>NC_045703.1:72858505-73227057 GCF_009834535.1 Camelus ferus
TTTCAATAACCCACGTCGCTCCTCTGTGCATGAGCCACGGCACCACTGGGATGGAAGTGAAACAGAAATTGATTCACTGAGCTATCCTGTCTCCAAGGCCAGGAGCCATCTCTGCCTAAAGGGGAAAAAAGAGCCAATTTTTCAAAAAGCTCATCTTTGGACACTTTCTGTAAATTCACAAGGTTGTTCTGTTTCAAGTTAATTATTTCCTTCTACACACCAGGGAATTTTTTTTTTTTTGCCCTTTTAAAAGAAATAATTCATTTACAATAATTGTGTTGTGTGTCTCCTGTGAAGGCATGCTGAGGAGATCACGTCAGAGTTCAACGTACTTGCTGGAGTCAGTGTTGAGTCAGAAAGGACAGCTCTCTGTTTTTGAACATTAAACTTACCTTTTCAAACTAGTTGATGGAAAATAAGAGTTAAATCCAGTCAGAAGCCTGGAGGTTTACATAAAATCTGATTTTGAAAATCCACTTCCTTAACTGCTCCAACATCATGAAATCGGAGAATATTTTCAAATCAGTCCAGAGTTGGAATTCCACCCAATTACTCTCCCAGGATTTCTGTGTGACGTTGTGATTATCTTAAGATGGCTAGGTTTTTCTCCCCAGTGCTCTTTCCTGGCCTTCGATTTTCAGGCTGAATTTCGTGAAATCAGGTGTTTGTGTGGAAAGCCGGGTCTGCCTTCCTTCTGAGCCCAGCCCGTGGCCGAGACACCAGCACAAACTTCCATCTCACCAGCTGAACTTTCCACCAGCCACTGACTGGAGAACTTTTAAAACTATTCTAACCAATGCTTTTAATGTTGCGTCTGTGAATATTTAAAAATATTTATTTAATTTTTGAGTAGGCAAATTATCATATGATCAGACACCACCAGCTAACCTCCTAGGTCCCAACAGGTAACCATGGTTCACAGTGACTGACGCCGGGTCCCCAGCAAAGCTCACGAGTTAACCCTGGAACCCAGAGGGCAAGCAGCCAAATCTTTTAAGCTTTCAAAAGGAGAGGAAGAAAAAACCGAGTCTACTTTAGTAACAGGATCATCTGGAGCGAGTTTTTCAGATAACCACACCACTCACATCGCCTGTGCTGCTCCAGGTCACCTCCAGCAGTAACTTCAACCCCACGCGTGGGACAGGCACCTGTCCCAATCGGTATGTCTGTCCTCCGCATTCTGGCTGCGGGACCTCTCTCTGCACCGAGTCCTGAGTCATCCAGCTCCCGGTTAAGCTGGAAATCTCCGGTGCGAAGCCCTAGGTCCTCACCAAGCACATCGCGTAGCTGGTGCTCAGAAAATACGCAGGTCAGGTTCCTGATGGTATCTTGCGCTCAGGACTGGAATCCTACAAACCCCAAAGTCACCAGGGTGCCACTGCCCTCACCTCTCAGTAGTGTGCAGAGGGACACGTGCTCGGGGGCTGTTCTCAGGCTGAATCCACTGGCGTCCAGTGATGTGGGCATCAGCGGGGAGTGTGAACTTGGATAAAACCGTGTTTTCTCACTGACGGCGTTCCAGGCGGCACTGACCAGCGGGCTGCCTGTGCCCGTGAGCCTTCTCCCCGGGGTGGTCTGCACGCGGCTGGGCCGGCCTTTCCCCATCCCTTCTTGGTTCATCCACTGTATCCTGTAAGGCCCAGCCTCCCAGGCCACCTGGGCCCCCAAACGTTCCCTGGATCCAAGCCCAGTGCCGCCCTGGTTCTCCGATAGGGTATCAGCGGTAACACAGTCGGCCTCGTGTTGAACGCACGTCTTCAAAACAAATCAAAAGCAAGACGGAACTTGTAACTCGGTACCTGGTTGACCTCGCCCATGGACTCTTGCGGTAAAAGAATTTCTCTGCAAACGCCATGCTTCGCTACTCGTTACTGTGACTTGTCTATGTGACCCCTTCCCCTTCCAGACCATAGCATCCTGTCTTCATGCGCCTGGCACCCCGCCCAGAGCAGCTGCCTGCTGGTGTGTGGCCTTTGGGTGGGGTGGGGATCGCTCAACCTCTATAAAGGGGTCACTCAGACAGAAGTTCACAAAATTCTATCAATCATTTGTCTTTCTTTGTGTGGAATTTAATTTTACCTTTTTTCCTCTTTACATGGAAATTTTATTTGAATGTTTCATCTTTCAATCTCCTAAAATAACGTGCTATGAAGGAGAAAATTGATATAAACTAAAAATACACACTGCTAACCTTTAGCACATGAGACGTCAATTAATTGGGTCCGACCGAGGAAACAGGCTGAGGAAGGTCCCCGGCTGCCAGGTCAGAGGCAGGTTGGAGGCAGCTCTGCACCCAGCTCTCACCCCACCTCATCCAGCATCAGGGCAGCCCTTAAATCAATTTTACCTGGCATTTTCTATCGTATCCTTTCTGATTTCTCATAAATTATAAATGTGAAGGATGCTTGCTGCTGGAGGGGCCTGCGATGAGAGCGTGGAGGCCAGTGTTCTAGGACCTTCGTGTCTGAGGCTGTTTTATCTTCCTGCGGGAAATCTAACACCCAGCAGGGATGAAGGCCCATGGGAGATAAACAGGGTGTGTGCTGGTCCCGGCACTGGGGACCCTGAGTGCTGGCTGCCCCCGGGACCCTGAGCTGATTGTCCTGAAGGCTTCCCGAGACCCTGGTGATGGCCAAACGCAAGTGCGAGGCCCCCTCGTCTCAGGTGGACACAGAGCATCTCCTCCAGTTTCGGGGAGCAGCTCGCACTGGGGGAGGTGCAAGCAGCCCGAGGAAGACCAGAGGAGCAACACTGGGCTCAGGGGCTGAGGCACACGCCGGGCTTCCCCCGTACCGGCCCGCAGCCCCGAGCCTGGACTGGGACGCATGGAACAAACACTAACGCAGGAAAGCGTGACCCCAGCACGTCCCCAGACCCTCGCGCCCTCAGCTCATGCAGCGACAAGATACGAAGGCTGCGCTAGGTATTTTTCATGACTGTAAAACGGCCTGACCTAGAGAATCCCTACTTTTCCCCCTAATTATCCACTTTCACACACAATTAAAGCAAATTGTAGTCAAACCTCATTAATTTACAAACACAGGAGTAAGGCCCATCGAGTTCATTAAAAATCTGATTTATGATGTATGTTGAGAGAAATTCAACTTTCTCATCAGTAAAGTCAATAGAGCGCATGTAACGGATCAGAGGCAAATGACACAGAGTCAGGCGTTCCGTGGGAGGACACGTGGGCTCCTGTCCTAACAGGCGTCCTCTTAAACGGAAATCATGAAACCCCTTCGCACAAAGCAGAGGTCTGGGCGGGGCCCTGAGGTGCTCGCGACGCTCGTCCGAGCTGTTCTGCTGTGTCGCTATTTATTTTTGGTGTTTTGGTCTTGCCTCTCTAAAGCCGGGGAGTGTGCACTGCAGGACTTGAGAGGAGGCTCTCGAAAATTTTCAGAAGTAACTCAGGGCTTCCTACTCCAGCTGCTGTGGGTTGAATTGTGCACCGTCAAATGCATGCATTTAAGCCCCGAATCCCAGGATGCCTGCATTTGGGAATGAGGCCTACAAGCCAGGCCGTAAGCAGCGTTGAGTGAAGTCGTGCAGATGGGCCCTCAGTGGCAGGATTCGTGTCCTTGTCACAAGAGACCCAGACCTCTCCAACGTCCTCCCTTCTCAGTCACCCGCAGTCACCCAAGAGGAGGGGCGGTGGCCCCCTGCCAGTCAAGGGGACACTGGGCCACAGAGGGAAACCCACCCTGCCCACACCCGGATCCCGGACTCCAGCCTCCAGAAGTGTGAGGAGTGAATTTCTGGAGTTCAAGCCCCTTGTCTTTGGCGCTTTGTCACAACAGCCTGAGCAGACTGACCCGTGGTCACTGCATGGATTTGTCCAGCGTCCTTTGAGCCAAGCAGCTCCTGAAGCCGGGGCTCTTGGCTCTGCCTCACCTGACACCTGGCATGGCCTCACCCGCCACTCCCCGTTAGACTGGGACCCCCTGACCAGCCTGCCTGACAGCCCAGGATGCCCCTCACGCCCAGCGGCTCTTCAGGAAGACGCCCCCCCACCCCCGCCCCCAGCCTGTCACCACTGCTGTGGGGCTCCCTTCACTGCGGGGCACGGAGGTTTCCGGACTTCCCTCCACAGACGGCCAAGGAGTCAAGCCAGGAAGAGCAGCCTTTCCTCGTGTCCTCAGTGACCGCCCCCCCCCCAATCCCCGCCTGGCACAGGCCAGCGCGCAGGTCACCAGACGAAACACAGGCACCTCCATCACTTCGATGCCAGAGAAGCCACGACAGGGTCTGGGTCTCGCCAGCTCAGCCGTGCTAGTCTGCATGCGGCGCTGTCACACATCGCGTCCCACCGACAGAAACGCTTCCTGGAGCCTCCGATGTCTGGCTCCCGGGCCCACTGCTCTGTCTGTCCACCCCTTCCCCCAGGAAGTCTGAACGAGCACTGGAGCTGGGACAGGGGACAGTGGTCCACATCCATGTCCAGCGGCCGTCCGCAAGCTGTGAGGAGGGCCACACGGGAGGGAGCGGGGTGGGGCTGGGTCTCCACTCATCCCGTGAGCTGAATGACCTGGACGCCCTGCAGGAACCCACAGGCCCTGGGGACACACGTGGACAGGAGGACGTGGCCTTTGTCCTCAGGGAGCCGGGGGAGGGAAGCCTCCCCACGACCCGGCCTGCCCACGTGCGCCAGGGGCGGTTCTCAGCCCCACGCCGGCCAGGGCGGGCGCCTGCTGTGCCGGCGCTGAGTGTGCCCTGCCTGGCCTCGCACGGGCGGGGACGCTGCCCCGACCTCCAGGGCTGCTGCCTGGTTACGACAGAGACGCTTCAACCTGGTCCTTTCTGTCCACCTCGGGGCCGTGGGCTTTAGGGCTGGGGCATGACAGTGAGATTCCTCTGTGTTTGCAGTAAAAACGCAGATTCATCTGACACTATATCCTGTCTTTACCTCCACTTCAAAGCAAAAGTCAAGTATCATCTCTGGAGTGTTTCACAGTAAAATTAAAGTACAGAAAAGCAAATAATTAAGATGGAATGAAAAGCCAGCCGTTTATGTAAAGTACAAAAACAGCAAAACAAAAAACCTTTCAGAAGCAGTTGGCAGGGGTGGCGGGGCCGAGGGGGCGGGCAGCGCCTGGAAACAGCCCAGGAGGCTTCGAGGACAGAGTGCACAGGTTTAATCTGCCCTGATGACAAAGATGCACTCGGTTTGTGAAAATCCACCAAACTCAGAATCTGAGTTCACTTTCCTGCACAGCATATTGCCATAAAGAGTGAAAACTGGAAAAAAAAAAAAAATCAGTGGGACAGAGGGCCTGGGTATCAGATTAGAAGACCCAGCTGCTCCCCCGTGTCCTTGGTGACCCGCCCCAGCCCTGCCCAGCACAGGGGGCCGCAGCCTCGGTCTGCTGGGCAGGGCTGAGGCCAGGGGTCCCCGTGGTTCTCAGAAGGGCCACCTTCGGCACAGCAGTCACGTGCACACGTGTGTCAACGTCGCTAAAATGCGAAACTGGCAGAAATACACTGTCGCTCCATCCGTCTCTTTCCCTCAGGCACCAGCCAGTCCGGGACCACTGCCCACTTCCCGGCACTGCCGTCCGCGCCCTGCACCTGCCCAGGTGTGCGGTGCTTGCGGGCACGGCCGGCCAGGTGCGCATTTGACATGTTTTCCTTTAACCCTCTGGAAACAGCATCCGTGTGCACTGGAACATCCGTGTTTTGTCTCCTTGTCCGAGGCTGTAACTTCCTTCCCTTTTATGACGACGTTTGAAGTGATTTTTGATAAGGACAGATCCAAAGTCCTCCCCTCTTTCAACATCTTTGAATTTCAAAGAGGCCTTGTGGTGGAGGTTTCGGTTCACATTCCAAAAGGTCCGGTTAGATGCCGGGGGTCATCGTGGCGATGCTAGTCGACTTCCCCCAGCACCCGAGGCAGAGTGTGTGCTGAGACCCCAGCTTAGCTCATTCTCCTCAGCACCTTAAAAGCCGCCCGTATCTGACACCCCAGAGCGCTAGCTCACCCGAGGTCCTCGGCTGTCCGCCAAGCGGACGCTCCCGCCTTCCCTGCCCCGATTCCTTTTTGTCTTCTCCACTGCACCTGTTAACACAGGCCGTTCCACTGTTACACGTGATCTCAGAGGTTCCTGGAGGGCAGGAATCAGGTTTCCTCCCATTGCTTGGCTACCGTCCCGTGTGTGCCCTGCCTGACACAGAGTCTCTGTTTGACAAACATCAATGGACGAATAATTGTGGTTACACACAAGCCTGGGGAAGGTGAACACCCTCCACAGGGTTCTGTTGTTCGGCACATGGAGCATGCTTCTTCCCCCTTCCAGAGCAAAATTGTTCCCCTGAGCCCGAGGTCACCATAGCTGCAGCAGGTGTCCGCATGACAGCTTCCTTAGGAACCTGCCTTGTAGGTACAGAGGTGGCTGAGAAAACAGCACGCAGGGAGGCAGCCCTGTGGCAGGGAGGGGCCGGGACACGGAAGTTTCATGTGTCTGAGGTCCTCCAGGCCAGGGCCCCACATAGAGCTTTACTGTTTCTTACCACATTCAGCAAAGGATAAGGGGCACAGGTCAGGACAGGAAGCACGGGTCAGGATGGGGGGCACGGGTCAGGACAAGAAGCACGGGTCAGGACGGGGGGCACGGTCAGGACAAGAAGCACGGGTCAGGACGGGGGGCACGGTCAGGACGGGGGAGCACGGGTCAGGACGGGGGGCACGGGTCAGGACGGGGGCACGGTCAGGACGGGGGGCACGGGTCAGGACGGGGGGCACGGGTCAGGACGGGGGGCACGGGTCAGGACGGGGGAGCACGGTGTCAGGACGGGTAGCACGGGTCAGGACGGGGGGGCACGGGTCACGGACGGGGAGGTCAGGACGGGGCAAGGGTAGGACGGGGGGCACGGGTCAGGACGGTGGAGCACGGGTCAGGACCGGGGAGCAAACGGGTCAGGACCGGGGAAGCACGGGTCAGGAACGGGAGCACGGGTCAGGACGGGGGCACGGGTCAGGGACCCCGGGGGAGCCACGGGTCCGGACGGGGGAGCACGGGTCAGGGAACGGGGAGCACGGGTCAGGACGGGGCGCACGGGTCAGGCACGGGGGGCACGGGTTCAGGACGGGGCACAGGGTCAGGACCGGGGGCACGGGTCAGGACGGGGAGCACGGGTCAGGACGGGGAGCACGGGTCAGGACGGGGGGCACGGGTCAGGACCGGGGGCACGGGTTCAGGACGGGGGGCACGGGTACAGGACGGGGGGAGCAGGTCGGGGGGCACGGGTCAGGACCGGGGCACGGGTCAGGACCGGGGGCACGGGTCAGGACGGGGGGCACGGGTCAGGACGGGGGGCACGGGTCAGGACGGGGGGCACGGGTCAGGACGGGGGGCACGGGTCAGGACGGGGGCACGGGTCAGGACGGGGGGCACGGGTCAGGACGGGGGGCACGGGTCAGGACCGGGGGCACGGGTCAGGACGGGGGGCACGGGTCAGGACGGGGAGCACGGGTCAGGACGGGGAGCACGGGTCAGGACGGGGGCACGGGTCAGGACGGGGAGCACGGGTCAGGACGGGGGCACGGGTCAGGGACCGGGGGCACGGGTCAGGACGGGGGGCACGGGTCAGGACGGGGAGCACGGGTCAGGACGGGAGCACGGGTCAGGACGGGGAGCACGGTCAGGACCGGGGGCACGGGTCAGGACGGGGGGCACGGGTCAGGACGGGGAGCACGGGTCAGGACGGGAGCACGGGTCAGGACGGGGGCACGGTCAGGACGGGGAGCACGGGTCAGGACGGGGGCACGGGTCAGACGGGGGGCACGGGTCAGGACCGGGGGCACGGTCAGGACGGGGCACGGGTCAGGACGGGGAGCACGGGTCAGGACGGGGGGCACGGGTCAGGACCGGGGGCACGGGTCAGGACGGGGGGCACAGGTCAGACGGGGAGCACGGGTCAACGGGGGGCACGGGTCAGGACGGGGGCACGGGTCAGGACGGGGGGCACGGGTCAGGAGGCGGGGGCACGGGTCAGGACCGGGGGCACGGGTCAGGACGGGGGGCACGGGTCAGGACGGGGGGCACGGTCAGGACGGGGGGCACGGGTCAGGACGGGGGGCACGGGTCAGGACGGGGGGCACGGTCAGGACGGGGGCACGGTCAGGAGGGGAGCACGGGTGCAGAGTCAGGACGGGGCACGGGTCAGGACGGGGGCACGGGTCAGGACGGGGACACGGGTCAGGCGGGGGACGGGTGGCAGGACGAGGGCCGGGTCAGGACGGGGGGCACGGGTCAGGACGGGGAGCACGGGTGCACGAGTCAGGACGGGGAGCACGGGTCAGGACCGGGGGCACGGGTCAGGACGGGGGGCACGGGTCAGGATGGGAGCACGGATCAGGACGGGAGCACTGCTCAGGATGAGAAAGTGAGACCACAAGGAGGTGGCCATGGCAGGACCTCCTGTGCTGAGGAGTGTACACACCAGAAAACTGAAGAGATGGGAAAACCTTGATGTTTCCACAGAGTCTGGACCCAGGGTGGGGTCTGGATGGCCCCAGGCCGCCTGTGTGAGGCACTTCTGGCCTATTCTTGTCCGGACAGCATAGTAACCCACTGCTCTCAGATAACAAAGACGGTGTTCTTCGCATTTTGTGTCAGAATTGCTTATTCCCCAGCCATAGCCACATCTGTCCTAAATGTAAACAGGTGTAATAGGAGCAAAGGTGCAGAAACGTGTCACAGACTGAAAAGGAAGCTCAAATCTTCTCTTCTCCAATACACTGAGCATCACTTTCAAGGGTGTATGTTCTACGCTGGGGCTTGAAAGAAAGATCTCCAGAAACACTTAATAAAGAGCCTGTTCAATGAAACTAAACATCAAGTGTAATTTAGTGGTTTGGATGCTCTCCTTAAACAGAAGTTACAATAAAATGTTTCGACAAAGACATGCTATTTCATGTGGTTTAATATTTCATGATTTCCCTGTGAAATTTTTACAAGAAGCTCTGGTAAGAAGTTTTAAACACTGTAAACTCTTCTGGGGGCAGTAATGTCACATATGATCAATATCCAATACTGGCAGAGGTCCAGCAGGCAAGGCTGCCATCACACACGTTAGGAGCGGTCTGCCTGATTTTCAGATGGGAACCGGAAACGGAAGAGATCGTTGTCTGTCAGTAGAATTTACCACCAAGGACGCACCGTCGTCGGTCCCGGTCACTCTGTGATGGCAAAGCCGGGGGGAGCACTCGTGCCTCAGTGAGAACGAAACCTCAGTGTTCTCTGTGTAATCAGTTCCTAGTCCACTCGTCTATTTCCTGTGAACTACAACGAGGAAACACAACAAGGCAGGATCAGCGAGCCATGGACATTCTTCGGCTGCATCTTTTTTTCCTGCAAACACTCTGTACTGTACAAGGTGTGGTTTTGATGGGTAACACCCAAATTAGTCACAGATCCCCACACCCGGGTATGACCCGGAAGTGAAAGTTTTTGTCTGTCATTGGAGATACCTGAGCCGCTGACTTGAGCTGAGAGGAAGAGCGCCAGAGAGCGCGCTTCCTTTTCACCTGGCTGTTTGTCCCGTGGATGTAATTAGGATGTGGTGCTTGACCTAATTACAAGTACCAACTGAAACCTGAAAAAAATAGTTCGATGAGTTGACAAATATTTACAGTAAAAAAAAAAAAAAAGCTTTTGGTGTCAGATAGGAAGGGAGCATATTTTCGAGGAGCGAGCATTTGCCCAGGGCAGCTGGTACCTCCCCCCGTCTTCATGATAACCTGAAGGTGGGTGTCGGCGACAGGAAGTGGTGCAGTTTCTCTGTGCGCGCAAGCCCGGGCACCACGGATGCTGGCAGAGGACACGAGCCTCCTGGTTCAGAGACGGAGGACTTCACCGCTCCCTGCACAGCAGGCTGCATGAGTTTCACGTCTGCCTCTGCCCCTCTTGGTCCCCTAGTCCCATGGGGGTGACGCAGAACATCCCTAGAGGTGCTGCACACACCATGGGGTTGCATTCCAGCTGACCACCCCTTCCCTACCCGAGTCTTTTATGTTCAGCTGCAAACGACCTGCCCTGTGCCCCAGAGCGAGACGTTTGTACAAACAACAGTGAACAACCTGCTCCTGGCAGATTTGATGGAGGAAGACCCTCAGTCTGCCCCCGCTGTTTGCTCTGCCACCATCCTGGGAAAGACAGTTGTAACAAAAGCTGTCAGTGTGGCCTCTCGACAGACGTGCAAAAAGCAAGAGAGCCACGGAGAAGCATCTCCGGACAGTGGGCAGTATTCCAGTTATTACAGATTTGTGAACAAAACGCTGGAGAAGGCATCCAACCTGCTCAAGGTCACAGAGCTTCAGATGAAGAATCAGGATTCCAGGGCAAGGGGGTCTGGTTTCCAGCTCCCCTCAGTCAGACAGCTGGATTGCATCTCCATGCGAGAGAGCATTTCGCCAACATACAAAAGGCACTGCCTCCACGGGCCCCCTAGGCTTCCACGTTAGCTCCATCAGCATGCAGGTTTCTCGATGGCAGACCTGTTACATCAGCCCTTTGAAACAGGCCTCACTGTCTGGCACGTTTTCACACGTAGACCAGGAAACACAGGAAGTGCATCAGGAGAATCAGAGCCGTCGCGGGGACAGGGCACGTCCTCACTGTGGTCAGGGGATGGGGCACATTCTTACTGTGTTCGGTCCCAGCTTTGGAACACAAGGCAGAGCAGGGACCCCTCTGTCCCCTCGAGTCTTCAATCCTTCAGACCAGGCCACTTTTAATGTCACATCATTTAATACCTGAATTTGGGCACACCGTGCAATTTTTTTTTTTCTTGTAAGGCCAATAAGATTATGTTAATATTTTTTGACAATTTGGTAACCCCAAATTGTCAAATTTTAATTTAAAAAATTAATTTGACCTCTGAACAAATTTTCTAAGTCATTGTTATGTGTGCATTTCTGCAGGAAACACTTTTTTAAAATTGTATTTAAATGTAAAGATTATAATTCATTTCTAGACATGGATAAAGATTTTACATAATTGAAATGTATGGTTTATTCCTAATGCTGGCTACTGATTTACTTCTCAAATGTTTGTGCTATAGGTGCCCATTTAAAAAAAAAAAAAGCAAAATTGCCAAAATTAAATGGTCTTAAAAAGACTCAGAAAGAAAAAAGTAGCCAGATTTTTGCCTTAGTCTAACCACTTCAAGAAGCGGAAACCACAGGGGAAACCACTTTGACCAAGCATCTGATGTTTACTATACATGTGACATATTTGGGTTTCAGACAGGGCAGAAGCTTTTTCTCTAGCTTTATTGAGGTATCATTAACATACAGTAAATGGCACATGTTTCAAAAGCACACTTGTTTTGAACTGCGACACATGTGCACGCCCATGAAAGCCTCACCACAGCGGGGGTGCTTCCACGTGACGCAAGGTTCCCCTTCTCTCCTCTCCCTAGACCTATGTGTTGCAAATATTTTCTTCCAGGCTTGAGTAGACTCTTAACATCTCATAAAAACTCAGACATAAATGATTGCAAATGGAAGCTTCTCAGGTTGGCTGTGAAGTGTTACATTTTTACTTTACATAGAAAAGCAAGATTGGTTACAGTCTATTTTTAACTGAAGCTTCCACTATAATAACTAAGTCTTACAAAAATACATTATCTGATTTTAAGTTATATGGAATAATTTAGGAGCCTTTTTTCATTGACTAAGAATGCAGTTTAGAAATATCAGTTGTACAACATTATCCTGCAATCTGTTTTTTTCTCCTTTCATCAACATGAACTAAGATGAGAATGTTTTAGTCTATAAAATTCATTATAAATATTAGCTCCTTATGAAGCACATTGGGGAGGGGTAACTAACTTTAATACTGTCCTATACTGTGTAACAGTCATGGTTACATTTTTGATCATATAAAGACATCATATGGTAATTTTTTTTCATTTTAAAACAAAGTTGTCCTACAACATGGATAAACCTTGAAAACATTATGCTAAGTGAATGAAGTCAGTCACAAAGGACCAGATACTGTATGATTCATCGAATCATGAAATATCGAGATGAAACATTGAAAATCGGCATAAAAGTGGAAATAAGATCAGTGGTTACCGGGGCTGTGGGGGTGGGAAACCCAGAGTCACCATTAACAGATTTGGGGGTGAAAAAATGTTCTGATATTAGTGGTGATGGTTGCACAACTCTGGGAGTATACTAAAGCCAACCAAATGGCACACTGTTAAAGGGGAATTTTGTGGTATATGAATTAGATCTCAATGAAAACTTGCTGAGCTCTCTGAAAAAATCCATAAAGCCCATGTTCCTCTCCAGTGATTTGAATCTCTTTGCGTTTTCAACCAGATGCTCAGTGTTTCCCATAACTCACGGCCCCCTTACATGACCGACGCTGACAAAGCCGAGACTTGGCTCTTTGAAAAGATTATTGAAACAGATAAATCTCAGGGCACAAATCTGTACTTAAAACGTCCCCACCTCCATTCCCCGACCCCAAAACAAAACTCCAGGCCTAAGTAAAGTCCATCAGATGTTTAAATACAAGTGGCGGAGATCACAGAAGAGAAATGGGGGGACACCTCCAAATATTTTTTATGAGACCAATGTAACTTTGGTATCAGAATCTAACAAGGACGTTATAAGAAACAGAAGTGATAGGCTAGCTTTCCTCCTGCATGTAGATCTAAAATCTATAAATAAAATATTAGCACATGGTAGCAAATCAAACGCAGCAATCATAAAGAGGGTTCCACATCGCAAAATCAGGGGCACATTCCCGGGAGCAGCATGTTAACATTATTTTAAAAAAGGAAAATTATGTAATCATAGACAAGATAAAGAAAAAGCATTTGAAATCACTTAAATCCATTTATGATTTAAAAAGAAAAACTTTTGGCAGCTAGGAATAGAGTTGTATTTCATTATTACAGTAACAGTTTTTTTTAAAGGTAGGAATAAGGTGGAGCATCACCATCATGGTAAAGACTATTTAAAAACATATTTGATAGTGAAATGTTGAAACGTCTCCATATGAGATTAGGAAGTAAATGGGAATGTTTGGTATCACCACCATCACTCATCATTACACTGGCAGTTTTAGCCAGTGCACTAAAAGGGTTGGAAAAGAGATAACAAAGCTGCCATTATTTGCAGATTTATGATTGCGCTTGTAGAAAACAAAGATTATTAGAATGAATAAATGAGTTTAGCAAAGTTGTTAAACGCAAGTCACTATTCAAAAAAAAAAAGATATATTTCTACACACTAGCAACAAGCATTTGGAAAACAGTTGGAAACGTATCATTTCCAATATCATAAAAATATCAAATATTTAGGACTAAATCTAAAAGAGAAGACACACAAGGTTGGCACGGATAAAACCATTCAACATCATTGAGGAAAAGTAAAGATGGTCTAAAAGGAGGTATACTAAGTAAAAGAGGGTATAATAAAAGAAATGCTTTTATTATAAATATGTCAGTTTCACTCAAAGTAATCTATAAATTCAATGCCACCCCAATAAAAATCTCAGTGGGATTTCTGTGTGTGTGTGTGTGTGTGTGTGGTAATTGAGAGCTGATTCTAACATTTACTTGGAAACACAAAAAGTTAAGCAGAGCTATGATGGCTTTTTATAAAAAGAACACAGCGGGAGGACTCAGTCTACCAGATACCAAATTTATTATAAAGTTTCAGTAGTTAAGGCAGTATTTTTGTGTAACGATAGACACAAAGACCAAAGAAACAGAATAATTAGCGCAGAGACAGACTCACACACGCTGGACACGATTTACGGTGTAAAAGTGCAGCTCAGGAGGGGAGCAGAAGGGTTTTGAATTTTCAATAACTGTAGGTCAACAGTTGCTGGGGTTTTCAGGATGTGCTATAATTATAAATGTCCCCAAATATTGGACACATGGTTTGCCAGCAGAAAACCCGGAGAATCTCATTTTGGACTAGAACCCTTTCTCTGAGTTAATTATCACCACCCTCCAAGAACAGCTGCGAGATCTGAAGTCTTTGCGGTTTCAACAAGGCAAGTATAGTTAAATTAAGTCTTAAATAATGAGAGTTTGGGCTCTTCCCTCCTCTTCTGCTTCCATAACTTAGTATCTGTTTATTGGCTGATACTGTAGATCTAGGTTTTTAAATTAATATTTTGTCACGTGTCACCTCTCATTTTTGTTTTTTTCAACCATTAAAAATGTAAAAGCATTTTTAGTGAGTGGGTCATACAAACATGGAAGGCAGGCTGGATCTGGTCCACAGGTTTGCAGTTTGCCAAACCCTGATTTAAAATATTAACATTTGTTCACATTAACTCGTACTCTAAGTGACCTTAGAAATAAGGCCTGCTTGTGAGGGTGTAGACTTGGGTAGAAAATTGCATAAGACTTAAAGTACTTAGAAAGTAACTTTTTAAAGCAGGAATTCACCTTGCTTCACCACTCCTCATAATTGCCTTGCTGCAGATAAACCAAATCATTAAACTAAAGAAAATCGTATTTTGGCATTTGTTCTTGAATGGACAGCTCTTGATGGATTCACTATATTTAGACAAATAGTTTTTAGCTAGAGCCTAATTCTCTTACTTGCAATTGGGTATATTATATATAAATACATACATCTGCTGGATATTTTGTTACATATACTGTTGGCTACAGCTCCTTCTAAAATTTTATTTTTCACTCTATTGCCAGTTTACTATATCCATAAATTGAAATTCAAACTGTAATCCTATTTTCCTTTTTAATAACTGTGTAGGAAATTAATAATTAAAATTGCTTCTCAAAAAAAATCTTGTTATTGAACCAAGAGTCAGTTTCCAATAATCCGAATATGAAAGGGTAGAATCATAGAAAATTCTCTCATAACGAGCTGCCAAGATTAATGTTTTAACAGGTGCTAATTATATCTTAAGCTTCTCATGGGAATTACAACCACAAATCACTGAAACGACATGGTACCTAGTCCTGCTTTGTTGGTAACACACTCCTGAGCACACAGTGCCTTTCTCCCAGCCAAGCGAAAGCGTCATGGTCTCAGGACGCACTGATACATCATCATTTTAAAGAATTTAGTATCTAAACAACAAACTGCTTTCATCTAGTCTAAGATGTTAGTTACTCTATATTTATTTATTTTTTCCTTGATATTTAAACAGGTCTTCATTAAACAAATTAAAAAAACCCTTGAAACCCAAACTTGTCATACATTTCAGGATAGTGAGATACTCAGGTCAAAGGTAATTGGAGACATATGAACAGATAAAATTTTTCATTCTGTGATTTTTCAACTTCTCTGATCGTTTTTTTAATTGATTTTTAATTGTGAAAATTCAATCTAAAATTTATTTTTAAAAAATAAGAATGTTAGTATGTAATAATTTAATCAAATTATTTATATAGTTATACTCTGCCTTGTTAACTACCTTAAAAAATAAATATGTATCCATGTCTTATTTAAAAGAAATCAAACTTTGGTGAAAATACTGGGCAGAGACATTTATCTGTGAAGTCTTGTAATTATTCTACAAATCACAGAAAAGTAAAAATGAAATCTTATTCTCTGAAATTATTTTAAGTTTCATGTGTTTTCTATTCCCAGAAGAGGAAATAACATCAGTGTAGAGGCCTGGGGAACAGTGCCTCGGTATTATGCAGCACTGTGGTTCATTTACCTTTCACAATTCGAACCATCCGATCAATTATTTAGACGAGAAAACTGGGCTTCAGAAAGACAGTTGGGCCTTAGTAGCCAAGGGCAGTTTGACATTCAAACAGGGGTCTGGTGACTCTGAGCCCGTGGTCTCCAACACACTGGGGTCCAGTGAGAGCAGCGTCCCTGCGGGTGTGGTCACCAGGGAGCATTTCAAGGGGGAGTGGATCTAGGCCTGGAAGTCGATGGTACTGAAGCCAGGCCAGCTGCCCCCTGGTAATAAGCAGTCCCAAATTTCAGTGCTTAAAGCCCGCTGTGGGACCCAGTGACCCCCAGGGTCAGCCGGCGCTGAGCCTGGGCTCCTTGACTTTACAGCACCGTCACGCCCACGTGGGCTTCCAGCCACCGCAGCACTGGAAGGGGCTGCGTGGTGACTCGCTGGCTCGTAAACACCACCACCCAGGAGGGACAAGCTTTGTTTCTACACAATTTCATTGACTGACCCAAGTCACGGGGCCACGCCTGACCACACACGCACGCAAGGTGACGTTCTGGGCGCTCAGCAGAGGAAAATCGAAACCAGTCAACAGCGCTAACATCTAAGGGAGATGGTTGGGATTCCAGCTGGGGGCGTGAAGGGGCGTTCCTGGGGGAGGGACGAGGATGCGCAAAGGGGGCAGGCAGGGAGGCAGAGGCGGGTCTGTAAGATGTAGGGGACTGCGTGGAACTCACATGTGACCAGTAGGAGACTACATGAGTGAACTGGGCTAAGTCCACGTGGAATGCTAGGGTTTTACTGCGTGAACATGGACACGGTCAGAGTGTTAGGAAGACTGGGAGAGTCTGAATGGGGGACACAACGTAGCAAAGAACCCGAGAGGAGGGGATTCTAACAGAACTGCTAGGGTTAGACCAGCAGAATCTGGAAGATGAAAGGGAGGAAGAGTCAGGGACAAACTAAGATCAGAGTAACACGCGCTTAATTCAGGCTTTCAGAGGAGACAGGTGATGGGGCTGGGAGGTGGCGGCAGGGAAGGAGGGGGACACTGGCAGCAAGACTCGGGTGAATCCTGCAGATGGACAACAGCTGGAAAGGTGGCTTAGTAATTCAGGAGAGGAGAGTGAACACTTGTTTCCTCCCACACCTAGAATGCAGAGTTTAAGCATTTACGATCTATAATGTACCAAATTCATTGTAGACAGTGTTGCAATGAAAACAATTACAATAAAACAGCCAAAACAACAGCAGTCAGATATTTATCACACGTTCTAAGGCTTAACATCCTCCCAAGGCTTTAGAGGCTTCTGTTCTGAATGAATGGAAGTTCTAATATAGTGTCTTTTAATAATTAAAAATATGCATAAAAAGTTAAAATTTAATGACTTTTCTTTTTTTCCCCACATGCGTAAACGTGAATACTCTGTACTGTTTCATTCCTATCCAAGTCTATTTAAAAAAAATACTGTTCTGGACTTTCTGTTACATTTTTAACCGCTGCAGTGCCAATGTTCACATCTAAAATGAAGGCGTTCCCGTATCCATGGACACTTGGGGAATACATTCGTGTGTTTACTTGAACTTGGACCTTGTCAACAGCTCCATAAGGCAGGTAGTTTAGGTAACAGTCACCATGAGGTTTATTTTTCACTGGAGGAAACTGAGTCTCAGAACTAAAAGGCCCTGTTCATTGTCCTATAATTCGGGCCAGGGATGGAGCTCCACTTGGGAATTTAACTCTTTCCCCAAAGCCACTTTCTCATTATAACACCTCTGATCACATGCATAAAATTGACTGCCACTCTCCTTCGGTGACATAACAGAACCAGTCTCACCCAGGAGAAAGAAGAGGTGTGACGTTGGAAAAGTCATAATCTCAAGGGCAGAAAGGACCTAAACGGTCATCTAAGCCAGTAATTATCAGACCTGCCTCTCAGAATCACTTAGGGAGACTTCAGCTCTACCGATCCCTGGACTCACCCTGAATTCTGGTTCTGAGTCTGGGACTGTGCTGAGGAAACACTTAGGTTTAAAATGTCCTCTGAAATGTGAACACTGAGTTGCTAGTTGATGACTTTATGGAATTATTATTCATTTTCAAGGTGGGATAATGATATTAGGAAAATGTGTATTTTTAATAATCCATCTTTTGAAGATACAGCTGAAACACTAATGTAACAATATGTCCGATTTTTGTTTTAAAATAACCCAGGGATGCAGGAAGAGGGTTGAGGGAACATGAAGCAGGCTGGTGGTGACTGCTGGAGCCGTGGTGAGTGGGGAGGGAGAAAAGCTCCCCAGGAAATCCTGATGATCACCAACACTGGGAGTCACAGATCTGACCCTCCCGCCACACACACACACACACACAGAGCTCTGATTACAGAGGTTCCTCGTAACCTCACTATATCTTAGCTGTATTGCTGAAGGGCACGCACCTGCCTGCGCCACAATGAGGAAACAGCTTCACTGAAATGGGGCATCTGGATACAGAAGAGCGAGCGAGTGGCTAGAGGTGAGTGTTCTCATACATGGTTTTCGCCCCTAAAAACCAGGGGCCTATTTTCTGAGCCCTCCTTTTAATCCTACTCTTTTCGTCCATTTCGAGTCCACTCCCAGGGGATGTGTAACATCTCCACTTTGACCTTTACCCTAAGTTTTCACTACTTCCTATCCAGGTGTGGATTTGCTCTCATTCGTCCTGCTCCGCATTTGAAAGCACTTTTAACTTGAGCCCGTGCTTCTTACATTCTGGAAAATTCCCAGCTCCTACTGCAGTAGTCACACCTCTCTGCCTTTTCCTCTGTGCCCTTGGAATTCTGATCACGAGACCAAACTCTCTCAACTCTATTGTTCTTGTCCCTTACAGACTTATTTTTAGAAATCTCTTCTTTCCATCCTACTTTCCAGATGTTTCTTAGTTCTTTCCCTCTTTCTATGTGTTTTCATGTCAACCCCTAAATCGATCACTTCTAGGATTTCTAATTGGTTCCTTTAAAACGTGTTCTTGTGTTTTGCAAGTTGTTTACTGCGAAATTTCTGATCTCTTTTGATGGATGTTTCTCCATCATATGTTCCTAAACATTTATTTAAAGCTTCTTTGAGAATGTTGCATTATCTTTGTCTGGTGTGAATTCATCGTTACATCACTGCCTTTGAGGGTCCTTTAGCATTTGGTTTCTGCACGTGTCTTGGCACTTCGGGATTCTCAGCTCATCTAGGTGGGGGCTCTCTCTCTCTCTCGGTCTCTCAGTGCCTCTTTGGCCTCTTTGCTCACTCCCTGCTCTGGCTCCCGAAGGCCTGGACTTGGTTCACATGGGGCCTGCCTCCTGGAGCAAGTCGTGTAGTGTTGACTGGAGGCACCCCAGTGTAGCCACTGCACAGCTCAGCTTGGTTCCCGGCCAGAAGGCTGCATCAGTGTTTTCTCTTCTCCCTGTGAGCACTTCGGTGCCCACGCCCGACAGGAGCCCAGCTGCTGGCCCGACCCACCTGCTTTGGGCCCCTGGGTGCAGCGGGACGGCTTCTCCAGCCCCTCACCACTGTGTACTTCTGTCCCCAGACACCGAGCCTCCATGATGTTCACATTGTTTCAGGCGCCCTCTAAACTAACAATTTCTTTCTTTTTCATCTGTCACTCGTGTATATTTAGAACAGGCACATCTGTGTGGTGCAGGAGCTTTAGGGCACAGACTATCACCATCATCATAACAGAAGCCTTCCCAAGTTTTTCACGTCTCATGGAATTACTGCAAATGTCAACAGCAGTTTCAAAAATGTTTAAGTTGCACTGCATCTCCAAAAGCAAACAACTGTAATTTCGTATTTCTGATGTCCAGAGATGCTTGTGGATAAAGAGATTCAGGTTGGGGGAAGTCCTGGGATGCCCACCTCTGGGTTTCCCATGGACAGGACACTTCTCAACCCTTTCTTCTCTGGTTTCTCTTATTTTTACTGCTGATAAAGCATTTAAGAGTACATGTTCCCTTCATTTGGTATGTGTTTTTAGTTTTTTAAATACAATTTAATGGGAGTTTGCATTTGAGAATATCAGCTTTCCAGCAAAATTATATATATTCTATATCTTAACATATATTACACATCATACAATTTTATATAAAATTTATATACATACACATACTTATATGTATATAAATAATATAGTGTATTATAAATAGATAAATATATATATATATATGCCCATTTTTCTGGCAGAAAAGGACATGAGACACAGAAGACAACAGTTGATATATTTGCACCATTTGTCTCCTCAGGTCTATTAGGTCCCCGAGCTTCTTCCCGATGCCACCTGCTGGACCTGGGAGTGGCGGGGCAGGGGTCGGGGTTATTACGCCCAGCTCCTGCTAGGACCCGGCTCCCGTAGCGTCTCCTGCACTTTCCTTTCGCTTCCGTTGTGCCAGTGACGGCCAGCTGCCAGGGTCAGAGGGAGGCCGCCCGGGGGCTCAAGACCTCGATTGTAGGAACGAGGTACACACTTACACACCTTCCGGGTCTAGGCCCATCGCTGGGGACTATCGTTGAGGGAAAAGAGAAAGGCCGATGGAAACCTTCCAAGGCCCCCACGCTGAGGAAGCTGACCTTGTGAAGATGGCTCACTCACTCGCCGCCGGCCCCTGGGGAGCTGGCCAGCGGGTGGGCACTGGGCACTTGTGGCCCAGGCAGGGCGACCAGTCACACACAGGCTATAGGCAGAGCCCTGAGCTAAGCTCAGTGCTGGGAGCGGGGGACAGGGCCAGAAATCAGTGTGACAGGCCTGGACATCAGGGGCCTCAGACAAAACCAGGTATCATGAAGCAGTTTTCCAACACATTAAAGGGGAGAGAGTGCTGTTCACAGGATATGATTCTCCCTCTAACACACACACGCGCGCACACACATACACACAATATCTAACACAGAGACACATACACACAACATCTAACAGAGACATATACACAAATACACATGCATCTAACACAGACACACACACACAAAACCTCTAACACAGAGACATACACACACACACACACAGGCTATTTTCCTTTTATTCAGTATAAGTATCTTGTTTATGTTTGAGATTTGGCCTTTTTCTGCAGCACCATCTTGGGTTATAAAATGCTAGAGAACACATATAACCACGGAAGCCTTTCTGAGTTAGTAATATATATATATATTTTAAAACAAGATTAAATTCCTATTTTAAGGGCTTTTTATATCTCTCCTTTCTCTGAAATCTTGTTTCCTGAGAACTCCATCAGGTAATTTAAAATTTAACTAAATATCAGGAACATGGGAATATAACGAAGAAAGATCTTAAAGATACATTTCTCCATTTCTCCAGTAAAGTAGCACATACCCTGCTTACTTCATGAGACTTAATCCTCTGGAATGCCTCCTTTTTAAAAAGCTAAATTAACCACACTGACCTTTCTAGCCATGGGTTGGACAAAGGAAGAGTTTGGCTACTTAATTTTCTAGATTAACTAAATTAACTGTTATTTGCTTAGGCTACTAAGGAAGATAGTCTACCTTAGAAATTCTCCCATGTGAACTTTTATTATATCCCTTTACTTTAATTTTTGTTTAAATACCATCTGAGTTGACATCTTCTAGTAAAAGTTCTTATAAGAAGCTATGGACAATTACAGGATGAAATATTTTAAAATTTGGTTGATTTACTGAAATATAAAATATATTGATGGCTAGAAAATGACCTATAGGTCATTAGAGTTGATATAGTTAGATATAGTTAATGCATTTGTATCATTTTTTCTTCTGGGATGGATTAAGCTCTTGATCTTTTTCGAGGCATTTTCTATTTTCCAGAGCCTGTGAAAATGGGGGCAGGAATAAGGTTATTTCATTTGGTTGGTCTGAGAACCTGGTTTTCAGAATTCAAAAAATACTTTAAAATGTTCAAAGCTTAACCAGCATTTTCAAAACTATCATTATTTTTCTTATATATTTATCCCCACTACATGATACTGCAAGGTTTTAAGTAGATTTATGTTTTAGAGATATTTAGTAACTATTTGTAGATCAGTGCTGATTTAAGTTAAGTCTTAAGTTTCTCAACAGTGTAACTAAAAATAAAATAATTTTAAAAAAGAAAATCAAAAGTTAAATATACAAATTGGAAAATAAATGCTAAAAAACGGACTCAGATTAAAAAAAATCTTTTCAACCTCACCCAGTGCAGTTCTTTTACCTTCAGTCATCTCTCATCCCACAACTCAGTTTCTCTGTCTATACAGCGGGCTTAATACTAAATCCCACATGGCTGTATTTTTACACAGCATTTTTTGAATAGCACTTAAACATGATTTCTTAAATGCATAGGAGCTCAGCAGCGCCCGGGAACACCGCTCAACATGGGACGGATATCATGCCTCATTCTTTTTATAATGCGGTATCAAGGGTAACATACAGCAAGCCGTATTTTCCTGGGGCCTTAAGCGACGACAATTAGTAGAATTTGAAAATTTTCATGGCCTAAATATATGCCGGTTCTAAGAGTCTTCGTGATTTAAGAATCAGGTATTCTATGGATTCATCTTGCTTTGAAACCTTTGTCAATAGACTTATGTTGGTTGAGACCTAGTGTGAACTGTAGACTCAGACATCACTCAGACGTAGTATCAATGGGGATTTTTAATGAGAGGCAGAAAGGCAATAATAATTCCCGTTGATTTAGAGCCGCCTGCGTGTCATGCACGATACAGCCGGCATTTTGTGTATGCTACATATTTTTATTACAAATATCACACTGCAGGGACGCAGTATTTATTTTCCAGCAGTACTGAATTCTCTACGTGTACTTCCTTGGACACCATTAATCTAACTGCCAGCTTTGCAGACGAATTCTTTGCTCCAAGAGCCAAGTCGTTCTAGGTAAGAGCATCACTGGGAATAAAGCTGCTAGAATTCAGCTGACAGTGTAGCTGACGACCCACATGGCGTGTGCATGTGTGTGCGCGTGTGTGCGTGCAGGACCTCGCCAGGCAGTTCTGAGCTACACCGACACGGCGACGTCCACAAACAAGCGACAACTCGAGCAGATACAGCAGCACAGGAACTCAAAAGGCACGGAGAAGCTGAACGCCGGAGCGTGGACACGTCGCGCACGCACGTGCGCCCCCGCAGCCACTATGCCGAGGGTCCCAGGAAGAAGGCTGGAGACATGGAACTCCCCCTCTCCCCGCGGCGCGGGTTCAAACCCGCCGGCCGCCCGCACGCAGCGCGAGGCCACCGAGCACAGCCCAGCGGGACGCAGAGCTCGGGCGGAGAACAAAGCGCGTCCACGCGGGAGGAGGCCACGTAACCGCAAAACAGGGGCTCCGTCAGCCGGCGCCCCCGCCGCGGTTGCGGCGCCGCGAGGAGGGAGGCTTTGGTGACCGCGCGTGACTGAAGCGCCGGGGCGGCCCACCTGGGAGCCTGCGGGGCGCGGCCTCCACGCGGCAGGGGCTCCGCAGCCTGGCTTATTATTTTGGTGGTGGTGGTGGTGGGGGAAGTTAGGCAATTAAAAAGAAACGCCTAATGAATAAATATTCCTAAATTGACAAAACCTGCTGCTGAAATGAATTTTAGGTCCCCACAGGCACCGGGACACACAGGCTCCGAGGCTGGGGAACCACAGAATTTCCCCGCGTCCAGAGGCCCCCCCCCCCGATGGTCACTGGGTGCCGCGCCCTGTGGTCGGGGGTCGGGGGGCGCAGACTCTCAGAAGACCAGTCTTCCGAGTGGACACCCACGAGGGACGCGCGACGCCCGGGGCCGCGGTCCTGGGTGGGGGGCGTGGACGGTTCCCGGACCCCGCGCAGCGCGACCCCGCGCCCTCCTCACCCGCGCCGTTGAGGCCTGGCCGGGCGGTCAGTGCGCAGGGGTCAGCGCCCAAGGGGTCCGCGCGTCCTCTGTCCCTCCGGCCTTGACGGCCCGTCCGACCCGGTAGCGCCTGCATGACCCAGTACTGCCCATCCGAACCTAGTACCACCCGCCCAACCCAGTACCGCTCGTCCGAACCTGGTACCGCCCAGTTACCACCTGCTGGAGCCGGTACCGCCCTCCCGACCTGGCACTGCCCGCCCACCCCAGGACCACCTGTCCAAATCCGGGACCGCCCGTCCGAACCCAGCACCGTCGGAACCCGGCCCACGGTAGGAGCCGGTACTGCTCGTCTGAACGCAGCCCCGCCCGCCAGCCCGCTTGTCCCGGGTCCGGCGGCCCGGCGCGCGGGCGGGCGCAGCAGCACCTAGCGGAGGCCGGAGGTGCGGGCGCGGGCGCGCGGGCGCGGGGGCGCGCACGGCGGGCGGGGCGGGGCGGGCGGCGCGTGCGGCCGGGCGGGCGCTCGGGCGCACACCGGCCGGCGGGCTGACGCGGGGCGGGCCGGCTGAGGCGGCCGAGGAGCGGGGCCGGCGGCGGCTGAGGAGTCCGAGAGCCCGCGGAGCCCGAGAGCTGAGGCGGCCGAGCCGGGAGCGCGGAGCCGGGCGCGCGGAGCGCGGGGCGGCGGGGCCGAGGCGGCCGAGCGCCGAGCCGGGCCCGCGGACCTTGGGCGCGCGGTCCCCCGCCTGACCCCGGCCCCGACCCCCGGGCGGCCCGGGCGGGCGAGCGCGGCCGGAGGATGTCGGCGGGCGGCCGCGACGAGGAGCGGCGGAAGCTGGCCGACATCATCCAGCACTGGAACGCCAACCGGCTGGACCTGTTCGAGATCAGCCAGCCCACCGAGGTAGCGCGGCCGGGCCGGGCGGCCCCGCTCCCCTCCCCCGAGCAGCTCGGGCCGCCCCTCCCCCTCGGGGACCCCCCCCTTCCCGCGGCCTCCGCGCCCCCAGGCCCGGGATGGACGCGCGCCGGGCGCGGGGGGCGCGCGGTCACCTGTGCGGCGGGCGGGGGGCCGGGCGGGCGTGGCGGGAGGGGACGTCACTTTGCTGGTCTGTCCCCGACCGCCGCGGGGTCGCGGCGCTCGGGCCTGGGGGCCGCGGACCTTTGTCACAGAACGAGCGAGCATGTGACCTCGGCGGCCGGCGTCGGCGGTTTGGGGGTTGCCGACCGCGAGCGTAAAGTAAATATCGGGAAAGTTGTTCCAATTGTGCGGGTTCGCTGATAACGCAGCCCGGAATTGAACTCCGGTGGAAAGAAGGTTTCCTCCCATTCGCTGCCTGCGCTCAGGTGGACGGGCGGGCGCCCCTCCCCGCGCCGGCCGTGCGCGCGCCCGCGGTGACCCTGTCCCGGGGAGGGGGAGGGGCTGGGGGAGGGGGCCGGGGCTGGGCTGGGGGCTGGGGGAGGCTGGGGAGGGGGCCGGGAGGGGGCCGGGAGGGGGCCGGGGCGGGGCGGGGCCGGAGGCCGAAGGAGGAGGAGGAGGAGGAGGAGGAGGAGGAGGAGGGCCGGGGCTGGGCGGGGGACAGTGCAGGGTGGTTCCCTGCCCGCCGGCGGCCCTGCTTGGGGGTGGCCAGTCCAGGGCGTGCTCCTGAGAAAAGGAGGAAATCACTTACTCTGGGCCTGGGACAATGGTGTTTGTTTATGGCAAAGCTACTGAAAGAGTAAAAGAAAAAAAAATAGGATTTCCTCCCAGTAGGTCAGGAAGGAGAGGTGTGGGAGAGGAGTGGGGGTGGAGTCGGGGAAGACCCAGTGACCCGTTTAGTCCTGGGGCCCGGTGAGCTGTGCTTCCTTGTCAAGCTGGGTCGTTGCAGGGCCTTTAACTACACGGAATACACCTTACACGGGGTCTTTGTCCTCTTGGGAAATTATTTTAGTAGCATCTGTTTCCGATTTGTTGGAATAGGTAATCCAAAGTTAGGCTTATTTACTAAAATAGCAGCTTTTAGGCACCAGTCGTGTTTGGCAAATTTGGTCATTCTCACGGAATTTAATCTCTTTTCTTATCATTAAACCCTAGTTTATATTTTTGAGTAAAGTCGACTTATTTTTTCAATGTCTTGGTTTTAACTATGGTGGGGACGAGTCCACTGCTTCTGCCTTCTCAGGCAGAGCCATTCATCTTAATCTTTAGTTGAGTGCTAATATAAATTATTAGGTTCGGGTTGCCAGTTTGAACACTGATACTAAGTTACTCCTGATTCACAACTCATCTTCTCTAATGATTTTATGAGTTGGATGCTGGTAAGCAAATTAATAATATGTGGTTAGGTGTTCATTCATAGGCTTATTAGCGCTTCTTTTGAAAGGTGACATGGAGTAATTTAGCCTTCAGAGTGTATTGTTTTTCAGGATAATGAGTTCATTTTTCTTATCTCTGGTTAGAAAAACTCAGTTGTAAAATACTATTTTGGTACATAGTTGTTTTGTTTTTTTTTCTGTTTTAATGAATCTATAATTGTTTTTTCAGAGATTTCTGGTTGAGAAAAGAAATTTTTTTTCAATTTAGTAATAAGTAGTTCAGTTTAACTCTTTGGGAGTTTAAATTGAGTTGACATTAAGAAAAAATCCTAAATCAGAAACAGATTAGGGTTAATTGATTTCATTGAACTCTGTTTTTAAGCACTGGATTGAAACTCTGCATTTTCTAAGATACATGAGTAGCTATTAAGGGCAGACTGGCCTGTCATTTGGAAAGCTGCTTTTCCACTAGTGACTCTGTGAGTGAAAACTTGCTCTGTGCTCGTGTTGGAGGAAGGCAAAAGTTGAAGGACATTTTTGGAAAATGATTATGTACTTCCTTTAGTAGTTTCTCCTCCCCATTTATACCTAAACATTTCTATTTTTAGAAATGATTCTCCAGGATTCTACTCGAAGGCTTTTCATAAAGTAATAAGTTGGTTTTAAAAAATGTCCATATGTTATTTTTCTTAGCTCTTACATTACCTGGTACCTAGTTCACACTTCCCATTTTGTTTTCTGGAGAACCTTTGCATACTCCTAAATTGATCGTGGTCTTGGAAGTTAAGTGTCACATTTAACGTGTCTCTTTCATTATGATGTAGGTAAACTAAAGTTAATAATTCTCTAAAGGAATATTTCAAGGTCAGTGGTTTCACTTTGCTTTATCTACAACTTTTTTGGATGAAAACTTTTTTTACCATTTGAAAAATGAAGTTTTACTGTCTTTGTCTATCACAAATCATTTTTCGTAGTTTTCTACAACAATGGAAGTGTTATACTGGCCTTTATTATGTTTAATAAATGTTGAGCAAATTTATGACAATTTGTAGCAATATGATTTAGGCCTAATATATATATTTGGATAATCTTGTTTATGTATGTACATAAGAGTGTAGTTGTGGTTCGTTTTCTTTTGGTTGCTTTGTTTGAAGGTGCAGTGGTAAGTATCTTATCAAATTATATAACTATTGATCATCGTGATCGGCGGCTTTAGGCAGCCTTGATAATGACTGAGCTGTGGTTTCCATGTTTAGGAAGATGATAAACTTGGCCTTTTGGATTACATTCACTATTAAGGAAAATTAGTATATGTTTTAAAATCAACTTGGTTAACTTTGCTTCGCATTCACCTTTGTGTTTAAAAGGGCTTCTATAGTAAAAGCAAATTATATTTTATCATTATGCTTTTTTCAACCGCTTCCTCACTTGGATCCTGGATCCCTTTGGAATTTAAAATGAGAGTTGAAGATCTAAACTTAAAGTTGATGTTTTATCAGGAGATTGATGTTAAGCTGAATTAATATCTTGGTTATTATGGAAAATTGTCACTCATGGTAAATGCTTCTAAGAGCTTTTTAGCCCTGCCTGTCCTTTTCTTATTTTTAATGTTAAGTATTTCTCTGAGGGATTGCTATTTATTATGGCTTATCTCATTACCTCTTCAGAAGAGGGCTTCTCTGGTCATCCCAAGGTCTCCGTGTTGTTTTTGGTTTTCTGCTGTTTAGCTTACTCTAATTTTGTCATTATAGCCATTGGTTTGTCTGCCTCTCTCTTTGATCACCTGAAGGCAAGAGCTTAGAGTTTTATTGTTCTAAACGTTGGTTTTATGTCTGTCATGTGGTATGTGCTCAATAAATACTTTGTGGAAAGAATACTGCATATATAGCTTCCTTTGTGTATACCTTCATTCCTGACAAAGCAGGGGATATGTGCTTTTTTTAAAAAAACTTAGTGAAATTGTCTGTTAGGCTATTAAAGATTTATGTTTTCATGTCTAATTCTTTTGCATAAAGTTTATACCGAAATGCAAAAACCATGCTAGGTTGTTGACCACTTCCCTTCATGAGATATTTCTTGAAGTCATTTGTTTTGTTTATTACTTTTTGAATTTATTGCCTTCTTTTTGGATTGATGGGAAAAAATAACCCGGAATTTGTGTGGACACCCGTCTATCCTTTATTGCAGGTAAACGTATTATATCTTAATACTCAGATTAACCTTGAGAAGTAATGTGGTGATTCATGTTACCCAGAGGTGTGTGTGAAGAATAACTCCTGGGTTTGTCAGCAGAGGTGGAGTAGGAAGTCTTCGGGTGAAGTAGTAATTGCATAATTTAGTAGGTAGATCTGTGTTTCAGACTAACGCTCAGGTTGTGGCTGTGCTTTATCATACAACTTAACTATACTTGAAACTACTTTGAAAACAACAGCTGTATTACTAAATACTGGTACTTCAGAAGATGTTTTCTGGTGACTTAACATATAATGAGATAGGCAATTGCCAGTGATGTGTTGTTAGTATTTATGGGCCACTCTGTTGCTTATAAGCTTTTAAAAAAATCTTTAATTTTTTTCCTGTAAGAACTGGTTAAGGTTTATGTTTGTATAGGTGTGTGCTTGTGAGCACGGGGTAAAAAGCCTTGTCTAGTTAGTTGCTGTTTAGTTATCTTAAATGGAAACTTCATCTAGGTTGGCTTCAATTTGCTCTCCCTTCGCCAGTGAAAAGTGGTCCTGCTTCACGCAGTTTATAGACTTAATGGACGATAAATGTCGTAACCATAGGCTTTTCTAGAACTGTCAAATTTTGATTGTGGTTAATAGTAGAATAGCAGAAGTGGTTCTTTCATATTCTTGAAAAAATCTGATTCACAGCAAATTGGGAAATGGTACCAAATCGGTGGGGTGCTGAAGAGAAAAAGGGTTTAGGGTTGTGTCACTAAGGTTTTAACTGAGCAATTGTGGTGTGTAAAGCATTATTATTAGTGGTTGGTTATTCTGGTGGCATAGGTTAATTTGTTTATAAACAGTTTTATGAGAGTTTAACTTTGTTGTAATGTCAGAAATGCTAATAAGTAATACAGCAGTTATTTTGATACAAGCTTGCTTTCCTTTATTATAAATAAAATGGATATGTGAGTAATATTTACGGAGTATAAAACTAAACTGACTTCTTAATTGAAAATTATTTTTCAGTTTAGGTAGAGTCTGTTGATTTTTGTTCAGAATTTTGCTATTGCTACTAGTTTCCTGGCCGATTGTATTTAGGATATGCTCATTTACTTTGAAGGTGCCTAGTTCAGTGATGACAGTTTGTTTGACCTACATTCACACTTGTAAGTTAGATTCTGAGCAGTGTGCCAGATCCCACAGACCCATCAGCCAGGTCTGGGCATGTCCGTCTGCTGGTAACTCAGGCTGGCGGGGCCTGAGAATCCAGGGGGGGCTTCTACTTGGTTTCCCACGTGTACAAGCTGACTGGTGTGGATGTGTTTTTGGAGATAGACCTCCTTTATCCATGAGCAGACGCTTCTCCTTAGCATTTCTGGCCATATATGGGGTCTCAATAGAGCGACTGCGAGCTCGTGAGGGGGTGTTGGTTTGCCTGTCTCAGGTCATCTGGTTGAGGTATTGTTCTAGCAACAGTAAGAATATAAACCCTCACTCATCATTTTGGCATATGTGATTGACCAAAACCATATTACAATTTAATTTGGAGAGTGAATGTACTTTATAAGGTTGAAGTGAACACATGTAGAAGTAGCTCATATGTTAGCCAGGAAAGTATTTTCCCAGTATAAGTTGATTCCAAAAGATAAGGATAATTTGAATTTGAACAGTTTACTATGACTGGAAGGTAGCCAAAATTTCTGTACTTTAACTCAGAAGAGATTTAATGTTAAGGAAAATTCTGTGGATAGAAAATAAGACGTGAACTTTTGTTGCTTTTGTTTGCATTGTCAAGTTTTTAGGTTGCAAACACAGCGAGCTTTGCTTTCTGAGTGTTGTCGCTGCATGATAGCTGGGGTGACCATGTGGAACGCTGCTGTGGGAACTGATGGCACAGAACAGCAGGCGTGAACAAGACGAACTTGCTGGTATTGTCTGCTCTGTTTCTGAAGTTTCCAACTTCCCTCGCTTTACGTGTGTCTTTGGTGCTGGGTCCATCTAGGTAGACTGGCCAAGATCATTTTCGCAGAGTATCAGACATTTTCTTTGTGTTTTTAAAACTGTCTTCCAGTTGTACGGAAGCAAACTGTAAGAGGACGTATCACTGCTGAGTCTAGCTCTGCTACCGTCTGTAGTGAAAACAGGGGGGCAGGCTGTTTCCAAATGAGAAGTCTTGCCTGGCTTCCTAAAACTACACCTGAGAGTTTCATTGTTTTTCATAGTAGAGGAGACTTTGACTCTCAAAAATAAGACTCATGAAAAAATGTTCAAATAAACAATGATGTCTTACTGGTTGGCTTGTTCTATTAAGAATCATAGCTTAGAGTTCTCTGTTGCTTGATTTCATTCATGTCCTATTAAAGGAAAATCAGACTTTCGCTCTTTGCAAATTTAAACTGTTCCTTTCAGTAATGCACTTTCTCTTGACCCTTGTTTGCTAATGGTGGTACTTTCCATAGTGACTTACTGTGCCTTCTATTTCCTGATTTTTGCAGGAGAACCAACAAAATTTCTGTTGTATAATTTCTTTTCATGCTGCTGTTATCAGCTTTTGGTGCTGAGACTTGAGGTTGCTAGTCCCTCCCCTCCACTTTGAATCTAATCTCGTTCCATATGTTTAGTAGAGAAGATGAAATGGGAGCAACAGTACAGTCACTGTTGGCCTGAAACCAATATTTAAAAACCATTGTATCCTTTAAGTGCATTACTTTTCCTATGTACGTACTTAGTGTGAAATCTATGCTTTGGGAGGATGTCCCATTATTTTTTAGGTGGATATTGATATAATTACCTGAATAAATTTGTGAGTGCTCCAGACTTCTAGAAAAATGTTTATAAAATCTACCTTGATTTTACATACTTTTACAACATATCATGATTTTACATGAACACCTTAGTGAGTTATTAGGTTGTATTATGTGACATTTTTCACATTAATGAATTTTTGTGTTGGCAAATACTTGGAGTGATTATTTGGGTGATTATTTTTAAGAGGCATTGGCAATAAAAGTAAGAATCAGTTATATGAAGATTTCTGGTTTGAACCTAAGTACTTTATTTTCATTTCTGTTACAAATCTCCTTTGGAAGATTCTTTTAAGTGTTTTTCCTATTCTGTTCCCTTAAGACCCATTTGTCTGTTTTACACCTTGAATGGGTCCTGTACCTGCACAGTTTGGTGCCATCATGCCCTGACCATGTGGAAAATACTGGTTCACTGAGTTACATGGATTTTCCAAATGTTGGTGAATTTCTTTAAACAATATAAAAATATCACGTTTGTTACTATAGCCACTGACTAGAAAAATCTTAACAGTCAGTGGTGGAGACATGTTTTCAAAACACCTAGTTTCCTATCAAAGCTCACATTTTATTATTGGCTGCACCACCATCGGCAGCGCTTGAAGGAACAGGCTCACCTCATCCATTTTTGAGAAAATGCCTGCCAGATATCCAAGCCTGAATAACTGCAGTTTGTAGCCCTTCTTTCAGGTGAAGATGGTACTGTGTGGAAAAGGGGCTCGTTCAGTCCACAGTTTACACAGTTGCACAAGCGCTTTTTCTGAGAGACCCACCGACCTTTGATACATGGCCCACGAAGAAGGTCTTTGTGTGCATTTCTGATTTTGGCGAGTGAAATACTGAACAGATGTACTTGAGTCCAAGTTTGATGAAATTAATCACATTCTGTTTCATCAGACATTCGTAAGTGAAACTAGCCTTTTTTTTTAAGTGTGAATGTGTGACAGTGAAAGGCACACCGACTGTGAGGACAGTCTGATGCTCCTGCCTTGATTTGTGGTAATACGTTGTCAGGTTTACCCTCGTGGCTTGGTGCCGTCAGTAGAGATGCCAGCACAGTGAGAGAGGCTGATGCTGCCTGAGTGTTAGTGGGAAGAGAGTTCAGCCTCACAGGTGGCCTGACGGTTCTGAGGGCACCCCAGCGATTCCTGGATTACAGTTTGTGAGCTGCTGCCCTGGAATATTTAGTGATTGGTTTTAAGAGTTTTGGTTTTAAAATATATTCTTAATAGATCATTAAAATCTGTATTCATGGTATTTTCCAATTAGGGCTATAAAATTAACAGAAAGGTGACATTTTAAATGTTACCTTTTAAATGTTAACATTTTAAATGTGAACATAAGACTCATTATGACGGAAAGGTAGATTTTAACATGTATTAATTTATTTTACATATTACCATGTGTTTGTGTATATTTTATTTATAAATACCTATTTCATTTTTAGTTATCGGTAATAAGCTGCAAGCATTCGTGTAGTTACTGAAGAGCACTGGCCGCAACCTGGCTGACGTGGTGGTTCTGAAGTTTTATTGCTGTGATTCACTCGGGCTGTGACCTGAGCCGCTTCCTCCTCAGCCAGTTTCTGATCCAGAACCATGGTGTCTAATGCACTCCCAGTAAGGTGGTGGCTGGTGTGTTTGATGTGGGCTCACGTCTTCTGGCTCTTGTCTCTCCTCTCAAGACCTCCCCTTCCCCGGCATACGCTCTGATTAGGGCACCTGCTGACTGTAAGGACTTTTTTCCTGCTGTTTTTGCTTGTACTTTCCCTTAGTTTTAATACATCTCCAGAGAGAAAGACACATTCAGCTCAGACAGATAGTATTCATAGTCTAAAACCTACCATGCATGATACGGAATTTTAGTTCTTCTAAATAATACGTGAATATACATTAATATTTAAAATGTGTGTAGTAAAAACAAAATATTCGAAATTGAATTTATGTTAAAGTTTTGCGACACTGAAGATGGATTTATCTACTCAGTGGCCCCGTGTTTTGCAGCAGACGTGCTGTGTGGCCCGTTCATGGCTAGGGCGAGTTCGTTTTGAATGTTCGGAGACCGTTTCCTTTTTATAGATAGTGTTACTAAATTATCTTGACGATACACTATTTTTAACCGTGTAGTGAGACATGTTTATTAATAGACATATTGTTTTAATTTACCTGGGTAATAAAATACAGATAAGGAATCTGAATTGCTGCCTGAGTGAGCTCGTAGGTGTTCCTCGTGGCCGGCTGGGCTGCCCAGAGCACCATGGGCAGTGTTTTCACCACGGTTCACCTTTAGGACCTCAGATGTTTTGAAATGTGCTTTTAATTCGAGTTTGGCAAAGGTGGTTTTGTTGAATTCATGGTATAGTTAGTGTGTTTATGCTAAACTTGCTGATTTCAGTTTTTAAAAATAATTTTTTATTGTCTTCATGAAATTGTTACTTTGGGAGTATCAAGGACAGTGAAATTAAGACCAGTAAGTCTGGAAAAGCATCAAAAAGCATTTGTGGTTTAGTTTTTTGAAGTATATTCTGGAAAATGTACTTAGACATGAAGGAGTTAATGCATTTACTTTACTGTATAGGAAGATTCTACATTACAATGTTTGTTTTTTTCTATTATGAAAATAATATGCTTATTTTAGCACATTTGGAAATGCCTTCCAAGTGTACATGTACATTTAGTTGTGTTTGGTTTGTATTTGCATTTTTAACCAGTCCTGAGTCATGTTATGTTATTGATCGTGTTAAGATTATCATCTTAATCAGCCGTATGTCTGTCAGGAATCCAGTTTTTAAAAGCTACATAGGCTATTCTGATAATAATCGCAATGCTTAACACTTTGTGACCGTGTACAGTGTATACACCTGCGTTAGAGTAAAAGCTTTGCATGTATTAATCGCTTTTAGTTCTTAGAGCAGTCCTGTGAGGGGTGTGCTCTTGCTTGTGCCATTTGGGATGAACAAACTGTGGCACAGGGAGATGAAATACGTTTCTCAAGGGTATACAACCAGGAAGCCGGGGAGCAGTGATCTTAGCCCAGGAAGCCTGGCTCTAGAAGCTTCTCTCAGCCACCATGAGAATTTGAAGATTTAAGGCTACTGCAATGAAAGCGGTGTTTGGAAGCTTTATAGGGAAAATAACTCATAAATTGAACAATGCAGAGCTTAGTTTTAAGGAAGAACCACAGGCGTGATATAGTGAAACCTTGTGTGCGTATTTCATCTTGACTTCTTAAAGCCCTGTTCCAGCGTTTATCTGTGAGCAGGTGATTCTGTTCTGTAGTCAACATGGTGCATGCCATGTTTTATTTTCTAACCGTATGCAGACTGCTGGATACCTTCTCTCTTGCGTAGTAACCAGACAGTTTAGTATGAACGGTGTGAGGGCATTTTGATAGCTGGTGGCTTTCCTGTGCCCCAGGGAAGGAAAGGGAGGGGAGGCCTCCCCGAGGTGCTGGCCCCGCTGGTTCAGACCCTGTCTCGACACGGGGCCGTGATGCTGAGTTCTGTAGCGCGTCTCCTGTCGGCCCGCACCCTGGCGCTTCCTCCTTTTCCTCCTGACGCCTCGTCTCCTTGCTCTTCTCCTTGACTTTCCTCTGGGTCTGGGTGTAGACCCAGCCCTTTTCCTGGTCTACGCTTAAAACTTAAAACAAGACAGCAAACCAAGCTGGCTTGTTGTCATCACTGCCAGGGCTGTTAACTTATTTCATAAGGTGTTTGCATATTAGCTAGTGATTTTCCCCCAGATAACATTTGAGTTTCAACAGAATCTTCTAGAGATAATTCCTTGATTGTTACCAGCAGTCCTAATGTCCACTGAGGAAGTATTTACCATTCCCAAACTGGAAGGGAGAATTTCAGACAAAACGGCCGTTTTAAAGTGTGGTGGGGCCGTCTGAGATCTCACAGACTTGCTTCTCTGGTCATGGGCCTGTGTTTTCTCTTCTTGAAAGAAACAGTAAAGCGTGGGGGGAGTTTCTAGATGGGAAGTTAAGTATACTTTTCTCTTATGAATCAAGGCCTGATTGTGCTTACAAGAAGCACATGTCAGTGTAGCAGTTCCGTGGTGATAGCAGACTGGGTGCCCTCCCTGAGCTGGTGGCACAGGGTGGCCAGAGCCTGGAGCCCCACCGTGTCACCCACCGTGCTCTCCTTGTCCGTGTCAGCGCGGCACAGTGTTTGCCTGTAGGTTCTCGTGGCTCATGCTGTAGCAGAAAATAAAATTTAAGTTTAAAAATTTATTATAATTTTTTTACGAAGTGGCACCTAAACCGCCAAATCCTACTTGTTTGAGGCTTGCACAGCTACTGTGTGGACTGCTTCAGGAATGCTTACATTTTATTAGTGTAATGATGCTTTTAGACATTTTATCTTTAGTGCGTAATGACAGATGCATGTAATTGATATCAACAGCTTGATTCTTGAGAAACATTACAGATTTTAGACTAAATACAGTGGTAATTATTGCTTGCTTCTGTGAACTTCTCAGCAAAAATTTTGGAAATAGTTATACACGAACTGCAGGAGCTGAGTGGGATGAGAGATTGCTTGTGTTGCATATTGGTTTTTGTTTCTTCCTTTAGTGGCTTAGCCCTGTTAAAACTGTGCACATGTGAACATTTCTCTTGGGTCATAGGCTGATGCGGTATTCATTCATTCAGACTAATATTTATTGAGTGCCTGCTATGTTTTAGGCTTTGTTTACAGGGACTGGGCCTACAAAAGTGAAGGGCTGAAGTAGTCTGTTGTCTCAAGGAGGGAGACGAAACCAGACTTAGCATAATGGACCCTTTGTGCCCCGAGGATAGCTGAGTGGTAGCTGACAGCCCCAACAGGGCCTGAGGTTGAGTCCCCGCCCTTCACTCAGTGAATGCATCCTCTCCGTCTCCATGTCCAAGGTCACTCATTTACTAGGCACCTGCTACGTGTCAGTCACCGTATAAGCACTCAGCATGAAAGCTTCACGGACACATGGTCCTTTTCCCAAATAGCTCCTGCCCTCCTGTGTCAGCAAGTGCTCCTTTGGGATGCTGAACATCAGGGGCATCTTCATGGACTGAGATGAGTCTTGAGATGATGAGGAACTTTCTGTGTGGACAGGGGGAGGGCATTCCCGGCCAAGAGCATTGGTCATTCAGCAGATACGTATTCATCTGATGCCTACAGTGCAGCGGTGCGCAGAAGAAACACCTGTTGGGATTGCCAGTCCGGTGGAGATAGGCACAGATAAACAAGTGTGACTTGTTAAGTGCCGGGGAGAGGGAAGACTGGGGGAGCACGTGGGTGGCATAGCAATCCTAGAGGGCAGGCCTGCAAAGTTCAGCTGAGTTCGTTTTAGGAAGCATTCTTAATTCTGAAGACTTTGTAGGAAATAGCTGGAGAAAAGGTGGAAAATTTACTTAACAATATTCAATCTGGTTGAATCCCACGTGTGCCTGTGAACATGCGGGCATGCTGGTGACGTACAGATGGTACTGTTCCTAATTGTTTTCTGTTCCTCCCTGTTCAAGGATTCTGGGTCCCTGCCTTCTTGGCACCAGGCTTGGCCGTGTGACTTGCTTTGGCGGGTGACATACGCCGCTCTGAGCAGCAGCTTTAAGTCCCAGTCCCATGCTTCTGTTATCTGCCTTCCCTCATCTGTGGATTAGTAAGTCCCAGGCTGGGGCTGGTTCTTTCCACTTCTGAACCGCAATGCAGAGGGCTGGGACAGAGCCCCCTACTCCCAGAGTGAGGTGTTACCATGAGAGAGAAGTGGAACTTTATTGTAGCCACTGCGCTCTTGGGTCCGTTTGTTTTTGCAGCATGGCCTGGTGTCTGTGCCTGTCTGTGCAAGTTTGCCTCCTGGTCTGTTTGCAGCTGAGGAGTGGCTGCTGGCTACGGGACTGGAGACATTAACTGGGACCAGTTTCTTCCAGGCTTTGTGAAGCAGGGTAAGAGCGCTGAAGGTGAAGAACGTGGTGCAGTTTGGCAGCTCTCTGGTGGCGGGGTCGGCGGGGTGAGAGCAAGCCTGGAGGCAGGAGGCCTGCAGGTTACGTGGTGTTTTCTCTGTGAGGTGGCCAAGTTCACGTGGAGGGGGAGTATGCACCTTAAGGAGGTAAAATTGGGACTTGGAGAGTGATCAGGAGATTGTATAAGAGGAAAAGCCATCCAGGGTAATCCCGGGTTTGTCTTCGGCTGCTAGGTAGGTGGTGGTACCCTTGGCCAGAATTGTTTAAAAAGTGTAAGTGGCAGATTAGATTTGGGTGGGGAGATAAAAAGTTGTCCTTGAGATGTGTTGACTTTGAGGTGCTTGTGAGTTTCGTGCGTAAACGGCTAAGAGGAGGGGGAGCAGGGGAAGAAGGGAGGTTGTGGGCAGGGGTAAGGTGGCCCAGGCAGGTGAGACTGCAGAGAGGAGCATTCAGGACAGGAGCTGTCTGGGCTGCATGGAGCAGGAGCTGGCCCAGCATGCTGAGAGGGCCCTCAGGGCGGGCGCGGGGAGGAGCGCACTGCTGTCCAGAGCAGGGGGAGGGTGTGGAGAGAGAGTGTCCCCTGTGAACTTCCTGCTCTGCGATCTACCGCCTCTGGCTCCCGTGCTCCTGCCCTCCTGCCCCACTTACCACCATGAGTCTTTAATGTCGGAGTCTGTCCTCCACTTATTCTTTCCGTAGAAAAAGCCCTGTAATTAAGGATGGGACCAGTATCCTGAGGTGAAGGAGGCAAACTGATACTGACTGTAGCTGACGTGGTGTACTCACTTAAAACGCATTGGCTTTAAACTGGACGTGCTCATTCAGATACTGAAAATTGCTGCTGGTGTCCCTGGGTCACAGGATGCTCTGCAGGGGGCGCCGTGGAGGCCTGGCGCCTTTAGCGGCTTCTCACTGCTCTTCCCTCCTTTCCAGGGGACTTCAAATAGCGCTTGGTTTCGTCTCGCTGTGTTGATGTGTTGCTGCTGCCACCCCGGGGCCTGGACCGTGTTTTCTAGGCCGCCTGGTCTGGGTGATGGTTTGCGTCTGCCCAAGTCAGCGCTGGTCTTCAGCTGGCAGTCACTTGATGACTATTCCTCAGGGGATGCTGGCCTTTGCAGGCTCTCAGTCCTCTGCCTGGGTCCTCCTCAGCTGTCTCCAAGGATGTTTTCACACACATGGCATTGATTTGGTCATCTACCACGATCTAGAAATAAAGTCCTAAAAAATAAAGCGAAAACTATGTTTGAGTTTGGTGGCAAGTTTTGGAGGAGAGGAATTTAGGAAAAAAATAGATAAAGAGCAGTGGCGTAGGAGAGAAAAGGAGACTACGCTGAGTTCGGAGATCGGTAGGAATGAACTGCACTGGGGCAGCTGTCTTGGAGTTGGGATTTGTCTTAGAGCTGTAGCCTTCTCTCAGATTATTGTGTGTGAAGATATTAGGCCTCCTCATCATGCACCTGATTAATCTCTTTGCTTCCAGTTCATTCTCTACTCCAATGTCTGATTAATTTGCCCCAAACTCCAGGGCCCCAGACTGCCAAGTGCTGTGTTAGCAATTCCTGGCCGCCTCCCTCCCTCCACTTTGGGAAGGTAGAGTTGCCCTGAGGAAACCTGCGTGAAGTCACGTCAAGGGCCGGTGCGATTTCCCTCCAGGAGTTAGGGAATCGTGAGTATGCGTAGCGCACTGCAGGCGTTACTGACTGGACAGCACATCTTAAGGAACACAGATTCATCTGGGAAATGCTGCTCCTTTTCGCCTAGAGCTATGATCCAAAGTAGAAACTTCCCTGATTCCGGTTGTGCTAATGTTTCAGTAGCTGACTGAAAAGGAGCAGGACCTACCTGGGATGGTGGCTGTGCGAGAATTAGTTAAGCGTGTTTAGCCGAGTACTAACTGACTTAGTTTTACTCAAAAGGAAGCCAGAGTCACCTTTATAAAGGTGATATGGAGGACCTGTGCTGCACTAAGGTTTATGTGGATTAAACCTAGTTTACATTTTTCGAGTGGAGCCTGTGGAGTAAATTTCCCCAGTCCGGCTATTGGTGGCAGCCAGTGTTACCAACTTCTAGAAAACAATCTTCCCCAGTTCTATTCTGTACAATCAGAAATGAGCACTTGTATGTATTTGAATTTTATTTTACAAAAATGGGGTCATATGATGTATGCTTTTTGCAGCATGCTTTAGTCAAGAAATTCTTCCGTATATGTATATGTGTATGTTGTGTGTATATAAAATTCTCTTTTAATAGCTCTTTGGCATTCCATGTTCTGGTCGTTTTCCTCACTATTACTCAGGAACACTGTGTCTCTAGGATAGTATTTCAGTAATGTTCCTATGAACATTTTGCAGATATGTCTTTCTGTAGTGTATTTCTCTAAAATAGATTTCTAAAAGCAGAATTTGAAAATTTTGATAGACTTTACCAAATTCATATTTTAAAAAGCTGTTCCAATTTATCCCCCCCCCCCAGCTTTTCAGTCCAACAATTAAAAAGTTGTTGGTCTCAGAATTCACATTTCCCTGTTCCTTGTTGAGGTGCGGAGTGTCTTTTATGAATTTATTGGCTGTTATACTTCCTCTTTATGTGAAGTACCCTTTTATTCTGTTGGGATATTTGTTTTAATCTTTTCTGTTTGTGAAATGCTTTGTGTGAAACATACTAATGTTTTATCCTGTGTTTATAAGTTTTTTTCCTACTTTGTCATTTTGGTCTTCTAATTTTATATCCATAAGTGGATATATTTTATTGGCTCATTTGTTTCTTCATTTTTAAGAACTTGAAAAATAACTAAAAGATCAAGGGAGCACCTGTCTTCAAAATTGTAACTGTCCCAGGTTGTATCTCCAGGCTCGGTCGTCGTCCTGGACGTGACCTGTCCCGAGTAGGACTCCGACTCCCCCAGCAGCGCCCCCGCGCTGGCTGCTCCTGCAGTCGCCCCACCGAACAGACCCCTGCAGGTCAGCTCCGTCAGTTGCTTCTGCCCCAGCCTTGCAGTCCGTCTGGACTCTTCACTCAGACCGCACATCTGATCAGCCTGTCAGCAAGTTCTGGCGGCTCTACCGTCACAGTATTGGCATCATCCGACCACTTCTCATCATCTCCCCTTCCTGCTCCTGGCCTAGTGCAGGCTGGCCTCGTCTCTCACCTGGATTGTTCTAGTAGCTTCTTACTTTTTTTCCCTCCCATGGTCTCCCTTTGCCAGCTTACAGTGTTTCCCATGCAGAGAACTTCTGAACCTTAAGACAAATAATATAATCTGTTCAGACTCTCAAGTGTGGCTTTACGTTACTCAGAGTGGATTTTGGCTCCCAGAGCCCAACGCGAGGCCCTTTCCCTTTTTCCAAGAAAGTCCAGTGCCGTGTTTCCCCGTGTCACTCTGCTCTCGCCACGGTGGTCTTGCTGCTTCTCTGACACACCAGTGGGGCGTCTGCCTTGGGGTCTTTGGACTTGTGCCCCCTGCTTGGGTCCCTTTCCCTGTGGTGCGGGTTTTACTCAAGCGTTCCCTGCCACTTGTACCCCCGCTAACTTTTGGTCCCTTTGCTTTACTTAATTTTTCTGGTAAGTTGTTATTTTTGTGTTGCTGAATATTTACATTTTTAATAGAATTCAGAAACATTGCTGTGAAGTGAGCTTTATCTTTGGACTGGTTTGTGCCCCAGGCTTGGAAGTCTGACCTGTGGACAGTTCTCTCCTTTTCTCCCTCTCCATTCCTTGGGATTTATTACTGCAAAAGTGTAGGGAACCTTTGTCCTGAAGAACTCTGACTAGTTCCTGGAAGACCGGTGGTTCTGCTGTGGTCCGCGTCCTTGGAGAGTCTTACTCTGCGAGTAGCACTTCAGGAAGCGTGAGCTCCTCCCTGGGCGGCAGGTGTTCTGAGCGCCTCCTTGAACTTGTGGGTGGCTGTCATGGTCGCATTGCTGACACCGCATGCCGAGCAGTGGTTCAGGTGCACAGCCAGTCTGTTACTTCGTTTAATTCCCACCTCAGCAAGGAATGTATCAGTGTTATGTCTGCCTCTTCCAGGTGAATGAGACCCAGCGCACTTAAGGATTTAGTGCTTGTAGACGTGACTGAAGGGTTTCCCTGCCTTTCCTTCTCCCTTCCTGCCTCTGGGGACAGCTACTAACGTGGAGATGGCACGTAATAGTTCATTTATCTGAACTGCTCTGCAGCACCCATGGTCCATCCTCTCTCCTCCTGTCTAGGGCTCACCAGGTTGTTCACGTTTTTCCACTGTTACAAGTGAGGATTTAAAGAACACCCCTGTCCATGTTCCCTACTGTGCTAATGAAAAGAAGGGTTTAAGAGGGCACCTGGACCGGATGTGTAATTTCTTGCTCATCGGCCATGCACAGGTGCTCATTTACCAGGTTCTGCCACATTGATCTGTGAGATGCTTATACCAAGCGACATTCCAAACTTCTGAATTTCCCACATCCTCAGTATATCCAGATTTATTTTTATAAGCTGGAATATATGATATATTGTTATTTATATTAACCTGATTTTAATAAGTGAACATGTTTTCTTATATTCTAATTGGTCATTGTGATTTTCTCTTTGAATTATCTTTTTATAATATTTTGTCCATATTTTTTCTTGTGAGCTATTTGTCTTTTTCTAGTTGATTTGTAGATCTTTATAAATTCTGAATACTAACCTTTTGTACATTATGCATTTTGTAAATGGTGTTTATAGAGCTTTTGTTTATAGTGTTTCATTTTTTACAGTGTCTTTTGTCACAGATTTTAAAACTTTTGAAATGTGGTTGGGTTTATCAGTCTTTTTTAAACGTTTGTGCTTTTTCCCTCTTGTTTGATGAATATTTTCCATATTCTGTTCTGGAGGTTTTGCAGTTTAACTTCTTCATGTAAGTATTTGCTCCAAGGGGAATTTCTTTGTGATACAGCCCCCCGCCCAGTATAGCCCACTGCCTCTGCTGGGGAGGGACCCCCCCATACCCCCACCTCTGCTGGGGTGGGGACCCCGCTCCATACCCCCACCTCTGCTGGGGTGGGGGCCCGCTCCATACCCATGTTTCCTGGCCTTGCCTCTTGGATTTCTCTTCCTCTTGTATAAACTCAGCAGGGCATCTAAGGGAATGTTTGTTTTGTGTTCTCTGTCATGCAGTGGAATGGTTGCTACTTGTTTAGTCTGCTTGTTGCTGAAACCGGAAGGGTTACAGGCTTTTACCTCTTACAGGGTAAGAGGCAGTTTGCTTTGTGGCTAAAAGTACGGCCTCTTGTTTCAGAGTTGCCCCAGGAAGAATTCTGACCCACTGGTACTGGCTGTGTGATCGTGGTCAAGTGACTTAATCTTTCTGAGTCTCAGTTGAGGGTCTGTAAGTTGGGAAGATGAAGGTACCCACCTCGTAGGGTTGTTAGAACTGAAGCAGATGATGCAAAGAAAGCACTTCTGCTCAAGGCAGTCCTTCCCTTTGAACAGGAAGGCTGGTGAACCTTTCTTGTGGCGGATCCTGGGTGTGCTGGGTGTTCTTGGTATTTGTGTTGTCTCATCATCATCGTCTGTGTTTTTTCTTCCTTTCCCTTGTGTGGCTTGGTTCGCTGCAGCAGACCATCTCCCTTGCTAACCTCAGGACAGGGATTTGACCTGTTTGCGCAGCCTTCTGTCAGTTGATGTAGTTTGTGGGGGAGGGGAGCTCCCACGCCGTGTTCGGGGTTAGCCTTGTATGATTTCAGTTAATTCTGCGTTCCATATTTCAAGTTGAAAAAAAATTCTTAGTTACAGTTTCTGATTTTTGTCTAGAAATGGTAAATCTTCTTCAAAAGATATAACTTCATGTATAAAAACAGAATCAGTAACTTTTGAGGTTTTCATGTCTCAGGACCTAATACTTACCATATTTCTGTATCTTTGTCTTTGAGTTCATGCCTACATCATATTCCATTAATTATCTAAAAAGTTTATTCCAGAATGTACTTCTTTTAAATCTATACATGTATGTGTTATAGTTAAATATCCCATGTGTTTGGGGTATTTATTTTCAGTGTGGAAGATTCTGGGAGAGAAGTTGAAGGTGTTATTCTAGGGAGCAGGATGAGGACCTCCCCCTGCCAGTGCTGCTTGTCATGGTGCTTCTCTTGCAGTCACGTGAAGAACATGCCTCAGTCGAACAGTGAGCTGCTCTCTCTGTGTCACTTTGCACTTCTGTGCTCCTTTTCTGAATCAGTGCTGTTAAAAATCCTCCTCGGCAGTGTGGCTCCTTTCTTTCCAAAGTCGCCATGCTGATTTATGCAGCGTACCTTTTGTTTTTCTCTGCCGGGTACCCAGTGACATTCCAGTCTGCTGAGCTCATTAGATAACGCAGAGTGAGACAGGACATACGGCCCGGAGGTGGTGGTGGACACCAGATACGGCCACTGGTCCTCCAGGGGAGAGGATGTCAGCCACTGGGACCAAAACAGAGGATTCGGGTTTCTTTTTAAAATCCCAACTATGAGGCAGTGATATTCACGTCACTGCTATTGTACCCGTCATCCCAGAATTATTTTGTTTCTAATTTGTTCTTTTCCACGTCTATCCCCACCCCTTTTCAAGTGTCTTACATGATATGAAAGGTCTTAAGATGTGAGTGGACTCAAAACCTGCCTGTGTTTCAAAATGTGCTTGCGTGTGTTCGCTAATGCGGCAGCGCAGTGGGGTTTGAAGCTGCTTTTGACTTAGGTGAGTCACTTGGAGTCTTCATTGAAATAAAGCGCTGTGAATCCAGTTTTTAGCTTATTAAACAGACATGAGTGGAAGCATTTTGACTGGAGGAAATTCTTTGAATCAGTTGCCACAGTTTGAGTGTTTACTTCCATATGAAAGTTACTGTGAAGACAGTGATACTTAGCAATTTGTGTATGTTATTTATCTGGTGCTTTACCCTTGTTCAGATTTAGAAACTTCTTTTTAATATTTCGCATACTTAAGACTCAGTACAGATGTAAGAAGTAGATTTTAAAAGAGAATTTCCTCATTTTTATCTTTTTGGATTTCCTTCTGGCTTTTGGATATTATAATATTGAGGCTGAGTTCAGGAACATGGTTATTTTCTCTGAACAGGAAGACATTTCAAAATTTTATATATGTTGATTTGGTTACAACCAGAGCATTGGGAATGATCTGAACTTTTGGACTTTGTATTTCTTTTTTTTTTTTAAAGAAAAAAATGTTTACTATTAGTTATGTATTCCTTAGAGAAGGCTTTTCCTTGTAAGTTACAAATATTCCTTGAAAAGCACAAGTAGTCTTATTAAGGAATTACTATTCTTGATGTTATTTATCTATTATTTTTCTTTTTTTAATTTTAAGAAATTAATAGACCCCTTTGTTAAAACAGTTTTAGATTTTCAGGAATGGCCTTTGTGTTTCAAGCATAGAATTACAAATGCCGTGCAGTGTCATTTTGTTCCGCAGGCTGAATGTTTTGCATTTCCGTGTGCGTGTATCGCAGGCTTTTCACTGTATGCTCAGTTGTTTTCTGCTTTTGTTTTTTTGTTGTCAGTCAGAGATAGGATCATACACCTCTCAGACTGGGTCCCTGTAAGTATAAGCACTGGAGAATGTGCAGTGGGGAGTGACAGGTATCATCTGGTGCCTTATTTGTAGCATTTTGTATGCCGTAAATGATATGGAACCACCGAACCTCCTGAAGTAAATAGTAGCCTCTCCATTTTATAAACGGGAAAGCAGATCATCGTGTCTCACCCAGAGATGCATGTGTGTTAAGTGAGGTTTCACCTGGTGTCTGGCTGCTTCCAGGGCTCTGCGTCACCTGCTCACTTCCTACCACACACTCGCTGCCTTTACTGTGAGCAGGAGATGTTTGGCCACTCATGATGTCATTTCATTATCTAGCTACGGAATCGCATTCTTTGGTTTTTTTTCCCCAGAGTCTCTGTATTTTTATGAAAACAGGTTTATTTTATATTTAATAATGTTTAGTTTGTAAGTATAACTTACTTTCATATTTTTAATAGGAAAAGTTTCAAACGTAGATACAACTCACTTATATCCATCCCCCAGACTTCAGAATTTTCAAGATTTTGTCATTATCTTAATTCATTATTTTTTGTTGTCTCTAGATGAACTATTTTAAAGCAAATCCTGGAAACTAACAAGTTATTTCTCCTCTACTTCAATGTGCATCTCAAACAAAATCTAACCACAATGCAGTAATCCTATCAACAAGATTAACTGTAATTCCTTATTGTTGTCTGCTTGTATTCAGGTTTCCTTGTGTCCCTCAAAAATGTATTTTTACAGTTAATTTATTAGAATCAGTATCCAAACAAGGTTCATGTGTTATATTTTGTTCTCTTATGTCTCTTTTAACTTAAAGCATTCTAACCCCCCTCTCACCCACCCCCATTTTTATTTCCTGTCGTAGACTTGCTGAGGAAAATAAATGTCTTAATTTTCCTGTAGAATTTCCCATTTTGGACTTGCCCTTTTTCTTTTCTGGGGCTGGGTGGTGGTGTTTGACTTGTGGCTTCAGAGGAGAGGCTTTAGGTGCAGCCACTGGACAGGAGTGCTTCGGGCATGGCCGTGTGTCTGGGCCCCGCGCAGGGGCTGGGGCTGTGACAGCCACCGCCTCGCCGGGGTCAGGTCCTGGTCCGGCAGCCTCTCCCCTCCTGCGTGGTTGTTGCCAATCTTTGCCCAAGTGAAGGACGGGTTAAAAAATTGTGATTTCCTAATTCTGTTATTTCTTTCACTTTTACTGGCTGGAATTCTTTAAAAAATACATAAACACATTTTCCTGATCTAAGCTGTCAGAAAGCAGAATGAATTCTGAATTCTTTGACTTCAATTGCTTATTTTCAGGCTAAGGAATTGGGGCCCTAATTCCCTGCAGTGGTGACGGGGATTCTGATTCTGTCTCTGGCTTTCTCACCTCTCTGTTCTGTTCCTTATAAGTGAGGATTTTCATGGATTCTTGGTTTCAGTCAATTGCAGTCATTATTCTTGCTGGGTTCAGATTGTCCGCATTTGGCCAGGTGCGCCCTTGGTTGGCTAGAGGGGTTATTTTTTCAGAAGTTTTTGAGAACTGCCTTGTTTTCTGGCACACCAAGGTGTCCCAAGCTCGTCTTGCCTGCTTTCTGACCCGTAACCGGGTTAAACCATTTCTCCAAGGAGACCTGGTTCCTTTAGTGGGAATAATACTTAGAGATGACAGTCTGGGTGCTGCAGATGCTTATTTTTACAACTTGTCCTTTGCTTCAAGGCCTTTTCTGTGGAAAGAACTCAGAGGTTTGTGGAAGCAAAAAAAATCCATGAGTTTCTACTGATGTTTCCAATTCAAATTTGACCTTCCTTGATTTTATACGTAGTTTTCTGATTTAAAAAAAAATGTCTTTTCTCTCACATCGAAAATCTTGTTTTGTAACTCTATTAACACAGTACTTGTTTGCTTCATTCAGTCATGTAGTTACTGTATTATACATAATAATGCTGATACTACAACTAACTAGTCGGACTTCTGAACAAAGATTCATATTTCTTTGCAAGATAGTTATCCTTAGAACAGAGTCCACTAGGAATATAAAATCAAAATACTGTTTTTTAAGATCACTTAAAAAAAACTTTTATATATGGCAGTGTGACCAAATTGATACATGGTTGGACATTAATTTCAGTTTGTTTTAAATTTTTAGTGTTTACTTTTGGTTAAAACTTATTTTTTATTTTTAAAAATAATCACGTGGCTCCAAAGTTGAAACCATGTAATGAAGTGCATTTAGAAAGGCTTTGCTTCCATCTTTTATGACATTTGGTTTATCCGCTTCAAGGAAGGTTTCTTTCTGCACGTATAATCAAGTACGTGTGCGTTTCCTGCCCTTTCACGCAGACGATGCTTTATGACGACATATTCATATTTTTGTATATTTTAGTGTGTAATTTTTAAAGCATGGGATTCCATAAAGACTTGTATTTATTATGCAATGCAAGTTTTAAAAGCAGTATGAAAACTATACTAACACTGTAAAGTTGAACTTAATACTATTCGTAGAAACGCTCTCTATGAGTGTGTTAAAACTGAAGAGGAAACGCAGTCTTGGGGTTGGAAAGCTGTGTAATCCCATTCCTGGGAACCAGCATGACTCGCGAGGTGCAGCGATGATGTCATGTTCTGCGTGTGCCTGTGAGGGAGAGGGGAGGGTTCCCAGATTTGTAGATCAAGGAGATGGATGCATTAGTCATCCTGAGTCTGGACTTCATCAAGGAATTCAACAATGTCTTTCATCATATTCTGTTAAGGACTGCGTCTAAGTAGAATTAGATGAATTAGGAGCCAGGTGACTAGTTGTGCTCGAAGGCTGTTGTCTAACAGGTCAGTGCCAAGCTGGAGAAGTGTTGTTATTTGGTGGACTGACATGGAGGTGACCCTAGAATTTTCATTTTACTGGAACCCCATGTGAATCAACAACATTAGGTGGTCCCCGGCAGGCCAGTGTACTCTTAAATGGCATTAGTTACACATGTAGTGTTAGAATTAGCAGTGTCCTTGCAGCTGGTCCCACACACCTGGAGTTCTGTGATCAGTTCTGGACACTCTTTCAGGCTGGGGGGATAGAGCGCAGATGTGTCCAGGAGGGAAGTGCGTCTGGAGGTATGTGACAGGAAGGAGAGCGGTGAGAGGGGGCAGAGTTAGAATGTCATTCTGGAAGGTCCTAGGCTGGTTCTCCACTGGGACAGTTTTATCCCCTTGGGGACCTGTGCAGGTATCTGGCGGGTGCTGCTGGCATCTGGTACATGGAGGCCGGGGGTGTTGTTGGCACCCCACAGTGCATAGCACAGCTCCCACAGCAAAGAATTGATCCAGTCCAAAGTGTCAGAGAGCAGAGGTTGAGACACCCTTTTCTCAGTCTCAGCTGGTTTGCTGTGACCCCTCGGAAGTGAACCGCATGGTGCCTGTAGCCCAGGGCACACCCAGGAGTGACTGGGGCTGCAGTTCCACGAGCCCGTCCCTGCGCTGTTCTCCTGCCCACGGCGCATCGTGCCCGTTAGAAACCTAGTCTGCTCTGTTTCGTTTCGTCATTGAACGGAAAAGGAAGAGCATTGCTAAACCAGGTCTCAGTGATGCCTGTGGGTAGAGTCAAGCCTGGCTGGCAGAGCTGTGGAAATGAATTTGCTTTAGTAGAGGACAGTGCTGTCCAGCTACCCAGCTGCACACAGAAGGGCATGTTGCTCGGCTCAGGAGTGCGCGTGTCGTCACGGGAGTTGTTACGGGTTCCTCGGCTTGGGGCCCAGGGGTGGGTTCCGTCGGGTCTATGGACATGGGTGAGAAAATAATTACACCTTACTTTTCAGTAAATTTTTATTAACCTCTAACTGAAATTTAGCGTTTTCTTTACTTATGAGTTTGTATTCATATCTGCTTCGCAATTAAAGTTGTAAGATTTTAAATGCATAAAGTAAGATCTAGGTCTTGTTTAATATGTTAACAACGAACACTCATATTACTGTATCACAGGTTTTAAAATATTTAAATAATTGTATTTTAATGTAATTGTTCACTTTGTGATCCTTCGTGTTTTACTTTGTGCATTTAAACCTTTCATCCTGAGAACCGTCGTGTAGACTTCACCGGACTACCGAAGGGTCTGTGGCCACTGCCCCGCTGTGTCTCGGCCCTGGACTGGGTGGGCAGCTTTCAGGGCTGTGTGTGCTTCCATTTGTACTCTGCATTTGTACAAGGCAGCATTTAAAGGCTACAGCAGAAATAGAGACATAATCTTTAATCACAAATGTGATGACTGCTCTTCTGTCATGTGGCTGTAACGTACTCTTTAATTCATCATCTTTACTTCCCCCGTGTATGGATGTGTGGTAGCTGTTCACAAGTAGAGATCACAATTTAAGAGCACTGTGGGGAAATCGTTCACTTCTCTATCCCCCTGTAGTGCTGACTCGGGTGGGGGGGTTTCTAACTCCACTGGAGTCACGGCGAAGCACAGACGTAACTTGCCTGGGGGTGCAGAGCGCGCCTCACAGGTCCCGCCGCTGGGAGTGGCAGTGGGCTGTCTGCAGGCGCGGCTGAGGCACTGGAGACACGTTGGCCCGTTGGTTTTCACAGCAGCCTGTTTTCTGGCAGAGAACTGTTTTATTTAAAATGGTTAGATGATTGGATACTGGGTGGTTTTTTGTTAGACTTCATAAGAGGGGAGATCTGCCTGTGTTCTCTGTGTGCAGTGTCTGTGTTTCAGATCAGTGTTTTAGTCCAGAAAACTTTTGCTCTTCCCCTGAAAGATGAGTGTCCCAATGTCAGCGCACCTGGTCTTTCTCAGCTTCAGTAACATCAGGATGTTAGAAGCATAGTAGTTGGCTCACATCCTGACAGGTGCACACTGTGAAGCTAGAGATTAGGCCTTTATTTTCAGACAAAAAAGGTTTAATGGGATCGTTTTATTATAAAGACCAAACACACAGGTGTAGGTATAGAGTAAACTCTTCCTGGATGCGGATTGCTGGGTCAGAGAGTAGTTGCTGTCAAGTGACTGGACTGGCCACCTCTGAGGTACAGCGGTTCGGTTCTGGACCGCTGCGGTAAAGCCAGGCAAGCAGGTGTGCAGGTTTCCTGGTGCAAGTCGTGTTCACACTATACTGCAGTCTACGAAGTGTGCAGTAGATTATGTCTGAGAGAACAGCGTACATACCTTCATTAAAAAAATACTTCATTGCTAAAAAATGCTAACTGTCTGTTATGTGACAGCTCAGGGTGGCCACAAACATTCACTTTGTGAAAAACACGGTATCTGTGAGCACAAGAGAACGAGGTGTGCCTGGGTGCTGGTCTCCACGACACAGACCTGGTGCCCCGGCCAAACCATCGCTGGTCCTTTCTGCAGACGACGGAACAGAACTGAGCGCCATGGGAGGAAGTGTTGAAGGTGTTTTACAGTTAGTTCTTTAAACCTTTCAGAAATGCTTGTCTTATAAAAGTTTTAGCTAATGAAACGCATATAGTTTTAGAAAGGATGCTTGAAGTACTGGTTTAAAAATAGTTAAAAGAAACAGTTTATACAAGTTTAAAAAACAGTGTTCATATAAGTAAGATTTTAGCAACCCATACTCAGGTATTTCTTGCATTCTGTAACCTGTTAACATTCAGGTGTCATCGCTGTCTCTAAAAAACAGAGTCTCATGGCTGTTGTCCAGGTCATTGTTTCACGTACAAGTAATGTGTGTGTTTTGAAGGCGCAGCTGTATTTTTTCTTAACATTTTGCACCTGTTTTGGAGGCACTAGTGTCAAGACTAGATTGTGTTTGTGATAAAGTGGTACGGTCCTGTCAGCTGCTGTGTCCTCCGTGGGAGCTGGAGTGGGGTTACATGTTTGAAGTCTGCATTTTCTCGCTGCAGGCTGGGAAACGGATTTGAAGGAGGTGCTGCGCTGGGTGAGAGGAAAGCAAACCGAGCGTGGTTGACGCGTGTGAGCCTTGAGCAAATGGTTCTGACTAGCTTGCGCGAAGGGAGATTTGGGGTTGTCCTGGTGGGTCTTTACTAGTTGGGGTAAGAAGGCTGATTGATGATCAGTTTCATTAATTAATGAGATATTAATGAAATATTTAAAAGCAAGCCTCCGTCTTTAATTCTTTGTTCCTCGCGTTGACTCTTCAGTGTGTAATTTCATCCTGTAGCTGTCTTGTTTTTGTCTGTTGTGTTCTTTCTGATAAACATTAACATAATTTTGTTTCAGTGTTTCAGCACCCCAAGTAGTGTTCCACTTCGAGGTAATGATCCTTAGTGAGCATGTTTCTCAGGGTAGATGCACACCTTTAGGAGAGGAAGACAGTTGCTGCCTGTCAGGAAAAGTAACATTAAGGAGAGGAATCAAGTGTTGTGTTTCCCGTCCCTTTTGATTAAACGGCTGTGGTTAAAGCGATTGGAGGTGGTTATGGGTGATACGCATAACCAGCACGGAGGAGGGAGGAATCTTTTGTACGGAAACACTTGTCCTTGTAAGATTACAGCTGTGTTGGCTGCAGCATTGTCAGAACAGCAGCGCTGCCATTGAGGCCTCATGCTGTTTATTACAAATTTAAAGTGTTTTTCGGAGTTCTTATCAGGTGAGAACAGACAGCCACAGGAATCAGATATTGTTATTGGAAGTTTTGACTCAAACTTGTTTTTATTTCTGTGTGTGAAGCATTATGTTGGAGGCTGAGGGAGGCCCTGGACTAAGGAGTGGAAGGTCCTCATCCCAGAAAGGCTGTGGTCAGCGGCGAGACTGAAGCGAGTGCTTGCCTGTGTGCAGGCTGTTTCCTCCTCAGAACAAGCTCATTGTTTTCCTTTTATAATTGAGGGAATGTGAGCTTGTGTGATGTTCAGTAACTCGCTCGGAGGTGCCAGCGCCCTTGTGTCCTGTGTGCCCCGGGTGCCCCGGTCCCCTGCGGACGGCGGTGGGCGAGGTGGCCGGGCGGGGTGCATGGGGACCCCCTCATCCGAGCTTTGGACCGCCAGCGTCTGAATGTGGTGCTTTCGGGGCCAGGGACCCCTCTGAACCTCTGTTTCTCTCTCTTATTCATCCATCCATAGTTTCCTCAGGAGTCCCCTTGTACCTGTCGTGAAGAAAAGGAGGCATGAGTGTCAGACTCTGTTTAGACGGTGGAGTGACAAGCTTCTTGGTGGCCCTGTGACCATGGCTACTGTGCTTGACCTCTCTGGCCCTTCCTTCTCTTGCCCCGTACAGTGGGGTGATGGTAGCACCTGCCCTGGGGGTCAGGTGCTGAGCGCTGCTTGCCTGCACGTGCTGGCCCTTCTACACGTTAGCTACGTTTATGATTGTGTTAGTTTGGTCACTCCATGTCCAGCTTTTAGGGTCAGGAAGTTACTTTTATCAGTCTTCTCAGGTTTGATAAAGTTCTGTGGACTTACACCAGGCAAGATGAGCTGAATCACTGTAGAGGATGCTAATGTACTAAAGTATTAAGGAACTGTGCTAATCACAGCTGTGCCCAGACTGCTCCTGTGTGCTGCCACAGGAACCAAGAAAACTAAACTAATAGTTACTCACTAGTGCTTAGTGCAAATGGAATAAAACCAGAGGTGGCTTTTATAGACACCTCTATCTGGGCTTGGGGGAACCTGGAGAATTGCGATAGAAGCACGACCGCTTCCCTGGAGGCGGGAGCTCGCTGGAAGCGCGATATCTCTACCCTTGGGTTTATTACTCTTTTTTTTTTTTTTTCCGTTTAGCTCCAGGTTTTATGTAAGATCAATAGCTGAGCCACATTAATAATGGGGATTTGACGCTTGCAGGTTCCTTTTTACCTAGAAAGGGCAGGATTTTCGCGCGGACGATGAAGGACAAAGGCGTCTCCTCTCCCGGCCCGCCTGTCAGTCCATCTCTGATTCTTTCCCTGGTGTGCTTGTCGAGCGGCCGGCCCTCCCAGGTGCTGCGTCTGTGTCTTTAACATCTGCTGGTTTGGATTACTTACTGATGATCCTCAGAGAAGCTGGCACTGCTGTGCCTTTCAGGATATAGGTACAGCCAGCGGTTTTATTCCCATCACAAAGGACGGAAAGCCACTCTGTTAGCGGGGTGGTTGAGTAGGATGGGGGTGGATTTGTAGAGGTACCAGGATGAGCCTTTGGAGAAGACCGTCGAGTGTGTGACGGTGGCTTCAGGGCGGCAGCGTGCGAGGATCGGAATCCCGGGATAAAACCCTGAACGGATGCGACCTCACTTCCAGACTGAGCTTTGTGTTCCCAAGTGCCGTCTCAGGAGCCTGTGGGCGGCGCGGTGGGGGGCGGGGAGTGAACCCGCAGTGGCAGCCGCAGGAGTCCCCAGCTGTCCCTGCCCTCACCAGGCCTTGCGTACAGCTGCACCGGCACTGCCAACGCTGTCAGGGCTGCCGACTACGTGGAGATGGAGAGATTGACTTAAAAAGGGTGTCTGTCGGCCTAGCTTTGCTGGTGGACCCGGGCAGACGCAGAGGCCTCCTGCTGATGTAGCCCCGGTTTGCTAACCCACTGGGCCCCCGTCGTCCTGTGATCTCCTAACACTTGCGCTCCTCCCTGTCTTTTCCCGGGGCCGCGGTCGGGGCTGGGGCCCGTGGAAGGGCTCCGGGCGAGAAACGTCCCTGAAACGCAGTCTCGTTTTCCGGTCCACCTTTCATATGGTTATACAGCCAACCTCGTTCTGATACCCCATTTTCCTTACTTTCCTTCACATAGGTAGGTGCGTGTTGGATCACACGTTCAACGGGGGATGGGCGCGTGGACTGGGGAGTGGGGGAGGGCGCGCCTGCGGGGGTCTCTGAGCCCCAAGGAGACTTGCCATCTGAGAAGGAAAGCTGTTGCGAAGACGACGCGAGGAGTGGCTTAGCTGACTTGGTTTTAATTAGGTTTGGGATGGATTCTGGGTGTATTTCGGAGGTGGAAGGGCTGGATGTACTCGGTGCAGAGGGAGAGAAAGGGGAGAGTTGAGGAGGACTCCTGACTCTAAGGGGAACCAGACTTCTGCTGGGAGCCGCACCTTGGGGTGCACGGGAACTCTGGCCCTCACCCCTCTAGCATCCCCACATAACATGAAACCCACCAAGCAGGAACTAGTTTCCTGGGGTATGACCCTGAGTCTTACGATTATTATAGCAAAGGGCCTGATAACTCACGAGAGTGTCATCCAAATAAACTGTTTCCGTTGATTAAAAAGAAAAAAGGAAACCACGGTAAGGAGCATCTCATAGTCGCGTGGGCTTCAGCCACCCTTGAAGCAGAGTAGTCTTTGGTTGGCATTCCATTATATTTTTCTCTAGAAGTAAGGGTTTAAGAAAAACCTATATTGTGTCTGTTGATTTGGGGCAAGTAGTTCATGCTGGAAATTAGTTTACAATCCTGCAGAAGTTTAGAGTCTCCATTTGTTTACAGCCATGGTGGGGTTGGGACCCGCATTTCCCCTCTGCTTTTAGAGCAGTCTCTTCATTTAGGCTTTATAATCTCAGGACTGGACAGGACCTCAGGGTCAGGTAGACATGGACTTCGAAGTTCCATGGATCTGGGTTTTAATTCTGGATTTGCTGCTTGAGGAAGATACTCAAACTTTGTGAGTTTTAATGACCAGATCTTGAGAATAGGATTTAATAGCGGCGTCTGCCTGACTGGGCTGCTATAAAGACATCGTAAGACGGTGCGTGTCCGGCGCCCGGCACTTGCTGAGGGCTCAGCATGGGTGTTGCTGTGTCGGCGTGGGGTCCCCGTGCCACTGCCTTGTACTTGAGACAAGTGAGGCAGAGAGGAATTGTAAATAACGTGTCCCAAGTTGTGTGACTGACTCTGAAGACACCTTTTTGAGATGTCGTTTTTCCAAAAATGTGTCGGTTTGTTTTCCTTTTAGGATTTGGAGTTCCATGGAGTGATGAGGTTTTATTTTCAAGATAAAGCTGCTGGGAACTTTGCAACAAAGTGCATCCGGGTCTCCAGTACCGCCACCACTCAAGATGTGATCGAGACGCTTCGCGGAGAAGTTCCGACCCGATATGCGGATGCTGTCGTCTCCCAAGTACTCCCTCTACGAAGTGCACGTCAGCGGAGGTCAGTGCGCACGCGGGGCTCGTCGGGGTGGGTCCACGGCCACGTGCGCAGGGGCCCTGCCGCTCTGCCCACCTCCTCTGCTCCCTCTGCAGGGGCCGGGGGGACACTTAAGAGGTTGGCAAAGCTTTTCTATGTCCGCGAAATGTTCTGAGTTCCTGGCACTTACGGTGTGAGAATGAATACATCAGCTTTACGTATGCTTATTTCTCCAGGGGTAAGTAGCATGACAGTCCTAGATTAAAGTGGTCCGGCAGGCCCGGCTGCCACAGACACTGGTGGTACAGGACGCTGCTTGATTTTGGAGAAATGTTTCATGTAACTCTTATGTATAGATTGTAATACTACAAGTAATTGTAACCCAGTATTTTATGAGTGTGAGTCATCAATCTTGCTGTAAAATTTTTGTAATGTGGAGCAGTAATGTTTTTCTTTGGGATGAATTAGGGCATCTTGAAGAAATTCTTTTATGTAGTTTTTAATTTCTCCTTGTTTTAAGGTTTGAAATTTCTGAAAACATCCTATGTGTCAAATAGCAATTTAAGTTGGACTGATTAGAAATGTAGAAATTTATAAAAATTTTTATGAGTGCTTTGGGAATACTGTCACCTGTAAAAGAAAAAAACAACAAATCTCAGTTGATGCAGCAAATAAAGCATTATATATAACACAAACCCAATTTGAACACGTGTTTAAATTTCACCCACAAAACTTATATGAACATTATTTTTCTTAACTTCAGAAATACAGCTTTCTTTCTTTGTACGTTTGAAATTGGGCTAAATTTTTTTTGCAATGTGTGAAATTCAGGTATCACTAAATTTTTTTTCCCCAGTAGTATATAAGGTGGGCTATATTTGTTTATTACTCTTTTAAGGTTATGCTGGTATCAACTACATAAACAATACCCAGTGTAAATTTGACAACAGAGGGTGGGCTCAATTTTTGGATGGTTTTTCTGAGGTTGAGCTCTCTGTTTACCTTAGAGTCTTTGTAAATAGTTTACAGAGAGGAAGAAAATATTTCTTGCTTTCAGCCCTTTTCTGTCTGCACTACTGGGTTATTTGAATACCATTATGTGGACTCTTTGGAATACTATCTACGATTAGAACTAGAGAGGTGAAGAATGGAATGAGTGATTTTTTTTGCATATATGTTTTTATTGACATACAGTCAGTTTACAGTGTTGTGTCAGTTACTGGTGTGCAGCATAATGCTTCAGTTGTATATGAACATATGTATACTGATTTTTAAGAGAACATTTTTTCTTTAAATTTTGTTTGCTAGATTTGTTTTTCATTAAAAAGTAAATTATGTTACTTGTAAGGGGGTAAAAGCACAAGGAAGGTGCGTGCAAGGAAGTGTCTCTCCCACCCGTGTGACCGCGGGGCAGCCTGGCGCCCTCCTGCACCTCCTACTCAGAGCGGTGGGCCCCCGCGCCTCGGGCGGAGCAGGCAGGGTCAGGATCTGTCTTCTCAGGTCACAGAGCCCTCCGTGTGTCAGTGACTTTTTAGTGGCATCTGAGGCCAAAGGAAATACCTAACAGTTCATTGTATTGAGTGGTTAGATTCAGACAAGTTGGTATTTGTGCTCTGACAACTTGGTGGATTTTGGAAAAATAATGCACATGGAACGAGAGGGAAACCGAAAATGTCATCCCACTCTTACTCTCAGTCCCTCCCTGGTGGGCCCTGCCCAGCTCCTGGAGGCGGCGCCCCCCTTTCCTGTCCACACTGGTTTGCGGGCAGTGCTTGTTTTCACAGCACCCTGGAAAACCCAGTTGGACACCAGTGTGGCGCCAGCAGAAGGGATGGTGCTCGGGGACCAGCGGCTCCCGCAGCGTCGGCAGGTGCAGCTCATCCTGAAAGTACTCCTTGAAAGTGCTCCTGAGGGGCCGCTGGCGCCTCAGCTGGGGTGCGGGCCAGCGCTGGCCCAGCTCCGCCGGAATGCCACGCTCTACCTTTTCCTGCGTCAGAAGTCCGCGTGGGAGATCACCCGGGAAAAGAGAGGGGTTCTGCTATTAGACCTGGCGTGCGAGCGGGAGGGCAGAGGACCCCTGGGGTTGTGAAGCTGCAGCAGGGCCGGACCTGCGCTTGCGCTCAGTAGTTTAGGCTATCTCTCCCTTGTTTTTGTGTTTCTTTCAATATTTAGACTTAATTGTTCTTAATATGAGTTCTCTAAAAAATACGCCGTGAGGGATTTTGATGTAGTGCAGATTCTGCAACGTGAACAGCTTGGTGATTTTGGTTTGTAGCAGGAATGTCAAACTTCCTGATTGGGTCTCTAATTTATTACTCTCGTCTCATATTTTCAGTTGTTAATAATAATTAAGAATTTGTAATTTCTGCTTCTGATAATTAACATGACTGATTACATACAGTATTTACTAAAAGCCTCTGTAAGTCTCTGTCTTTTAAGTGTGTGCTGTTGACTCTCGCTCTGTACTTGGCACAGCGACTCTCCCTCGGGCATTGCGCCTCCTGTCCCGCAGCGCTCGTTTTAGCTCGTCCCGTGTAGCTTAGCGGGGTGGTCTCCGCCAGCTCCAGCCCCGAGCGGGTGGTCAGGCGGGGCGGGGCCCTCAGTGGGCCTTGCTCCTGGTCGGGGGGAGGCTTGTTAGGTTTCTAGCAAGGTAGGAAGTAGACCCTGAACTTAGCACGTTATCTCGGCAAAGAAAAGGGGACGATGCTTCTCCAGTCCGGAGGGGCTGTGGTGTTTTGGGGACCAGGCTCGGAGGGGTGGAGGTAGGAGGAAGAGTGCCATCATCACCTCCCAGACTGATGAGGGCAGCCTTCGCCATGGCCGTCAGTGTGGGAAGAGGCTCGTGAGTTAGTGGAGTGTCTGTGTGAGAGTAGCAGTTTCCTTATTTTCCAGCTGTGTGTGAGAATCTGATTTACGGAAACAGACATACAGCAAGGCCGGCGAATATTTCTAGTCCACGTGTGTTTCTCTTATTTTCCTGGCTAGATTCTGAAGTTGTCGGGAAGTTGTCCCTGGTCAGTGGCTAGTAATTTACATAAAGTAGCGCCAAAATACCCAATTAATTATTGAAACTCTCACTTAACATTTTAAGTTACATTTTGGTCTATTGGTAAGTAATCGAGGTAGTAAGGTATTTTTTGTCTGTAAAATGAAATGTATATCAGAATGTTGTATTGGTTAGTGCCATTAAATAACCATGTCTTCATTTTTTTTTTCTTTTCATGTTTTGAAGAAGAAAGAAGATTAGATATAGATGAGAAACCCCTAGTCGTGCAGCTGAATTGGAATAAGGATGATCGCGAGGGCAGATTCGTTCTGAAGAATGAGAATGACGCTGCGCCCCCCAAGGTGGATCTGGCTGCCATCTCGGGTCTAGGGGTCTGACTGCCCAGTCCCGGGTCCAGGGGTCTGACTGCCCAGTCCCGGGTCCAGGGGTCTCACTGCCCCATCCTGGGTCCAGGGGTCTGGCTGCCCCGTCCCGGGACCAGGGGTCTGACTCCCCCGTCATGGGTCTGGGGGTCTGGCTGCCCCGTCCCAGGTCTGGGGGTTTGACTGCTCTGTCATGGGTCTGGCTGCCCGGGTCTAGGGGTCTGGCTGCCATCAAGGGTGCTTATTCCCAGTGCTTCCCTCCCAGACTGCTCTTCTGCCCTCCACCCACAAAGGAATTTAAAGGAGCCCAGCTTCTCCCTGCTTCCTCCCCTCTTTCACCAAATAAGCCCAAATATTGCTCCTTCCTTTTTCAAAGTGTTACGTAAACTTCTGTTACTAAGAGACTTAATGGTCAGGTAATCAGCTTCAGTTTTTTTATAAATTATAAAAGTCAAAATATGTTTTAATAAGAATTGAAAAGGACAAAAAAACTTCAATAACTTATTGTGTGCAAACTCTCAGATACAACTTAAGGCATATTTAATACCTTTTTCATATTATATGTGTAACATCAGAAATTAGTAAACTTTCTTGAGTTTCTTTGGGTGATGTGACAGTGAGTCTAACGCTTTCTCAGGTAGCAGGATGTCTGGAATTCCTATGCTACTGTTTTTTTTATGTGAAGTACTAGGAAATATTGATATAATTTTAAAATTAACTATAATTCTGTGTTAAATCAAGTGACATCTTGCTCTGGAATCCAGTATTGATGAGGGATAGCAGATGCAGAGGTTCAGAGGTTAAGAATATCTTGAGAAAAATCTTCTATTTAATTTTTTTCCCCAACAGATTGGAGGAAAACTGCCATTCTTTGGTCTTGGCAGCCGTTCTCTGCTGTTTGTGTGATGTGAGTGTCCCGTGTTGAGGAGTCTCAGACGCACAAACTGTGTTCTTGTCACTGTGCTCCAGGGCCTTGTTGCCTTTGCAGCAAATACATGAGATGAGAATGGGTAGCTTTTTTTTTTTTTTCTGTCCACGTTTTATTTGTTTCTGCACCATGATTTCAGCTGACGTGCCCTTTCATGGGCAGTTCCTCCTTGGTGTGCGTTAGACCTCTTCTCAGGGTCTGGGTGAGGCTGCAGTAGCCAGCAGTGGAAGTGGACATGCCAGCTTGTAAAGTGGAAGGCAGTTTTTGTTCCCAATAATCTCTTATTTTTCTGAATTCTTTACCAGGCAGCCTACTTAGTTATATAAAAAGTAATTTGTCTCTGTGTCATCTGCTAGCAGGCAATATTCTAAGTCAAGAGTAAGCTAATGAATAAGCAAGATCTGCAAAAGAAATCGGAAGTTTTTGTACAAGCACAATACTTAGAACTTTGCTTCATAAAAGCCAAGTTATTAGGGCTACTCTGAACATTTCTTTTAAAGTTAAAGAAAATGTCTATAAAGTAGATAATGATTCAAACATTTAGTTGTTTCCATATTTTCATTGGTTCCTTTAAGATACTTTATCCAAATCTATACTTGGATTTTTGTTTATTAAAAATCAGATTTGGTGATTCACACCCTGGTTCTCTTACTGGGTTTGGGTTTTTTGGTTTTTTTCCTCCCTTGCTTATTAGTCTTGGTCTGAGGTAAAATGTACACCCAGTGAAATGAGATCTGGAATGTATGGTTAAGTTTTGGTAAATACACTCCCGTGACTGTCGGCCCATCGAGACAGCACATTTCTGTCGCCCCGGCCCTTTCCCTGCCAGGGCTTTGTTTTGCCTGTAGCACGTGAGGTGCAGGTAGCTCCTCCTGGGATGGCGGTGCGCGGTTCTGTGTGTGGCCGGCATAACGCTAATGTTCCTTCCATCAGAAGGCTCAGAGTAACGGACCTGAGAAGCAAGAAAAAGAAGGGGTTATCCAGAACTTCAAGAGAACTCTCTCAAAGAAAGAAAAGAAGGAAAAAAAGAAGAGAGAAAAGGAGGCAATGAGGCAGGCGTCTGATAAAGACGATAGACCTTTCCATGGGGATGACATGTAAGTTGATTCTGGAAATATTCCTCTTTGTTTTGTAAGCCAAAGGGTCTTTTAACGCGACAGGCTTCACGGGATTACCAGAGAAGTTACGAGAAGGATGAACAGCAGTCCATTTGGGTGTGCTCTGGCTCTGCTGTGTTGAGAGCTGCTAGGGGGTCCTACTGGGCGAGGTTTGTTGCTGACGGTACCCGTCCACTGAGCCTGCGGACCTTAGGTAAGGCGACTGGCGGCGCTGTTGTTTTTTCTGAGTAGACAGGTGATGTCGGCGTTCTCCGCACCCTTTGCCTGGCCTTTCACTTCTGTCTTCTCATTCCTTAAGGCAGCAGTGGTTTCTTACACACCTCACTCGCCCTCGACACCCGATGAGAGGTTGGCAGATCAGTGAGAAAGGCTGCTGTTCCCTTGGCGTTTCAGTGCCCCGCTGGTCCACTCCAGCCCCACCTGTCGTTCCTTCTTCTGTCGCACCAGCCCACCGTAGGTGTCCTTTCTGTCTAGACGGCTCTGAGCTTCTGACCTCCGAGCCAGGGGAATAAGGAAACCATTGTGCTTCATTGTAACAGGAAGGAGATGTTAGAAGAAACTGGCCTTCCCTCCGTAAGTGGGAGTCTGGTCTCAGGGTGGCCTTGTCAGCGTCCAGCTCAGTTAGTTCACGCAGGGGCCGTGTGCTGACTCAGCCTCTTGCTTGCCTTGGGGTTGACTGCGTAGTATTCTGCGTGCTGCTCTGCTGTTGCTGAAGGCAATGGCGTTCGTTTTAGAAAGTCAGAGTGCACAGGTTGGTCAAAAAGGGAAAAGGAGTTACTTGTCATACGAGCCCAGAGAGAACCGTGGCTTGTTTCTGCTGTGCAAACACGTTCTTACTTTCATGTAGAGTTTCTAAACAAATACAATCAGTCTTGTGAAACTGGAACTTATCAAATGACGTTTTCCATAGAAATTACATATATATTTCAAATAAATATATATATACACACTCACAAATACATGTTTTCAGAAAAATACGTGTTTTAAGTAATTTAGCTGACTAGGCAGTACTCTTCATGTAACTTCATAGTCACGCAGCCAGCCCTTGTTGTGCGTGTGCTGATAGCTTCACAGGGCTTTGTTTTCCTTTGCTGTTACAAATAATGCTCCAGTGACTTCCTTGTTTTCACAGTTTTGAGGGTTCATCTGAATGCCTCCTGGAAGAGTGGCTCAGGGACAGCGTGGGGAGCTTGTGTCACCAGACTGCCCCGGCCACGTCCCCCGCAGCCCACCAGCCCCCTCGCTTCCCCTCCCCTTAGAGCTCAGTGTAGAGGGCGGTGGGCTGTCTCTGTGCTGTGTCGTAGTGAGATCCAGCTTTTTGTACCAGCCAGGTGGATGGCTTCCTACACGTTTCTTAACTATATTCTGTTGCGGTGACCTGCAGGTCTTTCCATTTCTGATTGATTCTCAGTGCTCTGGTGACTTGAGGGCATTAACCGTTTATCCTGAATGATGTTGACTTTGGAGTGGTACTTGAGCCCAGTGTGGGTGGCATCAGAGTGGCCTAGCAGTCGATCTGTGAGGCAGTGCCGACTGCGTAATGCGTGTGGGCTCTTAGGAGCACAGTGGTGCAGGGTAAGGCTCTATCTCATGTGTTTATGCAGGAGAAGGGACTTGTATAAATATATTGCTCACATATGAAAAACACCAAAGAAGAGGAAAGTTGAAGTTGAAGACTTAGGCTGCCCTTTACCTTGTTAATTTAGCTTAGAGGGTGATAATTATTTGTGTTAAGAAAATGAGCTACTTAAAATGAGTTATGTTCAACTTGATTGACTCGAAGCTTAACTGACTTTTAATTATGACTAAAAAATGACATCTTTAATACATTTATCAAATTTAGTTAAGTATGTCAATCTTATTTAAATATTTAGTTTTCATCTCATCACTCTACAGTTGACTCATCACAGGAACTTTTGGAGCTTTTTACTTTTAAAAATTTAGCTTCAAGAAAGTGAATGGTGATAAATCTTAGTTCTTAAAAAAATCATGCTGAGTTGTTTAAGATTTGCTGTAATTTGAAGATTTTTTTTTTTAACTAAAGTATGTTAATTCTTTGTTTCTTGTGGTTGGAATGTTGTGTCACTCATTTAGTCTATTTTAGGATAAAACTGGTAGAAATGACTGAAATATATGATTTATACACCTTTCTTTTAGCTTTATTAATGAATATATGATTTATACACCTTTCTTTTAGCTTTATTAATGAATACATAGTAAGTTCTGTAAACTCAGTATAACATTTTAATTATAAATTTCTCCTTATTCAGTGTATTTGTGTTGAATCTTTATCCTTTACCCATAGTAATTAGCACATGGTAAGTAGTACATGACAGAATTATGCAGGGAACAGGTGTGGCCAGATAACACCTGCCATTTTTATTTTTATATGATTACAGTGTAACTATTTCTAATGTAAAATTGAAAAAATCTTGTTACTGCCTTTTTTTCCTTTCCAGTGAGAATTCTCGACTGGCTGCTGAAGTTTACAAAGATATGCCTGAAACTAGCTTTACCCGAACAATTTCTAATCCTGAGGTGGTTATGAAACGGAGGCGGCAGCAAAAGCTGGAAAAGAGAATGCAAGAATTTCGGAGCTCAGATGGGCGGCCTGATTCAGGTGCAAACTTTGAAGTGTTTTTCTACTGTTACGTTTGTCGTAGAGGGTGTTAGTCAATGCTCATTACTATTTGCGAATGAGCCCTTGCTTAAGTGAGATTAATGGGTGACAGCCGGTTAATGGCAAGCATGCACCATGTGTGTCTGTTGCAAAATCAGTTTTGCCTTAAGTATGTTTAGTTACATACTTTCCCCCAATATGGCTCTTTTTTTTTTTTTTAATTCTGGAAAATTTCAGAAGAAGAGAGAAAGATATAGTGAGCTTCCTGTGTGCCTGTTACCAGGCTTCCTGTAATTGACAAATAGTGTTTCATCTCTACTTCTACGTATATTGCTGCCAGTCCCAAACAATTACTTTTGAGTCAAATCCCAGCTTTCTCATGATTTCATCCATAAGTATTTTGATATACTTTCCTAAAAGGTAACAATTCCTAAAAAGCAAAAACAAAAATAAACCAAACCTTCATCACATGCAAAAGTGCTGACAGTGCTTCCTTACATGTCCTCAGAAACCTGGTCACTGTTCATGGTTCCCTGATTGCCTCAGATAATTCCTTTAGTTGAGTCAGAATCCAGATAAAACCTAAGTACTGCAGTGGGTTAACACATCTTCTGTGTCTTTCACTCTAAAATGCCCTTTCCCCTCTTTTATTTTCTCAGTTTGCTTATTCGTTGGTTTGTTTTAAAACCCTGGGGTGAATGTCTTGTAGATTTTCACGTTTACCATTTTTTCCTCCTGTTTTCTCCATTCCTTGACTAGATACAGACGCAGGGTTAGGTTCTTGGGTGGGAGGCCATGGGACAGAAATACTTATTTTAGCATCATCCACAGTTGAACGTGGTTTGTAAAATTTTTTAATAAACTCGTGAATGTGAAGTTTCTCAGTGTTTTTCCATCGATTGCAGTTTTAGTCCCTGCTGATCCGTGAATTGTCGCTGTGAGCCGGCAGGGTTTGGCGCGCCCAGGGGCCCTGGAGCGCATCCCCGGGGGCGCTGTGTCTCAGCTCGCCTTGCGCCTTTCCTGCCTCAGGCTAGGAAGTGGCTCTTTCTCTATAAAGAACCCTGTTCCTTTTTTTTTTTTTTTACAAGAGACCCATTTATTATTTATTTATTTATTTATTTATTTATTTATTTATTTATTTATTTATTAACATTTTTTATTGAGTTGTAGTCATTTTACAATGTTGTGTCAAATTCCAGTGTAGAGCACAATTTTTCAGTTATACATGAACATACATAAATTCATTGTCACATTTTTTTTTTCTCTGTGAGCTACCACAAGATCTTGTATTTATTTCCCTGTGCTATACAGTATAATCTTGTTTATCTATTCTGCATTTTGAACTCCCAGTCTGTCCATTCCCAACCCCCACCCCCTTGGCAACCACAAGTCTGTATTCTGTGTCTGTAAGTCTGTTTCTGTTTTGTATTTATGTTTGTGGTTTTTTTTTAGATTCCACCTATGAGCGATCTCATATGGTATTTTTCTTTCTGTCTTACTTCACTTAGAATGACATTCTCCAGCAACATCCATGTTGCTGCAAATGGCATTATGTTGTTGGTTTTTGTGGCTGAGTAGTATTCCATTGTATAAATATACCACCTCTTCTTTATCCAGTCATCTGCTGGTGGACACTTAGGCTGCTTCCATGTCTTGGCTGTTGTAAATAGTGCTGCTATGAACACTGGGGTGCAGGTGTCATTTTGAAGTAGGGTTCCTTCTGGACATAAGCCCAGGAGCAGGATTCCCCTGTTGCTTTTCCTTTAGTGTCTGGTTGCTGAGAGTGCTCCTTCTTACTGATTAGTCTTTGCTTCTAAGCCTGTTTAGTAGACAGAGCTTAGGAAATACTTGGTTTTTTCACTACTTTGATTTTAGTAAATCTGGGTGTCTTTTCTCTCATGATACAGTTCTTCCCTCCTGAGGACAATAACATAATTATTTGCTTTTCTTCATAATATACAATTATAATATCAAAATAAAAATTATTCTATTGTTAACAACAATATGAAAGAAGACATTTTAAGCCTTTTGTGAAATATTGATTCCTGGCTATGTGATTGTATACCCTTGCTGATTTATACCGAGGTTTATTTGTTTTATTTTGCTTTTGATTTTTGAGGTTTGCTTCTGTAAAATTTAGTGGTGTTTAATAGTTTCTAAGTCAAGTCTATAAAACAAGGTGCATTTAGAGAAGTCTGGCTTTTGTCCCACCCACCCTTTAATTAGAAGGCAGCATCCCCGCACACCCCCACCTTGACGTCCCCACTTACCAGCATATCCTGGAGGGCGCTCTCTGTGCCTGAGGGAAATAGAGATTCTCAAGAGAAGGTAAAACACATCACTTTACTGTTCGACCTATAAATTGGTTTTGTATACTTTTAGCTATTTGGCATAAAACTTTAATTTGTAATTAACTTATAATTGTACTCACCAAATAAAATATGTTATAAAGTTACAAATTAGTTATAAAGTGGTTTTATAATAGCATAATCATTTGAGTTTCAAACAGAATCTTTGTGTTAGAGGGCTGTAACGTTGATCCAGCCTTTCCTGCAAGTGTCTGACCCGGTACGTCATCAGCCCTGCGGTTCTGTGTTCGGTCGCACTCAGGGGCTTAAGCTCTGGGTGCTTGCTGTACACTCACTGGCTCACTCACAGTTTTGGGTTTGAATGTCGGGACAGGCAGCTTTCCTCCCAATCCACATTTGTAACAGTTTTGCTGGGAAGGAGACTTCATGGTGGGCCCTTTGTCTTGAGTCTCCCTGTCCGCATCCTTGTTGTGCCTGTGATCCAGTGTGTGTGTGTGTGTGCGTGCGTGCGTGCGTGCGTGCGTGTGTGTGTGTGTGGCGGCAGGTGAGATCCTTCTGGGAGAAGCCGTGTTCACACTCGGTCATGTTTGGGGCACAGTGTTACTCTGTTTTGTTAGTGCTCTGTCTTACCTTGTCTCCGTTCGTGAGGAGGTCTGTAGACCGTGGCTCTAAAATGCAGGGCCCCTTCACTCTGCCTGCCTGATGGGAGTTGCTGTTGATCCCATTTCTTGGGAGCACACAGAGCCTCATGTTTCAGTGCAGTGTTCAGACAGCCACCAGCCACGTGGACGCTGGCCCCAAGCTTAATTGCCTCCCTAGCATCACATGTTTATTTTGATCTTTGGTGCCCTTGTAACTGAGACTTAATTGTATGTTTCATGGGAATTGTGGTATCAGTGATTCAAAAAAACTGAGGCACTGAGAGACTTACTAGTTCCGTAAACAATTTAATAGCTGACTTGAGAATCAGGATTATCTGTTTGTGTATATCCTGTCTTGTTCAATCAAGGATTTGAAGGGGCTTAAAAAATATGCACTGAAAAAGAAAAGACAAGAGGAAGGAGAGAGAAAATACAAAGCTGAGGAAGAGGAAATGTAGTGGAAGTTTAGGAGGGACCAAAAGGGTGCTCGCTGCCTGCTGTGTGCTGACCACATTCCAGACCGTGGGGAGGAGCTCGACCTTGTCACTGAAGTGACTTCCTCGGAGACTCCTTGAGTATTCAGTGTGGGCTCTGGGTGTGTGAGTCAGGAGACAGACACCTAGCTTAGAATATCCGCTTCTGTAAGTAACTTAATAAAATATTTTTTAAAGTAGGCTAGCATGCAACATTAATATGTTTCATTAGATAAAATAGGAAACTTTTTGCATGTCGCTTGAAGCTGTGGCCCCAGAGACCCATATTCATTTTCCTCTGCCATTGGGGGTACTTGGATGGAAATAGGTGATATGATCTGTTAATAAACTGCCGAAAGGGTTTTAAACTAGGGATTTAGAAAGCTTTTAATTTAGCCCAAGCCCCAGATCTGGAGAGATCACTGTGGGAGCAGGGTCGAGGGCAGCTTTGCGGGCACGGCAGGGCGGCAGGCGTGCGGGCAGCAGGACTGCGGTGCACCGGGAGGCACGCGTCCCTGAGCTCAGGCGGCGGCGGCCAGCAGGGAGGAGGGCGGCTCTGTTCGAGAGGGAGAATTGCCGGGAGCCGGGAGCACGCCGAGTTCCCTGAGGAGGGGGGCGTTCGGGGCGCCACCCCGTGCCGAGCTGCGTGGACGGGCGCACGTGGAGTGAAGGGGCACCAGCAGTGGAAGACGGGTCCCCGTGTGTGTCCTGGGAGGCGCCGGGCAGCCGTGCCGGGGGAGATTGTCGGGAGTGCTCTGTTCTCCGGAGGGCGCCGCTGGGCCTGGAGGAGATTTGGGGGTGGGAAGGATACAGGTAGTAGAGAAATTTTAGGAAAGGCCATTGTTGGAGTAGGCATGGAAACCAGGAAAAAAACAAACCAACCCCCAAACCCAGAGGATTCAGAGGAGAAACAACCAGACTCCCAAAGACTAGAGCTTGTCTGTTAACAGGATAGTTGGGATGGAAGGAACATTTTTCTGTACAGACTCCTAGGGAGTCCTCAGAAACAAGGTATTGCTGGCAAAATAGTCGCTGTGGTTGATACCAAGGCCGTCAGATGGAGCAAGTCCAGGTGTTTTGTTGGTTTTTAATAAATAACGTAGAAAATACACCCTGGTGACTCACTGTGGCTCTTAGCTTAGCTGTTAGGTTGGTAGAGAATGTGGTCGTACGTGGGTTAGTGTCCGGAGGGTGGCAGCTGAGCCTGTTGCTTCCGCCTCATTCGCCCGAGGGCTGGCTCCCCAGGTTCTGATGACACACTGACGTGTCACTCACTTCACGGCTGATCACACGGCTTGACTTGCGACAAGCTTCAGCCCTGGACTTTGTAAAGTATTTTTAACATTGAAGTACATTTACTTTGTGATGTCTTCCAAGTGTAATTGACCCTAAAATCCCTGAGGGGCCAGCCCTTCTTCTGTCTCCGTTTTCTTGGAAACAGTCTTGGGAGCCGCAGAGCACTGGGACGGGGACTCTGGAGCCGGGCTGAGACCCTCGTGTACCGTGAGCCTCACTGTGTTCATCTTCCGAACAGGGTCATAATCCTGCCTCAGTTCTAGAGCTGCAGCTTTTAGTCGATGGTAGGAATTTAAAAATGTTAGGTTCTCTTCTTTCTCTCCTTCCTTAGGGAATTGGGAGGTGTGTGTTTCTAGTGGGATAATACTATGCTTTATGCTTTTAAACTAAAAATCTTCTATTAAATTAGACTGTATCCATTTATTGTTTTGGGGGGGATGCCTTAACACTCATTATACTAAAACCAAATTATGTTTTAGACAGTATGTGTATGTACATGTCTGTACACACACACACACACCCACCCACCCACCCCATCTTCTTTATCGATTCATCTGTTGATGGACGCTTGGGTTGCTTCCACATCTTGACTATTGTAGACAATGCTGCTGTGAACACTGGTGTGCATGTATCTTTTTGAATTAGTGTTTTAGATTTTTTTGGGGGGTGGATATATATCCAGGAGTGGGACTGCTGGATGAAATGGTAGTTCTGTTTTTAGTTTTTGAGGAGTCTCCATACTGTTTTCCATAGTGGCTGTACCAGTTTACATTTCCACAAAGCAAAGCATTACATGGGTTCCCTTTTCTCCACACTCTTATCAACATTTGTTGTCTGTAGACTTTTTGCTGTTGGCTGTTTTGACAGGTGTGAGGCGATATCTCATTGTGGTTTTGATTTGTATTTCTCTAATGATTAGCGAAGTTGAGCATCTTTTCACGTCCCCACTGGCCATCTGTATATTTTCTTTGGAAAAATGTCTTCAGTCTTCTGCCTCCTTTTTAGTCTGGTTTCTTTTTGTTTGTTTGTTTTGGATATTGAGTTGTATGAACTGTTTATATATTTTGGATATTAACCCCTTATCAGTCGTATCATTTGCAAATATTTTCTCCCATTCAGTAGGTTGTCTTATTGTTTGTTGATGATTTCCTTCGCTGTGTGTAAGCTTTTAAGTTTAATTAGGTCCCATTTATTTATATTTGCTTTTGTTTCTGTTGCCTTAAGAGACAGGTCCAAAAAAATATTGCCGCAATTTATGTCAAAGAATGTTGTGCCTATGTTCTCTGGTAGGAGTTTTATGGTTTCAGGTCTTACATGTAGGTCTTTAATCCATTTTGAGTTTATTTTTGTATGCGACGTGAGGAAATGTTCTGATTGCATCCTTTGACAGGCAGCTCTCCAGTCTTCTCAGCACCACTTATTGAAGAGACTGTCTTTTCTCCACTTTATATTCTTGCCTCCTTTGTCGTAGGTTGACCACAGATGTGTAGGTTTATTTCTGGGTTTTGGCTCTGTTCCATTGATTTATGTGTCTTTCTTTGGTGCCAGTACTGTGCTGTTTTGATTACTGTGGCTTTGTAGTGTAGTCTGCATATAATATACTTCCAACTTTTTTCTTTTTTTCTCAAGATTGTTTTGGCAATTTGGGGTCTTTGGTGTTCCATATAAAATTTAGGATTATTTGTTCTAGTCCTGTAAAAAATGTTATGGGTATTTTTTTGATAGGGATTGCGTTAAATCTGTAGATTGCTTTGAGTGGTATGGATATTTTAACTATTAACTCTTCCAGTCCAAGGACGCGGGATAACTTTCCATTTCTTTGTATCATCTCCAGTTTCTTCCACCAATGTTTTCAGAGTATAGGTCTTTCACTTCCTTGGTTAAGTTTATTTCTAGGTATTTTATTCTTTGTGATGCAGTTGTAACTGGGATTTTTTTTCTTTCTCTTTCTGATAGTTCATTTTTAGTGTATAGTAAAGCAACAGATTTCTGTATATTGATATTGCATCCTGCAACTCTACTGAATTTATGTCTTAGTTCTAATAGTTTTTTGGTGGAGGCTTTAAGGTTTTCTGTGTGTAATATCATGTCATTTGCACATAGTGACAGTTTTACCTTTTCCCTTCCAATCTGGATACCTTATTTCTTTTTCTTGTCTGATTGCTGTGGCTAGGACTTTCGGTACTATGTTAAATAGAAGTGGTGAGAGTGGACACCCCAGTCTTGTTCTTGATTTTAGAGGAAAAGCTTTCAGCTTTCCACCGTTAAGTATGATGTTAGTTAGCTGTTTGAAGGCTAGGACGCTGACAGACACTGACTGGTTCACACTGTGTCCTCAGCATTGGGACAGGGGGCTCTCAATCTGTGAGGGTTTGTAGACAGCCTGACTCCTAGCCTGTGTCAGGGGTCTGCATTCTGCTGCCAGCCTGGACTTGCTGATTATTCTTAAAAGACCAGCATGATTTTATTATGATCAGGTTGTCATAATGCACTATGTGCCAGGCTTGTTGAAAGGAGGTGTGAGACATATTCAGTAGCCAAAATAACTGCACTAGAATTCAGAAGAGGCAAGGAGTCAGAGAAATTCAGAATCTGCTTCAGGAGAGCCTCAGATCGTTAATCTAGCTCTTTACCTACAGGCGAGAAAAGGACATTAGGAAGCTTCCCCAGGGTCACAGCAGTGGGGGGTGTGGACCCTCGCCTAGCTTCCCCCAAGTAGTCCTTCATCTAGACTTAAGATTTTAGAGCTTATAAATCTTAGATCGTAAGTAGAAAGCAAAATACGACACCAAAAATGACAGTAATTTAACACATATATAGGATCCAATTAAATAGAAATACACAAACGGAAAAGAACATGTCAGGACACCCCGATCGCTCTGTACTAGGCGACTTTCCCTCTCGCAGGAGCTCACAGCTGGAAGTGACGTTCTGATTGCGGTGCCAGAGATAAAAACAGCCCAGTGCTCTGGGGACAGGTATCGCAGGAAACATTCTTGGACTCTGGCACATGAAGTGTCCTGGTTTCTAGCTCAGTTTTTAAAAACTGAGTTATTTAGTGAGATTAATACTGTTCCAGCTTTTAAAGTTTTAAAGCTTCAGATTGATATCAGGAAGTAGAGATGGTGGGGGAGTGAGTGAGCACGTAAGCGCGTGTGGTGAGGAAGGGAGAGGGCGGCCGGCGGGAGAGCGGGCTGTCAGGAGGCTCTCGGTGCCTCGCTTTCCCACCCTCACCCGTGGTGCACATCAGCCCGTCCTTACACAGTCTTGTGGGCTTGAGGAGAGGACAGAGACAGCCTTGTCACTCAGGGGATTCACCATAGCAAAGTGTCACTGGATCAGCGTGCCACTGCTAATGTGTGTCACCTAACAGGAAGTGAAAGCCGAGTTATTACACAGATCTGTGTGATTAGAATACAGTAACGTTGTGCTCAAAGATGTCAAAACGTTTCTTCCAGGAGGAACGCTGAGGATTTACGCAGATAGTTTAAAGCCAAATATTCCCTACAAGACGATCCTGCTGTCCACTACTGACGCTGCGGACTTCGCTGTGGCGGAAGCCTTGGAGAAGTACGGTCTGGAGAGGGAGAGCCCCCAGGACTACTGCATCGCCCGGGTAACTGTCCCCCCCGCCCCGCCGCGGCGCCCTCGCTGGAAGTCTGCGTGTAAGTGGAGGGTGCTCCTCGCACGCAGTCAGACCGAGGCCGGCTCTCCCCGCGCTGCGTCTCTTAGAGTCTCACACACACAACCATGTGTTAAATGTCTATAAAAAACAACATCCTCCCTTCTATTACAAAAGTAATCTCCGTCCCTGTTACAGACTAAGAGAAGTTTAAAAAGGCAAATTGAAGAAGGTGAGAACCGCTTATAGTTCTAATCCCAAAGGGGAAGCAGTATTAACGTTTTGATACGTGTCCTTCCAGTTTTTATTTTGCATATGTACGTAACAATTTTATTTTAGTAGAAGCTGCTTCAATGTTGTTTTTCTTACAGTCTTTACTAAGACACATCGTAACGACTCAGCTTTGAAGTGCGTTTAGGTTTGCTGTTGGTTGTCGGCCAGCACTTGGGCGGCAGGTCTGTGCTCGTCCCCAGTTTCCTGGAGACAGAGACCCTGGCGCTCTTTGGCCGCAGTGCTCGAGGAACACAGTGAGACTTGGGCCTCCGTGCTGGGCACGTGGTAGGAACTGACTCGGTAACACCAAGTAGAATCAGGCGGGCAGCTCGCAAATAGGTAGTAACTTCTTCACAGCAGTGTTTCTCTGTCAGAATCTCATTGAAAGTAGATTTTTTAAAAAAATACTCTTTTTTCTCATCTTAGCAATTGATTATTAAATGATAAAAGTGTGATGACTTGCTTTAGTCCTTCCCCCACCGGTTGTTGAGTTCAGGGCAGAGTGCCACATGTGGCCTGAGTTCAGTGCCATCAGTTTTGACGAATCAGCACAACGTTGATGTCAACGTTCCCTTCATCCTCAGAAGTTCCCTCGTGCCTCCTTGTAACCATCCCTCCCTTCATCTTCATTCCCCGGACAACCACTAGTCTGCGTTCTGTCCCTATGGATGAGCTGCACTTCCTAGAACTTTCGTGTGAACAGCGTCATGTGGTATGCACTCAGCGTTTGCCTGGCTTCTTTTGTTCAGATCATGACTGCAGGAGTCTTCTCCGCGGCTGTGTGTGTCAGTATCTGCCTCCTCTGTGTTGCTGAGTAGTAGTTCATTCCATTGATGAATCACAGTTGGTCCGTCCATTTAGCTCTTGATGGAATTTGTGTTGGTTCTAGTTCTCAGTTTGGGGCTCTTCCAGCAAAGCTGCTCTGAGCATGCGTGTCTGGGTCTTCCCATAAAGGCCCGTCTTTTTCTTGACTCAGTGCTTGGGTAGATGGCTCAATTCCACAGTAGGCGTAAGTGTAACTTCTAAAGAAACTGTTTGCCAAAGTGGTGTCACCACCGTCATCCCCCCAGAGGTACCTGATGTTCTGGTGGCCCTGCCGCCTCCTCCCTGCGCTCGATGTGCTCTGTTACTGTAACTGGCAGCTGTACTGCTGGGTAGAGGACTGTCTCACGGTGGCAGAAGTTAGAATTTCCCTCATGACCTGTACATATAGGTCAAGCCCGGTGTATGACACATCTGTTGTGAAAGTTTTTTCCCAGTCTGTGACTTGGTTTGGTTTTTCATTTTTTAAAATGGTATCTTTCGAAGAGTAAAAATTTATTAATTTTGTTGAAGTCCAACTTTATTTTTTTTTTAGCATTCTATGCTGTTAGTATTCTGTGTAAGAATCTGCCTCCTCCAATGTTTCAAATACTTTCACTTGTATTTTATTGTAGAAGTTTATAGTATTAGGTCTGACACATTGGTCTGTATGTTCTGTTTTAAGTTATGTGTGTGAGATTAGGATCAGTGTTCATTGTTTTCCACACCAAAGTCCAGCTGATGTTAGCACCGTTTGTTACAAAGGCTTTCTCTTCCCCCAGGGTGTGGTTGCACCTTTGTCAGAAATCAGTTGGCCGTATATGTGTTTGGTTCTGTTTCTGGAATCCATTCTGTTTCATTCATTTGTATGCTTTACATCTTTCTGCCAAGACCAAACTGTGATTACTGTAGATTTATAGTAAGCCTTAAAATCATGTGAGGTCCTGTTTTTGTTTTTTGTTTTTATGTTTAAGAATTGCTCTGGTTATTCTAGACTAGTTGTGTTTACAAATAAATTTTAGAAACAGCTTAGCAATATCTATATAAAACTTGCTAGAATTGTGACTAGGTTTGCATCGAATCTGAAGGTGAATCAGAATCCAAACAATATTCAGTCTTCCAGGCTGTGAACAGAGTATGTGGTCTTCTCTAAGCTCTCAGCAGTGTTTTGTAGTGTTGCTACAGATGGAATTAAGTAAAAGGCCTTCCTTGAGTTTTATGCCTTTTTCCTTTTTGCTGAAGAGCTAAGAATTTATATTCAGTTGGAAGAACTACTTGGTAGATCTGTAATTTTATGAATATGGCCCAATTTTCATTATTTCAGAAATAAATGAGAAAATGGATGTCTTTGTCCCATTGAAATTGCAATAAAGAAACAAAAAAACCCTGTATAAATGCGCAAGAACAGACAATGAGAGAAGAGAGGGCAGGAGAGCTGTAAATGCAGCTTTGCAGAAGTGAAGGAGGGGCTCTGACCTGCTGGACCAGAGCAGCCTGTGGATGGCACCTGCACCCTAGCCCCGGGGGCTCAGCGGCGGCTGGGCCGACAGTGTTCATACGCAGTGGTCGGCCCCAGCAGGTGCCTTCCCGTCGTGACTGCCGCGCCCTCTGCACCTAAAGGCTGCTGACGGGGAGGAGGTCTTGGATGCGGGGTGACAGGAGCAGCGAGGGCTTTCGCGCAGACGGGACGAAGCGGAAGGCTGCGCCCAGAGCGTTGCCAGCCGGGGTATAAGGAGTCCTCCCAGAGGGGGCTTCTGTGTGGAACCTGAGCCCTGGAGGTGCTGGCCCAGGAGCCTCCCTCGGAGCCTGCGCACAGCAATCCTTGCTCTTACATTCAGCCTTTACTGTTAGCTTTCTTGTGAGTTGCTGTTGAACGTGAGTGGACAGCCCAGACTCAACACACGTTTGGAAATGCCTTTAAAATGAAGGACAGACCAGCACAAATAGATCAGAGAACCTGGAGATAAAAGAGATGGTGCAGAAAGCAGATGGAAGTGTTCAAAACACCAAGAGACTCAGAGGAGGGGTGGACATCCATGAAATAAGACCAGGATGCCATGAGGAGGAACTTTCAAAGAGCTCTTGAACATTGAAAATCTAAGTGAGTAAGGGATAGGAGAAAAATGCCAGTAGAAAGCATGAAAGATAAAGCTAAGGAGCCCTGCCAAGTGTGGGACAGAAAGAAAAGGAGAGAGAAGATCAGAGATCTGATGTCAGCATAGATTGTCTTCAGATGGAACAGGGGAGGACCAGACAGAGCAACAGGAAACAGAGAGGCAGAAGTAGCAGGGAGTCTAACTAGGAGTCTGGTCCACTTGGTATGTGAGCATGTGTCGTAACTGGGTGTAAGGTCTGTTCGGGTAACGTTACCACCTCGACTGGGTTGGGGATAACGGTGAGGTGCCAGTGACGGGCTCGGCGCAGGGTCTCTGGAGCCGTGCTGGGTTGGTGCTGGTGCTGAGAGTGAAGGCAGGCAGTCAGCAGGGCGTCGGGGATGCCAAGCCAGCTCACTGGCTCTTGTCTCTGGGCTGCTGGGGGCTTTCTCGAGTGATGAAGACAATGGTTTGACTGCTGTACAAACATAGTGTAAAACGTAACACATGTTAGGAATTTGTGAGTCTCGTGCGTGCCGTGTCTGAGAGCATTTGTTGACTGAGTAGCGAGCACTGTTTGTAATACATCTAAGTGATCTGATTAAGATTTAATCACAGAACTGGGTTATCTACAGGAAGAAGAGGGCTACTCTGTTATGTGATGGCTATCCTAAAAGGTTTTATATTAGGTGAAAGTACCTTATAAAAACAGTTGTTTGATTGCAAAAGGTGGGTTATGGACTGAGAGATCGGGGTCTGCGTTAATGAGGTTACCTTTCCTTAAGAAATCACTCACAAGTTAACCATTGCATGCTGTTCTTCCGAAACAGAGTTTGTCAGAAAACATACTCAGGCTAGTATTTTGAGGGGGCCAGAGAGGCAGGTGAATAAAAATGGTGCAGTGAACTGGCTAAGCTTTTTATTGGAAACTCTTTTCCTTCATTTTTGTCGATGGTTTCAGTGAGAATTGTTTCAGTTCTACAGTGACTTTTATTTACTCAAAAACAATAAATTCTTCCTTTCAAGTCCCCGCTCGTTTGTCTCTCAGGGGCAGTCACAGGTCTTTCCGTTGTAGGTCACGCTTCCTCCTGGAGCCCAGCATTCTGATGAGAAGGGTGCTAAAGAGACCATCCTTGACGACGACGAGTGTCCTTTGCAGATCTTCAGAGACTGGCCGAGTGACAAAGGTAACGAGTGGTTTCAGTCGTTAAGAAGTCGCTTCTGTGGAGTGTTGGTTTCCACCCGACACGCTAGTCGGTTACCTCATGGGAAGGTGTGGGGGGTTGTGAACGGCGATGCCTTCTGATGGCTCTTTGCCGCACGGCTTCTCCACCCTTCTGGGCTTTCTGGAGGACTGCTGGGTGGTCCCCTCGTCCCGAGGGCCACACTCCGCTGGGCGTCTCGTTGGAGACCTGGGACAGGCCGTCCCGTCGCAGTGAGAGTGCCGTGTCGGAGGAAGCTGACTTGAGCGCCGTATCAGGAAGTGGGAGGTGGCTGGTGTCTGTCAGCAGCGGGGTCTTTCTGTGCTGACCAGATGGATCGGCGGTGTTGTAGAGTTGTTATAACAGGGAAAATAGCCTTCCACCCTAATAATAATAATTCAGTTACTGCATGTAATGAGTCCAGGCTCTCACTGTTAAAATGATTTCGCCTATTGATTTCAAGGCAACGAGGGTTTAAAGCTCTGTTTCTGATGAAATGCAGTTCGAGTTCTTGCGCCCCATCCTGAGCTGCTGGGTAGAGGGCCTTTGTGTTAATAAAGGCGTGAGACTTACCTGCCTGTTAACCCTATCAATGTTTAAGGGTAGGTTGGTAGGTTTTTTTCTTTTTTTAAGTGGAAGTACTGGGGATTGAACCAAGGACCTTGTGCATGCTAAACATACACTCTACCACTCAGTTACGCCCTCTCCACTAGATTGGTAGTTTTAAACGTACACTCGCTTAGTACTTTTTCTCAGCAGTATAAAGTTAAACTTTATTAAAAGTCAGAATACTTTGAATTCTAAGTTAATGAAATTGAATTAAATAAAAATCAGATTCACTAAGAATGTGTGTGCACATGTATCTGTGTGTGCTTGTGGTGTTATGTGTGTATGAACCTGTTTATTGATTGTAGGGCTGTTGACCGATAGCGACATTCACTTAGTGTTAAACTAGTGGGTTGTTTTTAAAGCATGTAGTGTGTGCTTGGATAGTCGTTCATTTAAAATAGCCTTTGAAAGTTGCTTGCTAGAATTTGTCAGAGCACATCAGGATTGCTGAGTGAAAGGATAACCTGCGTAAGCTTTTGCTTGATTATTCCTTGGGAGATGTTATTAAATTACACTTTCCTGATAAATCTTTGAATAGCTGGTTACGGGTCAGCTGGCCGTCTGCCCTGGCCTGAGCCTGGCTGTCACTGCTCTAGGGCTTCTGGTCTTCCAGTTGAAGCGGCGGCCTCCAGACTACGTCCCAAAGAAAAGCAAGAAGCACGTGGACGGGAAGCCGGCCAGGGGGAAGGAGCGAGCCGACGGGTCTGGGCACGGCTCTGCGCTGCCTCCCGAGAAGCTGCCCTACCTGGTGGAGCTGAGCCCAGGTAGGAACTGCTGTGCGTGTGCGTGTGCGCTGCCGGCTTTGTGGTTTACGTGTCTTAGTGACTTTTGTTTAAGTAGTCTTTTTGTGGCTGACCACCTGTCTTCAGACCATTCATAAAAAAAAGAAGTAACTGTCGTAAGATTGTATTTATTTAAAAAAGCAAAATCTCTTAAAGTCATGGGATATGTATATTCGTGCATAAAAATAAACTTCCTGTGGACAGAAATGAATGTTGAAAAACAGTATTTTAAATAGTGAATGTAGGGAGTTTAAGGAGAGATTTAAATGATTCATTCTCTTTTAAGTTTTCTTCTCAAAATAGCCCTGTCAAGTACTTAAACTGCTGAAAACGGCAAACTGCAGCGCGCGCTCCGAGGGCCGATTGAACAGGAGGCAGGCGTGCGTGCGCTCATCATACCGTTGCTAATGTGTGAACGGTGTTGGGTGTCTTCAGATTTAGCTGTGTGTCTGAGAGGTTTGTTTGGTTTTAAAATTATAGTGGAGAATTTCACATTAGTCCTCTGAGTACTTAAGTTTGTTGAGCTCTCCTAAGCTAAAGCTGTTGTTAAAGTTAGCATCAGGCCGAGAGCTGCAGTTGACATCCTTAGAGAAAGGTTTTACACACACGTCGTCCGTATTTTATGTGTGCACGTAACTGGTGCATCTGTGACGCTCTCGCTTGTCATTCGGCTGAACCACTTCATCTCTTACTTACTTGGTTAAAACGGTAGCGTGTGACCTGTATTATAAAAAGCTGTGGAAAACAGGGTATTGCCCCCTCCCACCCAGCACTGCTTTCACATAAAGCTTAATTAATAATTGTAGAAACGTTAGCTGAGAGCCGAACTGGTTATGTAGGTAACCTGCGGTTCCTTGGGCAGGGGTTGTTCTCCTCTTTGATTCCTTTCTTTTTTTTTTTAATTGACATGTAATTGATTTTACAGTGCTAGTTACAGGTGTCTCTCCTCTGATTCTTGAGTATTTACTGTAACTTGCAAGGTGGTAAGTGATGGTTCGCTGTGGTACCTGTGGTCCGGCGGTCTTTGTGGGGCCCTGGGTTGTGTTACACTCATACAGGGAAGGCGGTGCTGTTCTGACTGATGCTCTGTGACTTACGGTCAGCGGCCGTGTGCTGCAGGTAGTTTTTACACTTAATTATATGTTTGAAGATTTTTTCTGATTGATTGGCTCTTTGTGAGGGAAATGTTAGTGCTGCTTTGTCTCTCAGTTCTCTGGCTGAACATTTGAGCTTCTGGTTCCTCCCTGTGGTTTGGAGACCCGTCTGGAGAAGTGTGTGTGTCTTGTGTGTGTGTGTGTGTGTGATGTGAGGATCGGAGCTTGGTTACCTGAGGCAGTGAATGGCACCTGCAAGATGGCATTTGTTTTTGAACTTTAAATTTTTTAGGATCTTTGGGCATTGGGTCTGTCCTTGAAAATTTCGCATTACATACTAGAGACTAATGATTGTTTTCTCCCAAACAGAAATCTTTGAAGGTAGGAGTGTTGGCCCAGAGAGAACTGATCGGTAGCAGCTGACATAGACTGATTTTCAAGTGAATAGTGGAACGTTGATTTGAGTGGGTAGCAGAGGCATTCACTGAACGTTTATTTGACAGGCATTCACTGGACGCTTACTGTGTGTCAGACACTGCCCTGGGGCCTGGGGAGAATGCCAGCATCGTGGCCCAGTCCCCGACTGTGGGGGCTGGCGTCCTGGTGAGATGCACTCTCTGCGTACTTGTGGGCTCCTCAGTAACCAGGTGCACAGACGCTTTTGTAGGAGTAGGAGGGTGCTGGATCCTGGACACACTGTGGCCGTATATTGCTGTCACCAGACACTGGCCACAGTGGCACCACGTGCTCCTGGACATGTTCCCTCCTTCGTGGCGTTGGGCCGCCTTAGTCAGCTTTTCCCACCTGCTGCCTCCCACTTTGCAGTAGGTACAAGGTGAAAAGTTTGCTCCTGCCTCTGTGTGTTCACACACTGAGAGGTATGCAGAGAGCGATGTGACAGGCGCTGGTGGCACCCTAGGTCTGCCTTCCCCCCCGAGGGCCGAGGGCCGCCCCCAGGGGAGCCGTGCCCTTCACGGAGGCCTGTGGTTCCGCTCTGCCGCCATCTCTGAGGGGGCGAGCCCGCCTGCCTGCCCGAGGGTTTTCTCACACCAAAGCCCTTCTCTTCACCAGGTCACGCTGTCTTCTCAAGCTGTCGTTGTGTTAATGGAGCACAGTCAGCGTGCTGGATGAAACTGACTTATTTTCCCTTTGCAAGAAACCAGCATTCTTAAATGTTGACTGGTTACGAATGAGTGCTGTACTTGCAATGGGCACGCTGTCAGCCATGCATGCGCCCTCAAGGTGGGGTTGAGGTCCTGTGGTCATTTGTGAGGTTTTTGAGGTGTGGGTGGATGCTTCCACTTGTGTTTTGGAGGAACGGGGGTAAGAAGTCACATTACTCTTTGCTCTGGATTTGACTGTGTCTTTCAGTGGAAGGAGTGGGTGGGCGTCTTCCTGACGACTTACTGACTGTTGCTCTCCTGCCTCTTGGTGACTCACCTGTTGTCTAAGCCTTTCCCTTAGCAGTCTGCCCTGGATTCTAGAGCACGCCCTGCCTGGAGCTCCCAGCTCTGAAGGCTGAGGGCTGAACTCTCCTGCTCCTCCTCTGAGAGTGGTCTCACTGCAGCTCACCCTCTCCTGTCTCTCTGCTCCTTCCCTCTTCCACGGGCTCTGCACGGCCTCTGTCCTGCCGGTGCTGCCTTCACCTGGGTCCTGTGCATGTGCTTCAGCCCCAGGGAGAAGGAGCCACTTTGCCTACTACAGCTATCACGCGCACGAAGGTAATGCTACGCTTCATACTACTCTCTTGACTAGCACACTGACAGCCTCCTGGGAAAGTGGTGTTAACTGCCTGCTTGCTCTGTGTGTTAGTTTTGAATTGGTGTAAATGACTTACCTTCAGAAATGTAAAGCACCATCATTCTGTCTGTATCTGATAATTGCTCCATATCCAGAATTCATTTCATTTAATAGAAGAAATTTCTGTTAGCAGTTTAATTTCATTTTGCAGTAATGTCCAGTTCTGCTATTCAGGACAAGTCTTAAGTGAGAAATTGAACTAAATAAGGAAGAAAGCTGTTTGCCTATCCTTCAGCCCCCCAAAAATTAGGAAGTGGGGGCGAGAAGGGGGAGGGGGAAGCAGGGGCAGGGAAAGAGTCAGGCCAGGAGAGACCGAGCCAAGCGCACAGGTGCTGGTTTGCCCCCCGCCATGCAGCCGGTGGGGAGCGGGCAGCCCACGGCACAGGTGGCTGGCCCAGTGGTCCTTGGAGGCTGAAGAGGAAGAGAATCCACCATCCACTTGGCGTCAGTCCTGTGTGTCATTTTTTTGTAGGGAGCCAGCTTCCACCATGACCAGGTTTGGGGTGTTCCTTGGGGTTCTCCTGATTGAAGTTCGTTTCTTATTATTTAGCAAAGCTGTACTTTCCTACCTAGAATTTGTTTCTCAAATTTTGTACATCAGTCTGTCATCTTAAATAGTACACAGAAATATTTCTTTTTTGTCTGTTTTTATATTTTAAATGCTGTTCTTTTACCTGTAAAATGTGACAGTCAAACACTTTCTCATGTGTATTTACTCACCGTTCAGCATCTTATACCAATTTGTTGCATTTTCTCCAAACTGATCATACAAGTTTTCATTGGCTATTAACCAGTTAACTTTGGAGTTTTGGTTTTGTGTTCTTTTTTTAAAAAATAGGAACAAGTGATATTTATTACCTATTTTGATGTAATGCATAGAGTCTAAGACATGTTTCTCTTGTTATTTTATTCTTGAAAAGGATTCTTTAATGTTTCCATGTGTTTGTTAATTTTATACTGTGAAATCATGAAACAATAGAAAAATGCATTTCCTTTTTTATCTGGTATGTACCAAAAATACACATAGTAGAGTCATCAGCTTTACTACCGTGTTCTTGGTTGCTACACCGGTCCTATCTGAGGAGCGGTGGCTCCCCCCAGTAGAGTTAGTGAGAGCACGTCCCACGGCTGAGTGTCCTGACGGCGTCCTAACTGTCGTGTGGGGCCTGAACCGTGAGCCCTGTGCGGGGGGTGCACGCTCCCTTTCTCGCTGGTGAGCCCTGGCGTCCTGCGCGGCGCCTGGGATGAGGAGGCCCCGGCCGGCTTCCGGACATGGCGAGCCCCTGCCTCCCTCCCCAGGTGAAGTGGCCGAGAGGGCGCTGGAGCCCGGGGTCCGGCTGGCCTCCCGGGGGCTCACCTGGGGGCAGAGCTGGGTGTGTGGCCTTGTTGGAGGGAAATAACTCAGTGCCTTTCGGGGCATCTCAGCTGTGTTCAGGTTGAAATTGAGGCTGTGAAAGAGCACTTTCTCTCAGAAACGAGCAGACGAGCCAGGTGCAGAGCAGGGCGGACAGGAGGGCGGGGTGATGACCGCGCTGGCAAGTGGATGCGAGGTACACTTGGGTTCCAGGTGGAACCCCGGTTTTTTAGTGTCAGTCTGCCCCAGGCGTTGGGGATCTGACTGTCGTGTATTTCGCTAGGTAGCCCTGAGTAGCGTGCTGACGCTTGTGCAAGGAAGGGAGGAAGAGGGCCATGCGTGTGCGTTGCTGGGTTGTATACCTGTGAATTGGGTGTTGGAGACTTGCTTCCCGAGAGCAGGACAGGCAGGAAGGGGCGGGGGCGTTTCCCTGTATCCTTCTTGTGCCTTTGGAATTTTGAACCACATGAATATACTGCATATTTCTAAGATAGAATTTTAAAAAGACTAAACTGCTGGCAGCAGGACTGCCGTGTGTGGCGGGGTTGCCTCGGAGGATTCTCGCTGCTCTCAGAGGGCTCTGGGCAGAAGTGGCGTGGTTGTGGAGTAGGAGAAGATTCTGCATGTTTGTTACTGCCTGTGGGGTGGTGCCTGTGAGGGCCCTGTGCTGCTTTTAACGAGGAGGGGGACACGGACCCTCCAAGGAGAAAGTTATCAGTAGCTGATTACTGCGTCTCTGTTTCCCCCACCGTCCCCAAGCTCCCTTTCCTTTGCTGCGTCCCGTGGCCGCCGCTCCGGGTGTTCAGCATCTGTGCCTGCAGAGGCTCCGCGTCTGTGGTCTGTCGTTACTGTGATGCAGCAGGGACAGGGGACTGGGAGAGCTCACTTCCGATCCGTCCGCTGTAGACTCCTCATGGTGAGGTGGTGAGAAGGGGGCTTGAGAGTTTGTGTCCCCCTTTTTATGTTTCTTAATCTGTGGGTGGACATGTTGATGTAGAAAAGTATGTAGTATCCATTTGTGGGCTCTCACAGTACCCTCCAGAAGCCTTCAAAATTCAGAAGAATATTAATGTAAATTTTCCTTTCACCCCTAAACAGGCATATTTTTCATGTTGTTCTGTTTTTTAAACTTTGTAATTGAAACATTGGTTCTTGATCACTTATTTGCATCCTTTGCTTTCTTTATAATTCGTTTGTGTAATTCTGTGACTGTGTTGCGTTATTGTGCCTTCTTCATTTTTAGTTAATAATTATTCACTGTTAATACATTAAATCTTATTGAATGCACATTGTGGACCAGACAGTGTACCGAGTGCCAGGTATAAAGAGATTGTCTTAAAAACCTAGCCAGCTGTGTGTGCAGAGCTGGGGGAGGCGGGAAGGTAGTAGACACCATCGTCAGACCTGGCCAGTGGAGTTCAGATGAAGCAGTTCTCGGGGCCGTGGAGACCAGGCCTGCCAGCTAGGGCCGCCTACAGAGCTCAGGCAGGCAGCACGGTGAGCGCTCCGGGGGGCCTGGGCCCAGCAGGTCTGGGAGGGAGCTTGCCACGTTCAGGGAGAGCCCCAGGTGGCTGATGCCTCATTTTGGATCCGTGCTCAGAGGTGAAAGAAAGCTGTTTAAGCAGTGCTTCGGCTGCCGCAGTGCGGCCAGGCTGTCCTCGGGCCTGTGACGCACGCAGACCCACGCGGAGCCGGGCTCGGGGTGTGTTGGTCGTGGTGTCTCTTTAATGTTGCTTCAGCCTCATCTGACCTTCACCCAGGTCTCACAGAAGTCTGAAGTGTTCCAGAAATGGAAACTTTTGTCATTGGCGTGTTGTTTTGTGTACTCTGCAGTTAGCACACTTGTGCGGAACTTGCACGTTCCTGGCGTCCTTTGTGAGTTCAGACCACACCACCAACATTTTAGCAGCGCAGGCCCTGGGTCCACTCTGGTGTTTGACCCTTGAAGCTCTCCCTGCTTACGTTCCTGGTCCAAGGACTGAGGTTTTAACCGGCAACTCAGGCGTGGGTAAGGCGGGAGCTGCAGGGCCTGGACCCAGCGCGGCCGGCTGCCAGGCCCTGAGGTCATGTCCTGATGCGCTGGTTCTGGGGCTGTCTCCTCGCTTGTGAACAGCTCTGAGATCAGAGTAAGCCTGCCGCTACTGTCCTTCTCGCTCAGACAGGTGCGGCAGGTGCAGAGAGGATGAGCACGTCTGGGTGTAAACAGGCAGGGGTCTCGGCAGAGAAGTTCCTGCGCAGGGAGTTGGGACGTCTCAGCAGTCCTCAGAGTGGGACGTGACACAGAGATAAAGCCCAGGCGCTCTGCCTTCAGCCCAGGTGCACTCCTCAGCACTGCAACGGCGGTTCTTGCAGGAACTTAGAGCCAGTGGGGGGCATCAGGTCCACAGGGGACACGTGCTTGGGCCTCGTTCCTAGGGGCTTGGCCCAGGACGCCTGGAGTGAGCCGTGAGGCTGTGCATTTAGACACCTCCACGGGCGAGCCCGCTGCGCCTCTCGGCCCGCACGCGCCTCTGCCCTTGCGTGCCGGGTTCATGGCAGGGACGGCCTGGTCTGCAAGGAGCGTCCGCGTGTGTTTGATGACCTTCGTTTGCTAGTGGAATTGCTCCGTAGAGTCACTAACACAAATCCAGGACTGTGTGGCGGAGGACAGTTTTTTGTGTGTGACAAAATGTTGGTATGAATGACGGTGCTAGTACCCTAAATTATACTAAACAGAGCTGATATGTTTATGATTTAACTTGAGTTTTCTGTATCCAGTTAGTTAAACTGTATGATATGAATTTGAGGATTTCTTTGAAAAGAAATCCTGAGAATGGAAAACTGGTGTCGTTTCAAAGATAACCTTTTGTTTGCTTGTTTGTTTCAAATAACACGACGGGAGCCTTAGACCTTCCCGGTGAAGCTCTGTTCCTTCTCTCCTCTCAGACGGTTCCGACTCCAGAGATAAGCCAAAGCTCTACCGCCTTCAGCTGAGTGTCACCGAGGTGGGGACAGAGAAGCTGGAAGACAGCTGCATCCAGGTGCGCGCTCCCGCCGCGGCCTGAGCTCCGCCTGTGCCTCTTCCACTTCAGTGGGCAGCCGTGGGGGTTGCCACGGGGATGTTTACCCCCCCCCCCCCACAGACCTGATTTACTCTGGTCCCTCTTCCTTGTCCAGTGTGAGGGGAGTGGGCAGAGTTTCTGTCCCCCCTCTGCCTCCAGAGTCCTGAGACTGCTTTTCTCCTTCGAGATGAAGGGTGATGACCTTGTGAAAGTGCCTGTGAGTGGGGCCGGCACAGGCAGGCAGTGAGTTACTGTGTAGGCGCTGGGGACCAGCCGGAAACAGGCTCACATGGTCTCGAGGACGGCTGGGCTCCTCCCTTCACTGGGCTCAGCCGGGCAGACCTCACCTTCCCCACATGCTTGCTCATTCCTCGCTGTGGAATTTGGGGTCGGACTGTTAATGTTATTTTCAGTTCTGACATCCCTCCCCTCTTAGCACAGCAGCAAAGCAGGCAAATAGCAATTTGGGACCCTAATGACCTGCATAGATTTATCCATTAACTATTTAATAAATGTTCAAGATGACCATATGCTTTTTAATGCGGGGTTACAGTAACCTTAAATCAAGTTACTGGATGCTAAGAATCGCATGTTCTGTTATTTGGACAGTGCTTACTTACATTTTTGCTGGTAGGGGGAAATTCACTTAAAGCACCGAAGTCCAGAGTTCCTTACGCGGTATTTATCATAAAAGGGGAACTCACGGTCTTCAAATTCAGGTTTTAAGTGCTGTGTTTTTGATGATGGGAGTTCCTTTGACTTTCTTTTATTTTCAGTTGTTTGGTTCAGGAATTCAGCCCCATCACTGTGACCTCACGAACATGGATGGAGTTGTCACCGTCACGCCCAGAAGCATGGATGCCGAGACCTATGTGGAGGGGCAGCGCATCTCGGAGACGACCGTGCTGCAGAGCGGGATGAAGGTGCAGTTTGGGACATCACACGTCTTCAAGTTCGTGGACCCCAGCCAGGACCACGCGCTTGCGAAGAGGTCTGTGGACGGAGGCCTGGCGGTGAAGGGCCCCAGACACAAGCCTGGGTGAGCAGTGTGCCTCAGCCTCAGGAATTTTAGAGAGTTTTGATCTTGCTTAGAGTGATATGAATTAGGCATAGATTATGTGTTTATTTGGTTGTTATTTTAATTTTTAAACATTCGCAAGTTGTGGCTTGTGGTTCAGGCTCTTGCTGATTTGGGGCTGGTTTCAGAGAGAAGAAAAGAAAGGTAGTTGACTTTGTCTTAAAATTGGAAGTTGTGTCTGATTTTTGAATTTTTTAAAATTTTGTTTTTTCAGCTGATACTTTAATACTTAATTTGTTCTTTTGTGAAGAATTATGGTGTTCTATGTTGTAACCTTACATAACAGATTTTTTATTGTTTATTTTTTTTGCTACGAGTATGAAGCATACTAAGTTCTAAAGGATCCAGGATGTTTTGGCTCCACCTAGTGCCTTTCTGAGGACTTGCAGCGTGGGCCTGGAAAATGAAAGTCCTTGCTGTCTGGCAAAACTTTGTGGGGGAGGAAGTAAGACCTCATTTTTGGCAATAGTTTTTTTTTTTTTTTTTTTTTTTAAGAATATGCCGCTTAGTTACTTTACTGCGCATTTTGCAGGTGGATGGACCATGGATCTTGGGAAACAGGTGCTGTACCTTTTCCTCTGTTTAAAGCACAGATAAGAACGGCGTGGTGGTGTCCATGACCTGCCTTTGCTTAGTGATCAGAGCTTGTGCTCTGGGTCAGGTGTGAGTTTTTGTACTTGCTCACGTTGGTCTTTGGTCCATTTATCGGCCTTGTGATGCTCCCTGATTGTTGCTGGTGGGTCCCTGATGAGCTCTGCCTCTTTTTTCATTCTTTGTCCATTTTGAATCCTGGCGAAGGGTAAAAGGCAGTAAGTGCTAGTGCTAGACCGCACGTCCTTCTCCAGGGTGAACACTGTGGACGCCCTTGCGTGTTCCCGTGGGCTGATTGCGCTCTGGACGTGTTGTGGGCCGCCCGAGACCTGTCCCTGGCCCCTCACCTGCAGCACCGAGGTTCAGCTAACGACCACACCTCTTCGTTCCCAGAGAAGACGAGCACCTGCCTTTCTCTTAAGGAAATCCCTTTCTTCCTGACTCTGTTTCCAGCTTTAATCTGCATGTGGGATAAACTCAGATTTCCATTCTGTGTCTGGAAGGACCAGTTTTGTAATAGTCCTTTCTTAAGGTTGTATTTATTCGTCAGCCGTCTCCCCCTTCCCTTTCTGCAGGCCCTCTTCTTCAGCTGATGGCACGCTCAAGTGATTTCCACTTGATCCTCAGCTTTCCTTCACCCCATTTCTTCCTCTCAGCACCAGACACCTTGACGATGTGCAGGTTGCCTACTTGACATCCTCACTGTGCTGATTCCTGGGATGTTTTGCCGCCCGCGGCAGTTTGTTTGCTGTGCTCCCAGCCGCCCTCCAGCCGTGCTGCGACCGCTGCCTCCTCCGTGCACTTGTGCTTCACATCTGAGTTATGTGTCGTGTCTGTTTGACGGTGTTGATTAGCACGGTGCTGTCCAGCCCTCTTGCTGTGTGTAAATACGGTTCCACAGACGATCTCTGTCCCAGGAGTACAGCCAGTCCTTCAGTTTTGTTCGCTGATGTTTTTCAGTGTGAGACCATCAACCTCCTACTGGGCTGTTTTGTTTGTTTGTTTGTTTCCCTGAATGGTTCCTGCCTTGGAGGCCTGCGGTTATCGGTCCTAATCATACCTCTGGCCAGAAGCAGAGATCGTACAGAATATGGCCAACATCTCATTGAGGTAGTGCTGTGAAACTTAATTTTTATTTTAATCATGTCTGTTTCCTGCAAAACTAGTGAAAGCTGCTCAGCAGGTGGATATACCAGCACTTACGTGTGCATTCGTAGGTCAGAAAGGAGTTTATAAACATTAACGTTGTTCTAATGTCAAACTATTACTCAAATTTCTAGGTGGGTAATTTAGGTATTTTTTTCCACACGTGTGTGTGTAACTTAGTTGGGAGATGATTGATTTATAACGTGATCCTAGTTTAGATGTACAGCATAATGATCCAGTGTTTGTATGTGTTGTCATTGTAAGTCTAGTTGACATCCATTATCATACATGCTTACAAGAGCTTTTCTTTTTGTGATGAGAACTTTTAAGATTTACTCTCTAAGCAACTTTCAGGTGTGTAGTCTAGGACTGCTAACTAGTCACCGTGCTGAACAGCACCTCCCCTGACTTCATCATTTTACTACTGGAAATGTGTACTTTTAGATTCATGTCTCTCCCCACGCTATCCCCCCCCCCCGCCCCCACCTTGGTGTAACTGTCACTCTGTATCTGTGAGCTTGCTTTTTTGTTGTTGTTTTCATATTGCACATATAAGTGAGATCATATGGTATTTGTCTTTGTCTGACTTATTTCACTGAGCATAATGCCCTCAAGGTCCGTCCATGTTGTCACAAATGGCAAGATTCTCTTCTTTTTTTATGACTGAATAATATTCCATTGTGTGTGTGTACGTATGTGTACACACACACACACACACACAAACACACACACTGTGTTTTCTTTATCCATTCTTCTGTCAGTGGACACTTAGGTGTTTCTGTACCTTGGCAGTTGTGAGCAGTGGTGCAGTGAATGTAGGGGGTGCAGAGTTAGTGTTCTTGTTTTCTTTGGATAAATACCCATAAGTGGGGTTTCTGGATCATACGGCTGATCTTATTTCTTGAGTTTTTGATGACAGCCATTCTAACAGGTGTGAGGTGACAGCTCATTATGGCTTTGATCTGCATTTCCCTTGTAAGTGGTGTTGAGCATTTTTTCATGTACTTGTTGGTCACCTGTATTTTTTTGGAAAAATGTCTACTCAGATCCTCTGCCCATTTTTTTAATTAGATTTTTTTTTTTTTGCTATTGAGTTGTATGAGTTCTTTATATAATTCGCATATTAACCCCTTAGCAGATGTATGATTTTCGAATATTTTCTCCCACTCCATGCAGTGCTTCTACATTTTGTTACCGGTTCCCTTTGCTGAGCAGAAACTTTTAGTTTGATGTTTTCCCATTTGTTTATTTTTGCTTTTCTTGCCTTTGTTGTTTTGTCAGATCCAAAAGCTCATCACCAAGACTAGTGTCAAGGAACTTGACTGCCTGTGGCTTCTTCTAGGAGTTGGTGGTCTCAGGTCTTATGTTCAAGTATTGAATCATTTTGAGTTTATTTGGGGTGTGGTTTAGGAAGGTGCAGTCTCATTCTCCTGGTGTGGCTTTCCAGTTTTCCCGGCACTGCTGAATGAAGAGACCGTCTCTGGAAGAGACTGTGCTGTGCACTCCTTGTCATGCATTCTTGGCTCCTTTGTCATAAATTTATCAGCCATGTAAGTGTGGGTCTCTGTCTGTGCTCTCTGTTCTGTTCCATTGACCTGTGTATCTGTTTTTATACCATTACCATTCTGTTCTGATCACTGTAGCTTTGTAATAGAGTTTAAAATCAGGGAGTGTGCTGCCACCAGCTTCGTTCTTTCTCAAGATTGCTTTCACTGTTGGGGTCTTTCATGGTTCCATACAAATCCTAGGATTGTCTTTTCTGTTTCTGTGAAAAATGCTGTTGGAATTTTGACAGGAGTTGCATTGACTCGACAGATTGCCATGTGTAGTGTGGACGTTTTAATATTCATTCTTCCAGTTCGTGAGCACAGAACATCAATTGTCTTCCTTTTATTTGTGTCCTCGGCAAGGTTTTTGGTCACTGCTTAGAGTTCTCAGCGTGCTGGTCTTTCGCCTCCTTGGTTCAACTCATTTTTAGGATTTTATTCTTGTTGATGCAGTTGTAAATGGGATTGTTTTCTTAATCGCTGATATTTTGTTACTAGTGTATAGAAACAGCACATTTTTGTATATTGATTTTGAATCCTGCAAGCTAATTAGTTTATTTCTAACTTAATTTTGGTGGAGTCTTTAGGGTTTTCTATATATAATATGTCATCTGCAAATAGTGACAATTTTACTTCTTTTCAATTTGGATGCTTTTTAGCTTTTTCTTGCCTAATTGCTCTGGCTTTGTTGGATAAAAGTGGTGAGAGCGGGGATCCTTGTCTTGTTCCTGATATTAAAGGAAATGCTTCCAGTTTTCACTGTGGAGCATGTGTGTTAGGTGTGGGTTTGTCATGTATGCCCTTTATTGTGTTGAGGAGTGCTTCCTCTGTACCTGCCGTCGGGAGTTTTTATCACACGTGGGTGTGAATTTTGTCGAAGTTTGCTCCGCGTGTGTTGAGGTGATGGTGTGATTTTTCCTTCCTTTTTGTTAGTGTGCTGTGCCGCGTGAGTGATACGTGCATGTTGAACCCCTGTGCATCCTGGGAGCAGGTCACCCTTGATCGTGGTGATGATCTTCCAGGGTGTTGTTAAATTGAGTCTGCTAACGCTTGGCTGAGATTTTTGCATCTGTTTTCAACAGGAATGTTGGTTTGTAATTTTCTTTCCTCGTGGTGTCCTTGTTCGGCTTTGGCATCAGGGTGATGCTGGTCTGTAAGATGAGCTTGTAAGTGTCCCCCTGCTTCTGTTTTTAGGAGAGTTGAGGATTGGTGTTAACCTTTAAGTGTTCAGTCGAGTTCACTGGTGAAGCCATCTGGTCCTGGACTTCTATGTGTTGGGAGGGTTTTGATTCTGGATTTAATCTCCTTACTAGTGATTGGTCTTTTCAGTTTCCTGTTTCCTCATGATTGCAGGCTTAGAAGATCGTATGTTTCTAGGAATTTGTCCCTTTCTTCGAGGCTGTCCAGTTAGTTCCATACAATTGTTCGGAACAGTGCGTTACGATCCTTTGTATTTCTGGTGTTGGTTGTCATGTCTCCTTCATTTCCAATTTTGTTTATTTCAGTCCTCTCTTTTTTTTCTTGGTCAGTCTAGCTGAAGGTTTGTTTTGCTTATCTTAAGAACCAGTTCTCAGTTTTATTGGTCTTTCCTGTTGTCTTTGTAGTCTCTGTTTCATTTATTTACGCTCTCATCTTTGTCATTTCCTTCCTTCTAGTAACTTTGGGCTTCATTTGTTCTTATTCTGGTTCCTTGGGGGATGCGTGACGTGTATTCCTACCTGCAGATTTTAGGGTCTCTGTCTTCAGAGCCTCAGTGGTGGCATCCTGGCATGGGGTGCGTTTGATACCGACAGCCAGCGTGGGATGTTAGGGACTTCTGATGATGCACCGATTGCTCGCAGCAGTCCTCCCTACCTGCCCCCCGCGCACCCACGCCAAGTGCCGTCACGCTCTCAGGGTGAGCTGCTTACGCTCACAGTCGTGTCACCAGAGTCCTGAGTAAAGTCCCTTTGTAATCGTTCACACATCCAGGATGCGGTGCAGATGGACCCGTGTTAAACTCAAAGGTTTGGTAGCTTTAGCTAAAAAAAATAAAGAGGCTTGTGTGGTGTTAAGTGAATTTGTTACTGTGGGGTGGTACCTGCAGATGGAGTCAGGATGGCTTCGGCTGTGTTCCTGAGCATCTGTGCGAGCAAGCCCGGGACGGCACGGGTCAAACTTGTGCACTAGCTTTGACAGGCGACAGGGAGCTGACCTGTCGTGTTTCTTGTTTTCCTTACCAGAGACGGAGTTTCTGAACTGAGTTTCCCATTCAAACCAGTGGTAACCAGCAGAGCATTTTCTGTGCTTTTTGAATATCTTGGTGACAGAGAGAATTAAGTGTTTAGTTTCAGAAAACTGTGTAATGTATTGCTTGAGGTCGTGTCCAGAGTGCTGACAATAGTAGCATTTAGTACAAGCTTTTATTTTCTCAAAAGTTACTCTTGTCAAGCATGCTTTTAGTTTGTATTACAGGATGATTTTATTTTCAGTAGTAATGGGGCAGAGGAAGTAATGCTTTTCTAATTTGAAAAATTGTTTTGAACTTCAGTATCACTTCTTGGTTTCATTCTATAGACTAGGCTTAAATAGAAGTTTTAAGTTACTGTAATGCTTTGAAATTAGATGATATATTATTGTTCAAACATCATAAGAAGGGAGATTTTTATTCTTTTTGATTATCTTGTGCAGAAGCCCAGGGGATTTAGGCAGTATGTCACCTGCTGGTGTTGGGGGGTGTTCAGGGCTCTCCCCCGTTGGCCGGGCCTCTGGGCGCCTTGGCCATCTGCACTTTGTTAATGGGCCATTTGCCGCCCAGAGGGACTTCTGTGATGAAACAGCTTTCTTTTCTTTTATTTCTTTCAATTTTTTTGTTATTAAAGTGCAGTTTTCAAAAATACGATCTTGAGAATATTCAGTATACATTGGTAAGAAAAGTTCATAAAGTTACGATAATTTTTTAATTCTGAGCTCATATTCTGACAGTGATTTCTTGACAGTCCTCGGAAGTTGGGATTTTTGGCCAACTGTTCCTTCTGTGTCATTAAGAAGAGACTACCTCTTATCATCTGAGAGTTCTGAGTCACGTGTATTTCTCTTTTTTATCTCAACAGAGTTATTCAGGAGACCACCTTTGACGTAGGAGGAGACGCTCACAGTGGAGCGGCACTGCCGACAAGCAAGGTGGGTGGCCGCCCGTCACTTGACGGGACTGTGTCTGCTTGACGTCCTAGGCCGTCGCCGACGAGTGCCTAGTAATGGGCTCGTAGACTGTGGTGCAGACTCTGACGTCCTGCGTGTGGGCTGTCCTGACCTCTCGTGTCATCTCTTAGGGATGCATGAAAGACAGCAGACTGTCTTTTCCTCTAAGGCCAGGGAAATTTCTTTCTCTTCCAAGCAGTGTGTCATAGGTTTGTCCCTGATGTGATCAGCCTTTGGGGTCAGGTGACCTCCAGAGACAGTGGATTCCCGCTCTTGTGACCTTGACTTAGGTGCCAACTCCCCTTCAGTTCACCTGCCTGGGCCCCGCTTCCACGGTTAGCCCTTCGCTCTCGCACAGTTTCCTTCTGTCCTCGGCTTGTCCTCGGTTATCTGTTGCTGAGTGGCAGACCACCCCTAAACTGTGTGGACTAAAAGCGCAGTCATTTTGTTTCTTTATAGTCGTGCAGTGTGGTTTGGACTCACCTGGGCAGCCTCTTCACTGGTCTTGCTGGTGGTTACTCGTGTGGCTGCATTCGGCTAGTGGGTTAGCTGCTGGCCAGGCTGTGCTGGGTTGTAGGGACAGCCGGGCCTCCATTTCCTCGTCTCTCTTCATGGGGGCAGCCAGACGTCTTGGTGCCTCCCAGGAAGCGCGGAGTGTCCAGGCCTTGTTACGGCGTGACTCTGGAACCGGCGCAGCATTGACTCCTCCTCCTCCCCCTGGTGCAGGCGGAGCGCAGGCCCAGCCAGGTTTGGGGCCAGAGCGTGTGAGCGGGTCACGGAGGCTGCCGGGCCGTCTCGCAGCACCAGGACCTGTCCTTTGCAGCCTCTGCTGGTCCCTCAGCGGCTGGTCCCTGTGTGGCTTCTTGCAGAGATAATCTGCAGTTGCCGTGGCCACTGCCTGCCCTCCGTCTTCTCGCTCGGATCCCAGTTGGCTCCTGCTGTTCATAGGGACTGGGCCTGTCATGGCACAGATGCCCGGCTGCCAGGCCCTGCATGGTCTGTCTCCCGGGGCCCCTCCGGCCCACCGGGTGCACGTCCTCCCTCCGCCCCCAGGGTCTCCTGCTGTTCTCACCTCGGGGCTCATTCCCCTCAGCCTGCGTGGTGGATGTCTCCCCTCTACCTCTGCCTGACGTCTGAAATGGGGCCATGGTCTCAGACCTCAGGCCGTCTCTTCTATTGTTACGTCCCCAGGTGATCTGTCGCCGGTGCCTCAGTCACAGCGCCTCCATGTTAGTAACTCCTGTCTCCCCCCCGCCTTCTCAGACTCCAGAGCTTGCTGGGCATCCTGGGGCCATCCAGCACGTGTCAAGTGTAACACTCTTCTTTCCCTGACGCACCCCCATCTCAGGACCAGATACCCCATCCTCAGTGTCGCCTGCAGAAATCTGTCACAGCCTCTGCATCCAGCTTTTGTCACGTCCTGTTGGCTCTGCTCTGACGTGGCCCGCAGCGCCGTCTTTCTCTGTCTCTCCGCCGGGAGAGGCTGCTCAGGCCGCGGTCGGCACGTGGCAGGGGTGCCTACGAGCCTGCTGGGTAGCAGCCCCGCTCCCGCTCCTCCCCGGCCCACCGTTCTCCTCCCGCAGCCAGACCGGGGCTTTAAAAGTGTAAACTAGACTTCGTTACCACCCTCACACAGACATCACACATCTTCACGCTCTTACACAAGGTGTGTGCTGCCACGGCCCTGTGACCGCATGCCAGCCATGCTGGCTTCTGTTCCCTGAACACCCACCCTTCTCTCTCCCCCGCCGAAGGCCTGAGTGGGTTCGCCCGTCCTAGGGTGCCCTTTCTGCCGGTTTTCACACAGCTAACCCCTCTGACTCCAACTCCTTGAAGAAGTCTTTCCTGAGCATCCCGGCACTAGTACAACACCTCATTTTAAATTCTTTGTGCAGCCCTAAATGCCATGCCGACGTGTGTCTGGTTTGTTGATTGACTGTAGGAGGTGAGCTCCGCGGAGGTGGGGCTCTTCCGTGTGTGGCCTGCTGCGGTGCTCGTGGTGCTTAGGGGAGTGCCAGACACGCAGACGTCTCAAGGAAGGGCTACTGAGTAATTTCACGAGTAAGTACTCTCGGAACCAAGTAGAGTCATCTTTATAAAGCATGTCGTTTCTTATAAAAATGCATAGCCAATGTAGAAAATTCGGTAAATTGAGAAAAATTATTCAGAATGAAAATACTCTATCTCTGATTTATGGCTGGCTTTTGGTGGCGTTTTGATAGATCCTTTTCTGAGCTCTTTGTGCATGTGTGTGTTCATATATTTAACATCATAAACCTCTTTTACACACAGATACACACACACCTTTCCGTCCTGCTTCCTTCAGATGTTGTTTTGTGAGAATTTGTTTCAAAAGTCATTTGAAAACGGCTAAAATTACTTTGTTAGTTTATAAATACATCATAATGTATTTACCTGTTGCCTTACTGTTACTCATTTATACCAGGTTTTCGCAGTCTAAACACTGCCATCCACTGCAGTTTTATTTCTGTAAGTGTGTCTTAGTGAAGGAACTGTTGTGTACATACATTAATGAGCACAGTTTTCATGACACTTCATACTGAAGAACATTTTAAACAAAGTAATGAAAACTGGTTTCCTGAGCCTGGTGAACGTACAGCAGGCGTAGCGCGGCCATCGCAGCCCCGCAGCACGGAAACACGGCGTTGACAGCGCGTGGAAAGCGGGCTTCCAAGGCGAGCTGTGCGGGCCGCTCGCGGGCGATGCGGGAAGCGGGGACGCTGCACCGCGCTGCTCAGGTTGCCGGGTGGGGGTTTGTGTGCTGCTCCGTGCTCGGCGTCTGCGGTAAGGGACGGAATAGGAGACCTTACGTAATTCTTTTGCTGCAGTGGAAGTTTTACATACATTTATTGATTCTGTTGTGATTTTCTTAATACAGGTCATTCATCCCTCTGTCTGCCTCAGGCTGGTTAGCAATGTGCGCTGTTTGGAGGGACTGAAGTGCACGAGATAGGGTTGCTATTCAGGTGTTTTTCCCTGTGTTGATTAAGGGCAAGAAATCAGCCAGTTTCTCCACTGAATTCTTCACTAGGTTTTGAGCTAAAATGAGTGAATTTTAAATTCTTTCTTAAAACTAACAAGTAAAAAGAGACCTGACTCTCGGTACTGTGCACATTGTCCCTCAGGTCTGTCCTGACCTAGGGGACCTGGGGAGTGAAGCCCCTGTTACTGTGTCCTTCCTGGAGACCCTGCGTGTCTGTGGCTCAGAGCCAGGTGCTTGCTCTCTGAGAGGGAAAGTGGCTGTACGCCCTGTCATTCTCTCAGGGACAGTGTGCTCGCGGGCACATGCCGTGGACGTGACGTCCCCGGCACTGCCCGTCCCCCCACCCCGAGGTCCCCTCTCCGCCCCTGCCGGGCGGCCTGCGCAGCACACCTTCCCCAGCCCCTGCGGCGTGGAGTGTGCAGCCCGGTGTCTCGTGTCGTCTCTCAACGCCTTGTGTTTCCCTGTGCCCAGAGCACCGCCAGGCTGGACAGCGACAGGGTGCCGTCTGCCACCAGCACCGCTGAGCGAGGGATGGTGAAGCCGATGGTCCGAGTGGAGCAGCAGCAGGACTACCGCCGGCAGGACAGCAGGTGGGCAGTGCACGCCAAGTGACGAGGCAGCGGGCCGCGCCCGGGGAGGCTCGGAACGCGAGCGGGGGTTTTGAGAGTGTCTCCTTTTCGTGTTACTGAATTGAAAAAAAATGCTTCATCAGCACGGGTATCCGTTACTCACTCGTCTGCCCCGGTGTTAGCCTGCTAGAGCACGTGTCTGTTTTAAATGTGCTACTTTGCAAAACCGGGAGACAGGGGGCTTTATGGCATTGTGATACTTGGTAATTTTTATGTTTAGTTAAGACTAGTCATTTTAGCCAGTTCGCGTGACTAAAAATACACAAAGCCAAAGGTGACGCGGAAGTGGTGTGTTGAAGACCCAGCCGCATCCTCCCGTGTCCTGGGCTCTGGCGCGGGCCCTGTGCACAGGCGGCCACGAGGCGTTTCTTCTGCTGACGTTGTTCTTGCCTGGTTGTTTTGAACAGAGAACTTAGGCCTTTTTCTATTTCCTTTCCTTAAGATTTTTAAATACATGTCACCTTAATAAGTCAGCATTCCACTTCCTTGAGACGTCTAGTTTCGTGTGAGTGTTGGAAAGCACGGCCCGTCCGCCAGGCCCGGCGGTGAAGCCCGGGCGCTGCTGTGCTAGCCCGCCAGGCGCCGGCGCCCCGCTCGGGAGGCAGCAGCGGGGGCAGTCGTGTGCGTCGTGTGCCCCGCTGGTCGGTGCGGGCTGAAGCGCTTGTCTTGGGGTGCTGTTGAGATTTTTGAGGAGGTCCCCTGACTTCCCTTTTGCAGGCCCACTGACTGAGACATTCACAGGGGCAGGTGCCTTACCAGCTCAGTGACAAGTGCGTGACAGAGTCTTAAATTCTCTGTCTCGCAGCAGAGGGCACTGCACATCATAAGATTTTAATATCATTCAGCACAGTAATTAAGTCTGTAGATTCATATGGGAATCTCACATTTTTACCTTGTTTTTGTTCTGGGCTTTTTGGTTATTATTCAATATTTTGTTGGCTGTGTGAAACTGTTCTAGATATAATAATAAAATAGCCTACTTTGTCCATATTTGTTTTTGATAATGTATTCTAGAATAAGATGTTCAGAATGGTAGGCTAGCATTGTGAGGTGCACCTCTGTTTATTTACAAGGTGATGAGGAGGTGCGCGTGGTGGTCCATCAGAGCTGAGCCTGCGCTCATCTCGGTAAGCAAGTGATCAAGGTAGGGGAGAGGAAGATGGCGAGGACGATGCTTTCAGGATGCACAGAATTAGTAAGAGTGTAAGTTAGTAAGTAAATGTAGTATGTCAGCAGAATAGCCACATGATGGTTGATTGTGTGTCAGAAGTTATTTTATCCCTGTGAGCATGTATTTCATTGATTTTTTTGCAAGGTCATATTCTTTTGTTCTGCCAGGACTTATTAAAGTATTATTTGGACTATAATTCTGTCTTGCTTTGTTGCTTCTAAGACAGTGGTGGAAAGAGGTGACTCTCCCTGTTTTCAGTCTTTGCTCTCTCCCATGCGTGCAGTATGTTAGGATGAACTGTTCTGAAGTGGAATAGTCTTAAAAGTCCAAGTGGCTTAAATGAGTGATTAAACACTAATTTTTATCAAGGAAAAGTATCTTTGATGGGAATGATTTTTAAATTACCACTAACACATTTTAAAATGTTTTCAATGACAATTTAAATTCCTTATTTTTATTAATAGTTATTTTAAGTGATGAAGCATAAAAATTGTTAAATTCATCCAGGTTTATGTTATGGATATTAAATTGAGAGTAACTGCTTATCTGCAATGTTAGATTCTATAAACATGGCAGTATAAGAGAGATGTCCAAAATAATTGAGCTTTTAAATTATATTCTGTTTCTAAGAGCATTTTTATAACTAAGTTGTTGAGTTAAATTCAAATTAACAAATCATAGAGTGGGTAGTAAACTTTGAAGCATATAATTACATGAGAAGAAGATTTTTGTTTTTACTTTTGATGTTTATAATAGTTTGAATTACCTCCCACTGTATTTTCTCCTTCTCTTTTTGTGCACCGAGTAGAGGGTGGGGCAAGAGGATCCTTGTTGTTGGGAAGGAATTACCATAGGCCCCAGTCTGTGACTGAACCTGCAATGCCCATGTCAGCCCTCCTGTGGCATGCCTCACTGTGCACGTTGAGAACGACTGACACTGAGCGGCTGAGGGGCCTTGGGGATCGCCTGTCTAACCTTTGTTGGGAGAGAAAGACGATGTCTAGCTCTTAGGGAAGTTTTCTTCTTCGTTGTAAGAGCTCAGGTTCAAGCTCAGCGTGGGTTAGACTTTCCTCGTGTCTCCTCGCAGTGTCTTTTCAGTGTCACTTGAGCCATCGCTGCAGCAGGTGCCCTGCAGCCTCGTCCCTACAGTCGACACAAAGTCTTCATCAATAATACAGAAACGTGGTCAGATCTGTTCTCTTGACAGAAGCAGGTGCTTCAAGGAACTGACCTCTCTGAGGAGCTGGGATGTGATCACTCCCCGTACACTCACCTAAATGTTTGAATAGGTTACACGTGAAAACGAGTGATTGGGCTGTTTACTATTTGAAAACACTCTGTGGACATTTACAAAACGGTTGCAGAAATCTGCACTGGCTGTCGGGGTGGTGTTGGCTTCGAGACCTGATCTGAGGAGGTGGCACCTTTCCTCTTGCAGAACTCAGGATGCTGCTGGGCCTGAGCTGACCCTGCCTGCAAGCATTGAATTCAGGGAAAGCTGTGAGTAGTTTCAAAGGCCTTTGCTAGTGAGTTATTCCCTGCTCTGTGTTTCTCCATCTGATTTTCGTGGGGCTTTTTGTTCTTTTTTTCCAAAATCTTTTCACAGCTGAGGATTCATTTTTATCCGCCATCATAAGTTACACAAACAGCTCAACGGTGCACTTTAAGTTGTCGCCCACGTATGTGCTGTACATGGCGTGTCGGCACGTGCTGTCCAGCCCGTACAGACCTGATGTCAGCCCCGCAGAGCGCACACACAAGGTGATCGCCATCGTCAACAAGATGGTGAGCATGATGGAAGGAGTGATCCAGGTGAGCCCTGGCCTGTGGCTGCGTGGCCCGGTGTCCGTAGTTGTGGCCTTTAAGTCAGTTAAGTCAGTATAACGTTTCAGACGTGGCTACATGTTGACTTTTTCTTAAGAACTTTTTCTAAAACAAAAGTCATGTAAGTAGTATTTAAAATTGTGTAGCTTTGGAAGTTGAAAAGAAATGTAAACTTTCTTCTGTGTCTTTCCTGTAAAGTTTAGAATAAGGGAGAGAAACTGTGTGCGTGGTCACAGTGATCACGAAAAAGGCCCCTGAAGTCACAGTCGCTGTGAGAAGCTGTTGAGGATTAGAAAATAATACTTTGTTGAGGTGAAATTCACATGACATAGAGTCAGCCGTTTGACAGTGACTGATCCCGTGGCGTTCAGTGCATTCACAGTGCTGTGCAGCAACCCTGTCTGAGCTCCACCTGTACCAATGCCCCCATCGCTGCGGAGTAAAGCCCTGCACCCAGTAAGCAGCTCCTCTCCATCGCCCCTTCCCCCAGTCCCTGACCACCACCACCTGAGAATTTTTTAGTGGTTATAAAACCCCTTTTATAATGCATCTGCTCAGATGTTGGTGGTTACTATCTGGGTTTCGATGGTGCTTGGGGAGGTGTGATGGGCATCATGGCATTTCTCACAATGAAAATCAAGGTCAAATTCTTTTATAAAGCTGTTTTGAAAATTTCACAAAGTAAGGACATTCTCTCGGTAGAATGGGTTGCTTTTCTTTAGGACTATCTGTCTGTAGTTGATAAAATTAGCATAACACTTTTCCAAACTTGTAGGTAATTTGGAGATTTAATCTTTAAAATTCTTCACAGTAAATTTGCAGGTGTTTTAAAAAGTTTTCCTGAATCACCTGTCAACGCTGTTTACTACTCAGCTATGAAATTCTAGTTAAGTAACATGATTAGATGGTTTAGTTGTTTTTCTCTTGTCACCATAGCTTGAGGTAAATTACTCTTTTAATTTTAACTGTTTTAAAAGACCGTAATTTCCCAAGAAATGTTTGTTCGCGTGGTTAGCATCTGAGTTTGATGGGGGTTCTGATTCTTTTACCCAAGTGAGGAAACAGATAGAAAGGAAAGGTGTTTTATTTAGGCACCACTTTGTCCCTCTTTTACTATGTTATGGGCAGATGTAGGTTTCCTTCTCTGTTGTCACCCGGAGCCAGGGTCTGTCCCCCCTCAGCTTGATCTCCGTACAGAGCTCTCGTCGTCAAGCTGCTCCGGGTGGACTTTGCTCACTGAACTGCACCGGGCCGTGAGATCGCCACCGTCAAGACAAGCCTTTCAGATTTGGGTTCAGTGTGTAGTTGGAGGAATCTGGATTTTTAGAAAAAATTGTGGCACAATTAAAGTTCTTCAACTTGCAGAAACCTCCCTTTAAAAACCAATGTAGTCCTCCTTAGGATAGGTGTACGCTTTTTAACACATTTTTAAATTTCCTTATTTTTATTGTTTCTGTTGGTCTTTCCTATCGCGCTCATTCTCGTTAATTAATCCAAGGAAATAGATTCTCACCTTCAGTACCTTTAAGTCGTCAAACACACAGCATCGTTAAGAGATGTTGAGAAGTCCTTTCTTTGTAAAAGCAGGCTCCAGTGACTTTAAGGAGATCAGTATATTCGCGTGTTTGTTGTAACATCTTCTTTATGGATAAGCTCTAGGCGTCCACTTAGTGACCGTGTCACGTTAAGAACAGGAAACTGGTCCTTAAGTCACAGACTTGCAGAGCTGCTTCAGCACCACGAGTGAGCGTGTCACGTGGGGTTAATGCAACCCAGTGTCGCACCTTCATGTCATGACTTCATGTTAGTGTTTTGTTTTTTTTAACTGTCATGATTGTTTACGAGTTTCTTTCTCTTGTTCTGCTTGGTTTCCCCTCGTCCGTTTCTCCCCAGGAAGTAGACCAGGTGGATCAGGTAGGACCTGCTGCCGGGAGCCCATCCTGGCTGTGCTGGCTTAGCTGAGTTTCTCATGCTGCTTCCATGTCAAAACAGCCCTGCAGCAATGGACTGAGCGGTTCATAACACCCATTCGGCAGCTGAAACATGCAGTACTAAACCCTTGTTTGACTGTGCACCCTTATCGGCATCTCATAACTTTGCTTAACGCACTTCAGTGTGGACATGAAATGACAGAAGTTCTGTTTCCTCTCCTGTTGTTTATCCTTGGTTCCTACTCTGGATCTCATCTGAGGTTGCCTGGCTGCACACGTGGTCGGGAGATAGCGCGATAGATCAGTGCTTGATACCAAGTTGCTTGGCGTCCAAGCCAGTGGCTGTGGGTATCAGGGTGGTTGTGGGTAACCATGGATATGTGTGTGTACACTTCACAGATTACCAGATAATGCACAGTCTCCAATTTGGTGTTGTATTATTTGATGTCTCCTTTCTGCACCGATTCCATAAATTGTAGCTCAGGGGACCGTGTGTCTCTACACGAACGCTAAGAAGTGGCAATGGTTATTTACTTTCCATTGCTGTGGAGGTGCCCAAATTCCTTTGCAAATATCTGGTATCTGTGGTAAATACCTTGGTGAAAATGGGAAGGTACTGGTCTATCTTCAGCAGCTTTTCAAGAACATTCCTTTTTATTTTTATGATTTTTGTTTGTCCTCTGGTTGCTGATTGAAACGTGTTCTGTCCACAGAAACAGAAGAATATTGCAGGGGCACTTGCCTTCTGGATGGCCAACGCATCTGAGCTGCTCAACTTCATTAAGCAGGACCGAGATCTTAGTCGGGTCACGTTGGATGCCCAGGATGTTCTAGCGCACTTGGTTCAGATGGCGTTTAAGTAAGGCACAGGTTTTGGAGATGATGCTGTCCTATAAAGATTTCAGTCATGTGTTTTCCTGTTATATTTTCAAAACTGAATGTTTTTGTCCAGCATAATTGGAGATGGATATCAAGAAGCATAAATAACTATATGCAAAATTGATCAACCAGCTGTGTTTCAAGAACCCTAAGAGTACAACTATTTACGTACATTTTTCACATGGCAGATACTTCTGAGCAGTACACATTGTGACACCTGCCCGTACAAACGTGCCGTTGTGTCTGGCTACGGCAGGGTGTCAGGCTGAGAGTGTGAAAGCTGTGCGTGTGTTTGCAGGTACCTGGTTCACTGCCTTCAGTCGGAGCTGAACAATTACATGCCAGCCTTTCTGGATGACCCCGAGGAGAGCGGCCTGCAGAGACCGAAGATAGGTTAGGGCTGGCTTCTGCCCCTTCACCCCTCCTTCCCTCCTCCTCCTCGTTGGACTTCATTTTAATGTTTGCTGTCTGTGAGAGGGAGGTACTTTAAAAATAAACGTGATACCCTGTTGGATTTGGCCTTCTATAAAGTAATGAATTTTAACTACCGTCCGTTTTGTTCAAGAGCGGTTCTCATGTTGGCGTGTCACGCTGTAGCACTTGCCCACACGCCAGCGAGGGTGAACCTCGGGCGGCATGGTTAGCTACCGCCTGTGTGCGCTTTGAGCCCGCGCCACTGTTCCCTAGAGTGAGTTGTATTTTGAAAGTGGCTGAGCAGATGGTAGCCAGGTTGGCTGCCAGCTGAGACGAGCCCACAGTGATGCTGGGTGCCCTGTCCTCCCGCACAGATGACGTCCTCCACACGCTCACGGGAGCCATGTCCCTGCTGCGGCGCTGCAGGGTCAACGCCGCGCTGACCATCCAGCTCTTCTCGCAGCTCTTCCACTTCATCAACATGTGGCTGTTCAACAGACTGGTGACGGACCCTGAGTCGGGGCTGTGCTCCCACTACTGGGGCGCCATTATCCGCCAGCAGCTGGGGCATGTGGAGGCCTGGGCGGAGAAGCAGGGCCTGGAGCTGGCGGCCGACTGCCACCTCAGCAGGATCGTGCAGGTGGGTGGTCCCGGCCATGCTGCCCCTCTGCCCGCGGACGTCACCGTAACTGTCTCCGATTCCATCCTGGGTGAGGACCTGGGGTCGGCAGAGCCTCGGCACTTCCTTCCGGGGTCTCCATGTGCACAAGCGAGTTGGTTTGTTTGCCTGGAACTCTAGAACAAAGCACAACAGATTTGATGGTTAAAACAACAGATTTGTGGTCTCGCCTTCTGGAGGCCAGAGGTCTGAGTCAGGGTGCGGGCGGGTTGCTTCCTCCGGGGGTTGTGGGGGGGTCGGTCCCCTCAGCGTCTGGTCTGCTGCCGGGCTTGTGGGCACGTCACCCCGTCTGCGCCTCCACGTTCATGGTGAACGTCAGTGTCCAAATGTCCTTGATTCCTCTGTCAAGGGCCTGTGTCCAAGTCAGGTCACATTCTGAGGTTGTAGGGCTAGCACTTCACCATGTGGGGTTTGGAGGACGCAGTGCAGCCTGTAACAGGTGGTGATCGGTGAGTAAATACTTTAAAGAGCTTTTAAATTTGAGCTCAGTAAGGTGTACGTTGTAAAGCCCCATACTGAAAGCTAAGTCCCTTGTAGAAGCGGGTGGTGATTAACTCTCATGCAGAGGCAGGTAAGCACAGAGCAAAGCCTGTGGTAGGCACAGGGACAGAGAGCGGAGTCCAAGCCCCCGGCTCCGGAAAGCTGTCAGCCCACGAAGGGTAGCAGGGGAAGAAGAGAGGGACCGGGGACCGCAGAGCAGCCGCGCCCTGACAGCTCCCCCAGCTCTGGGGCTCCCTGGGTGTCCCGGGCCTGGGGGCTGGCGCTCTGCCAGCGAGCAGCGAGCGCCTGCAGCCTCGTAATCCGGGGCGGTTTTTTTCTTGCTACTATAGTGTTTAATTTTGTATTTTTTTCTCAATCGCTTGAAGAGATTTAGTGTAGAAAGAGGTTTCTGCCCTCTTGCCGTGATGGAGTCAGCTGGTTACTAAAAAGGTCATCATAGGGAAACTTACTCAGACACCAGTAATTGGAAATCCGAGTGGTTATGTGAATGTTTGACGTTTCTGAGCCTTTTTAAATGCTTTATGAACATAAATTATTGAGTCTCATTACACATACGTATCTTAGTAAAATGAAGAGGTCATCTGAAAGCCTTTACTAGACAGTGTTTTGAGTTCAGTTTAATGTACATAGCTAATGTTAATGGAAGTGTATTTCCTTAAAAACATCCTGCATTTCAAAATCAAATTAGCAAGTTGTTGCAGCTTTGCAGATGTTAGTGAGCGCGAGTGTTTGTCAGATGCTTTTAGATCATGGCGTTCACGCCGCTTATTCCTTTAAACAGGCCACCACCTTGCTCACGATGGACAAGTACGCAGCTGACGACATTCCCAGCATCAACAGCACCTGCTTCAAGCTGAATTCCCTGCAGCTCCAGGCCTTGCTGCAGAACTACCACTGCGCGCCCGACGAGCCCTTCGTCCCCACGGTGAGTGGGAGGCGCCGCGTCTCCTTCCAGCGTGGGCCGTGTTTGCACAGGGGGTCTGGGTGAAAAGAAAAAGGAAAACTTCTCTACTCTGTTACCTCCTTTTTTAAATAAGATAATTCATTTAATCATCGTACGAGGACAGTTTTGCTGTTGGTATCTGTATGCGCTAGGGTTCAGTGCAGGAAGTAGAAGCGACATCAGCATCTTGAGTAGAAAGGGATCTAATTCAGGGAATCGAGTGCTTGGAAAATCATCGGAAAGCCAGGGAGAGGAAGTGGGGAAGTTGCCCTGACACTTGAGTTCAGGGGCGCAGCACTCCGGCCTGAGGCCCTGAGGCCCAAAAGCTGCTGCCCTAGCCCCAGGCCGCCTCCCTGCACCACAGGCTCCGGGTACTGAGTCACGTCGCCGAGTGTGCTGCCAGCAGCAGCTGCAGGGTCTCCCCAAGGGGCTGCCTCCCAGACCTGTGCGGAGGTGTCTGACTGGTAAATCCAGATTCCCCTCCAGAGCAGAGTCTAGAGTTGGGCATTCCCCCCGGAAGGAATGGGGTGAGAAACACAGTTCACAGTGTCTGCTGGCTGTTTATAGAAAGGCTGTGTAAACCCACCATCACAGTTACCATCAGCTTGATACAGGCATCTGAGAATTAGATGGGGAGGTAACCTAAACAGATGGATAGATTGGTCTCCTCCACTGAATTTATGCCAACAAAGACATGTACAAAGTAGCCGAAACCTGGAGACCGCCACCCGCCCCCCAGCAATGCCACGTACACACGGGCCATGTCATAGTCACAGGAAGGGACGTTGGCACCACCGTGGAAGGAGCAGGCCGTGGCCACACGGCAGCTGGGTGGGTGTTACGACGTGATCTGCACAAGAGAAGTCAAGTACCAGGTCTGAACAGCGTGCTTCTGTCCGTGACTTCCAGGGACACACGGGCAGACTTAGGGGTGGAAGCCTGGGCAGCAGTGACTTCAGGGACGAGGGGAGGGGAGTGAGGGCGACTTGGAGGGTGTGACGTTCCGTCCCTGAACCGGGTGGTGGTCAAGTTGGTGTGTTCACTCCATTCCACTGTGCAGTTAGGGTTTGTGAACTGTGTGTACATTATTGAACCATGAGAGTTTCTAAACAAAAATCAGTCATAAACCCATAATGCAGAAACTACGTCTGCATAAGCTGGGAGTAGATATTTTTATCTTAATTTTTTTTACATTTAACTTTGTGTGAACTTTTTCCCTGTGTCGTTAACTGTGAAAATAAGGTTATAGCAACTCGACGTTGCAGAACTGTGCAAGGGAAAATTGATGACTTTTGAAAAGGGAAAAAACTCATCTTGTGATTGAACAATTTCTTTCTGTTTAAAACTACACATTGTTTTAACTGAATCATGAATATCTTAGTTCATGTGTGGAGAGTATGTACTCCGCTGGCGTTTGCTGAATCATTGATCAGTTCACTCTCCCTGTGGGGGCCCTGTGTGTGTGTGAGGTCACACCGTGGGCAATCAAACATTGTTAAAAAGAATTGTCGGTCAGCTGCGCCATCACTCAGCACCTCTTTTGTTCTACACCCGTTTCCCGCCCAGGACCTGGTGGACAGCGTGGTGGCCGTTGCCGAGAACACGGCCGACGAGCTGGCGCGCAGCGACGGGCGGGAGGTGCGGCTGCAGGAGGACCCTGACCTGCAGCTTCCCTTCCTCTTGCCGGAGGACGGCTACTCGTGCGATGTCGTCAGAAACGTCCCAAGTGGTTTACAAGAATTTTTGGACCCTTTGTGCCAGAGAGGTAATTAGCGTTTGCAACACCCAGAGTCTGCACTGTGACCTGCACTGAAGTGAACATTTTGCTAGTTCTGTGTTCGTAAATGGCTGCCCACTCTGTGGAGCGCTGTGTGTGCTTCTGGAAAAGCTGGTGTTGCGGTGACTCAGAAGGAGCCGTTTTGTGGTGACGTGGGGTCGTGGTGGCCACCCCGCAGCCCTGCTGCGAGCATGTGCCCTGTTCCCAGGGTCGCGGTTACAGTGCGCCTACGCTGGTAGGAAGAGCCTTTACTGCAACTCTCTTCTCGGTCTTTTTACAATCCTAGTTGCCTGATTTAGCCTCCAAACCGAACTCTAACTTTGTGTTGGTGCCACCAGAGTAAAGTAGTTAAGGGCAGCACAGGCTTGGCCCCAAACGGCTTGCGTTCTCACCCCACCCTGTCACCTCCACCTTCTCACCTGCACAGGGACCTGTTGACTGCGCCCACCTCGCGGGCTGTGCGTTGAGCACCAGGGACTGCAGCCCGAGCGAGGATGCTGGGCTTGCCTGCACACGCAGCCCCGCTCCGGCGTGCTCGACGCCGGCACAGCCCGTCTCCCCGTCCTAGGGACACCCCCGCGTCCTTGCTGATGCACACTGAGGACAGTCAGGCACGCCTCAGAGACGTCGTGGCTTGATTTCAGGCCTCTGCCGTGAAGTGAATGTTGCAGCACGAAGTCCCATGAATTTTTTGGCTTCCCAGTGCGTATAAGTTATGGTTACGCTATACTGTAGCCTATTATGTGTGCAAAAGCATTATGTTTGCGGGAAAAAGTACATACCTTCATTAAAAAATTCTTTATTGCTAAAAAATGCTAACCATCAAAAAAAAAATGCTATGCATCACGTGAGACTTCAGCATGTCATAGTCATCAGAGATCACAGATCACCTAATAGATGCGATGATAATGTAAAAGTTTGAAATATAGCGAGAATTACCAAAATGTGACAGAGACACAGAGTGAGCAGGTGCTGTTAGAAAAATGGCACCTGTAGACTTGCTCCATTAATTTATATTAAAACAAACAAACAAACACAACTTTTTTTTTTCCACAACTTTTGCAAAGTGCAATAAAATGAGGTCTGCCTGTACCACAGTTACAGCTGAAGCCTGAGCTTTTAATCAGACCAAATTTCAGTCCCAGTCTGCTTCTGTTTGTAATGTGGAACACAAGTGAGCAGAAAAATAGACCCAAAATTTGGGAGTTAATTTAAGCAAAACAAAAAATATGTAAGTTTAGTGAGTGTGATTTTTTTACTTCGATATTATTGCACTCACCACAATAGATTTTTATGTCTTCAAAGGTTTTGGTAGTCTTAAAAAAGTCATTTCACAGAGGCAGCTGCTTGTGCTGATGGGCGTTGGTACAGCAGCCGTCACGTGCGTCTGCAGCCCTCTCGGAGCTGGCCCCAGCGCTGTCCTCCGGGGCGCAGAGAGGGGTGCGGCTCTCAGAGCAGCCGCGTGGGGGGTGAGAGCGGCGGGCAGGAGTGGACTGGGGCCCTGCGTTTGGCTCTGATGCTGAGACTGGCGGGGGTGCAGGGGGGCAGGAGGGTGGGCGGCAGTCAGGTGCTGGGTGTCCCCGAGCCAGGAGTGCCTGTTGGAAGAGCCCGCGGCCCACCAGAGTGATGGGCCTGAGGTAGCCGCTGCCGTGGGCTGCCACGTGCACTGCTTCTCCCGTCTGCCCCCGGATGTCCTCATGGCACGGCCCCCCACCACCACCCTGCCCTCGGAGCTCGTACATCTGGGCTTGGTCCCTGCCCTCCTGCTCTGAACCTCGCCCCATCACCCGCCGGATTGGAGCACACCTGGCCTGGCGGGCACGCCATCACCTGTGCCATTATGGTCCACGCTGTTACTCTGTATGTTCGTTCCTCTTCCTACTGCCTAAAATTCCACGCTTGAGTTCCAGCCAGGCATCCCTTTGCCCGGAAAACCTCAGCCTCTTCGTAACACCTCAGCCACCGTCCCCACGAGTGGCTCTTATGTTCCTTTATGGTGTGCGGTGGCCGCGTCTGAACGTGTGTGCACATCTGTCTTCCGAGCTGGAGCATGCTTCCTACGGGACAGGCCTTCACGTGCCGCGTGCTCGGCCAGGCTGCTTTTTACTACCTTGTGAATTAGTCTGCAGGAGGCTCATTTACTAGCTTCTGTCAAATACGTGTAAGTCGAGTGTGTGCAGCTGCTGGGTTTGCAGTAGGCGCTGTAGGGTAGACACTTGCCAGGCGGGGAGCAGTGGGCTCTTGGCTTGGTGCTGGTGTTTCCTCCGTGATTGCCCTCGGGGTGCCTTGATGACTGGCTGTGGGACGCGTGTGCTGTTTCATCATGGCCTTGGCACCCCCGTGTCGTTTCATGCCTCTCAGATGATAATGGAGCCTTGTACAAAGGTGCCTTTAGAAGACTCACAGAGAACTGGGTGTTTTCTTTTATGACCTCAGCCTTTTTAATTCTTCATACCAATTCTCTGTAAGGCAAATAAAGAACCACTGTGTGCTCTCGGTTCATAGTCCTTCTGTTTCTCGTACAACACAAGTCTGAGAGAGAAGTCCATAAAACCAGTACGGACTCATCCCTGAGCCGAGACGCATTCCTCGGGCTGAGAGCCACACGTCTTCTTGCACGTGGTCCAGACATTGTGGAACCTGACGTTTGGAAAAACAAGAAAATGAATTACAACTGTTGACATTTCAAAACCACGATAATTAAGATTCCCTAAAATGGGAGAGAGAAGTAACTTGTAGGTAATATTTCATTGAAACAGTGATTTTTTTTTTAAAAAAAGGACTAAAGCTAAGTCAAATTAGCTTATATGTAATTGTAACCAAGTATATCTGTGCATCTTCTTTGCCCTCTACACAAACAACCGCACAATTGTCCAAAAACAACAGCTACAATGACCCTTGCTGGGGCAGCCCTAGCGCAGACGGGATTTTCTGCTGGGCCCACCAGGCCCAGGTCACCAGGGCCAGGCCCGTCTGCTCACCACGGCTGTAGAGACCAGGGCCCGGAGGACCCGCGTGACCGGAGGAGGCCTGTTGTAGGGTGTCTGGGAGCACTGTGCGGTCTGATGGAATGAGAGTGCCGGGGCTTAGTTTGTAAAGGTGTCACCTGTCCCCGGTGAAGGTGCAAAGACACTCTAAAATTTTATAGAAGGGTGATTCTAAATTTTATTGGGAAGAAATTTGAGTGTGACTTACGAGAAGATTTGGACACAGGATAATGAGAAGAGGCCCGTCTTACCCCAGGATTGCTGTACGAGTTAGAGAACATCGTGGCCGTGAGGCACGCAACCCCATGTCTGCAGGTGTGGGAGGCACCCTGTGCGTGTCGTTCTCCGGTCCCTCTTCCTCTCCTCTTGTTGGAGACTCGCTGTCACCGTGGAGCTCTTAGTCGAGCAGAGGAAGCCGATGAGCGGGGAAGCAGCCATGGTGCAGCTCTGTGATTTCTCATGGAAGGGGGAGTGGTTCTTTGGAGCAAAGAAGATGGGAAACTTCCTTCATTTTTCTGCTTGGTGCTGAAATTCCACTGGGCCAAAGCAAATATGTGATCTTAGCTGTTTGAACGATTTGGCTGTCACGGGGCGTGGAGGTCGAGTGAGGACAGAAAACGCCGTCAGGTGTTAGCGGGTGGTGCTTACGCGGTTTCGCTTGGGGAAGATCGTGGGCCCAACGAGGCGTGCTTCTCATCCTTACAGCTTGCTTATTTTCTCCCCAGGGTTTTGCAGGTTGATTCCTCACCCGCGTTCCCCAGGTACTTGGACCGTGCACTTTGAAGGAGTGGATCACGAGAGCCACCTGGTGCGCGAGAACGCGGAGCTGGCAAGTATTGTGGGGTGATGGTTGGACTGGAAACAGAAGCGGGTCCTACGATCTGAAAATATTTTTTATTTTCAGTTCATGTCTATACAGTTTTGTGTATAAACAATGATAGCTTTAAAAATAAAGACTATACCCACGGTTACATTGGCCATAATACATTATTTTAAAAATATACTGATATGGTAGCCTTAATGGGGTTTGTTAGAAAATTTTTCCTAGGTTCAAAATTTTTTTTTCTTTTTTCTAGTTAGTTCTGCCTTGTCATAAATATGTATCAAATTATTTACTAAATATTTTATATCTTTTTGAAAGAGTGGTCAATCTCAATATTTACTAGCCTGATAGATTTTAAGGAAAATTCTGCCATGCTTCATACAGAGTTTTAACAAGAAAGGATGGTTTTCCGAGTCTTAGAAGGTGACGCCACATCAGAGTTGTTTCACATAACATCCAGAAAACACAAACAAATGAAATTTTTCCTTTTGTACTTTCTTGTTCAGTTTCATTTATCTTAAACTTTACCTCCAACATAATTGCCATTTCCACCTCTCAAGCCACTTGCGGGTTCAGAGGAGCAAGCAGATGTGAGCACACGCTTGAGCGCTCACTATGCAGAGGGGTCGGGGTGTCGCGTGTGGCTGCGTGTGGCAGTTCACCTGCCTGCCTGCCCTGCAGGCACGAGGCGGGCCAGTGTACCTCGGCCGAGGTTCGGAGATTCATGGCTGTGAGAAACAACCATGGCTCTTCTGAAGCTTTAGAAACTCTTGCAGTATTCAGGTTGCCAAGTAGTGTTCAGCCAAAACTGTGCCTGTACTTAACCTGATTTCTAAGAAAACTTAGATTATGTAAGGTGGCGGTACTTAATATAAGTAAAGAGTGTGATGTATATTTTGTATGTTAAATTCAAAGTCATTATTTTTGCTTAGTAGCAGACTTTAGATTTGAGCAGGTACCATACCTATCTCCAAAAACTGAATTAGTTGATGATTGCTGTTACACCAAGTAGGTAACACGTTTAGCTGCTGACGCAGCGAACTTGCTGCAAGTACTTTGTGTTGACCTTGTTAGCTGTTTGTCAGGTCCCAAGTAATAGCAAAATTTTTAATTCCCAAATTTTATAGAAAAACAAGTACCTTAGATGGAATCTTGATTTTTTTCATCTTTCTAGTTTTTCATGTATCCTTCAGGAGATTTCAGGTCTTGATTTTTTAAAAAAGTTTGGTCACCTAATCTTGTTTATTTCGCTTAAAATATTCTCATACAGACTTTGGTTTTAAATTAGCCAACCACGTGTGTAACTACCACTTCTCGGCACTGCGCCTTCACACTGCGTGTGTAATCCTCTCAGTGTGTACGTGGTGGTAGTTCTCTTTCGTGATTTTGTTGACTCTCAGTCGAGGTATGACATGTATGTTACACGTGACTTCAGTGGATAATTTCACTTTCTCCTTTGCTTACGGGTCTGTTGGAGGAGTGGCCGGTCTTTGGGGCAGTGACTGGGGCGCTCGGGGCTGTCCTCCCGCTGCGGGCGCATACGGTGCGGAGCACTTAGGGCCGCTGCCTGGGTCTTGCGCTGCTTTATGTTTGCTGTGTAAGAGACAGGGATGTAGATCAACTCTGTTACAACTAAGATGAGTTTAATTTCTTCTTTAAAAGCACCTAGTAATTTGTTTTGAAAGGTAATAAAGTAAACATTTAGTTCTGTCTTAATGGCCAGGCCTTTCTAACGTGACAGTTGCATTAGGGTTAGTTTTATTTTGCAAATGAAGCTCCTTAAACAACATTTCAGCAGCATTTATGATGATTCCTCTTTAAGGCTCTGGTGTCTGGAGTGTGAGTGTTCATGTGAAGAGCATCTGTATCATTTTTTTTTGTTTTTTTACTGTTTCCTTTCCCCCTCCCCTTCATTCCCCCACCCCCACGGGAATACGAGTGGTGTGGAAGCCCTTCTGTGTCAGCTGCACAGTAAATTTTTCTCTTTGTCCTTTAGGCTCAGCCTCTGAGGAAAGAACCTGAAATAATCACTGTGACCCTAAAAAAGCAAAATGGAATGGGCCTTAGCATTGTTGCTGCAAAGGTAGGACGCAGCTGGTGGGTAAGAGCGGCCACACTGCATTCCTTACGCCTGGAGTCAGCAGCCGTCAGGGCCAAGCTGTCCGCTGGGCGGCCTCCTGCTTGTGGGAAGCCTGGGCCCTGACCCCCTGCTCCGTGTGCGTCAGGGCCTGGGCTCCTGCTCCCGAGCAGAGTGCTGGCTCTGGTCTCCAGGGGCTCCCTCCGGTGGGGAGCTGGGCTGCCGTGGGCTGTGGGGGAAGTGACAGCCAGTCGCCGCCTGCGTTCCGGCTGACCCCAGACCTCTGCTGGGGAGAGGGGAGAACACAGGTGCTTAATTGATTTTAAAGATGTGACTGGCACTTTGAGAGTCACACCACAGAGAGGGGGTTTGGAACAAAAGAGGGACATGATGAACCTGAGATTTTAGGATGCCACTTGTGGGGCCAGTGTGTAGTCGGATGACGGGCTCTGGGACTGGGGAGGTGGGCTTCGGTCAGGGGTCAGTGGGAGGAGCCAAGCCTTCCCAGCGCCTGTGTGGCAGGTGTTATCTGGGGCACAGTGGTCTGGTTCTGAAGCACTGGGTCTGTGGGTCACCCACCATGGGCCCGGAGGTCGGTCTGGCCGCTGACCCAGCTCCCAGTCCAGAATTCACAGGGATGCCTCCTGATAAGGGTGCTGCTTGTGGGCCGTGTTTGCAGACTGTTGTAACTGGATGACCCACAGCTCAGATCCTGGGGGCCTGGGTGGGAAAGAGCGCCCGTGGACAGGCTTCTCTTTGCTCACCTACTGAGTCAACAGTGTTAGAATGAAAAGCGCCCTCCCACACTTCAACATGCAGGGAAGAGGCGGCCTCCACGTTTTCTGCTGCGTAAAATCGAATTTCAGGTCCTTCTCTCACCTGAGATGTGAAACCCTCCTCTGCAGGGTTATTCACCTCTTTCAGCCTGAAGCTGCCTGTTTCTGTAAATGCGGGTCTGGTCTACCTGACCCCTTCCCTCTGACACCGTGTCCTGGCGCTTGGTCACTCCCTTGCCCTCCCCTCAGGCGGGCCCCTGGCCTCACCGGGCGGCCAGCTGTGAGTGGGCAATTAGAACAGGGGCCAGACGGGAAGTCACAGTCCAGCTTTACCCCCTGGCCTGCGAGTGCAGACAGCAGACAAAACAATAGGGTGGCAGCCCCAAGATTCCACCCTCCCTGGGAGTGGTCCCTGGTGGGGATCAGGTGAAGAGCAGGGGGATGTCCTCTTGCTGCCATGAGGAGCCCGGAGCCAAGGTCTCTTGCCTTTTTATAGCCAGGCAGCAAAGAGGAGAAAGCCCAGAGCCGGCGGGGGCAGCCCCGTGCCCAGCCCAGGCAGGAGCATGGCTGGCTGCAGGCAGTAGCGCCCCAGGTGGGCTGCGGGTGCTCTGCTCCCCCGGGAGGCCTGCCGGGCGGAGCCTTGTCATTACCTGGGGTTGGTAGTTGGGCCCAAAGGGAGCCAGACTCCTGGTCCTCACCACCCAGTGCTGACCGAGTGCTCCCCGCCGCCTCTGCCTATCTCCAGGCTGTCGGCCACACACCTGTGATGGGCCTCTCGTTTGTGGTTCCCGGGGCCGCGCCTGGCCGCCTACCCCGTCCCGGCTGATGGCTTCTCTGCTGTGCGGTGTGGAGCCCCTCTGAGCTCTAGCGTGTGCTCTGGGCATCTGCCTTCGTACCCTGAGGCGTCAGAAGGAAAGTGTTCTCTCTGTGAAATCAAAGAAGAAAGTCAGAAGAATGTAAACGACCCAGAATCCTTGCTGTCCTAAAAGGGCTTGTGACCTGTGGTCAGAAGCCAGTATAGCCTCACAGCGCTTGGGGGCACACAGGGGTCCGTCTCAAGGTCGTGGTAGTCGAAAGATGGGTTTCCTCGCGTTTGAGTGTGCCGGAGACTGAAGTAGCGGTTAATCGTTAAGATGATACGATTCTGGGAGAGGATGTGACATGCCTCACGTGTGAGGTTAGGGTGTGACGTTCATTTTTGATCTTTCAGTCTCTAGTTTTTTTTTTTTTCCTTGCTTCTTATACTAAGACATTTTAAAAGATTCGTTTAAAAAAACTGGAAAATGGAGGCGTTAATAATATTTCTAACTAGGATATAGCATTATAAATCTGGGGCTTACTGGGGAGTGCAGACAGTTGCAAGTCAAAGATGAGCTGCTTCCCCACCGGAGCCAAATGGGGAGCATGGCTGAGTGCACATCTACACAGAGCCACAAAGCAGAGAGCCCCCGCCATGAGACTCACACCCTGGGGCCCGCCCCTTCCTTTCCGGGGACCAGACAGCACCTCCCTTTTCTCAACGGGGGCATCCTCTCTGACACATCAGGGATTTTCCCCCTGCTCTTTCTGGTCTTTCCAGACGTCTTCCGTAGAAAAGATCTGGAACAAAAGTAATACGAAAAGATTTTTGGAAAGAGATACCAGACTTCGTCCAAAGAGAATGAATGAATTAATGAATCTGCTTGTAAAATAGACCAAGCGCATGTTTGGCTCCCGAGAAAGTAATTCTTTACCTAGTGACGTTTTCTTCTGCCAAGAATATCTGAAATCCCAGGCAACTGCTTCTCCAGTATGTACCCTCGATCCCTCAAGGGACAAGGCAAAAAATAGAGTGAGAGAATGACATCAGGGGTCATTCTTTATTCAGGGATACTTACTCAGTATCTGAGCTCCAGGGCAGAGCAGAGATCAGTGACGGCCTCCCTGAGGGAAGGGCGGGCCGTGTCAGCGGGAAGAGGCACAGACGGGGGCACGTGAGTGCACAGGCTGCCGGCGCAGCCGGAGCGCAGTGAGCCGGGGAGCCTGTCGAGGCGGCCTGAGAGGAGGCGAGACCAGACCCGGTGAGCCAGGGTGCAGGCTTTCCCTGCGGGGCTGGATGGTGCACAGACGTCTGCCTGGCAGCTGTGTGGTCTCCGCAGGCGTGAGAGCTGGCAGGGCAGTGCGCAGGGAAGGGGTGTGGCTGGGCCCAGTAAACACACACGGAAAGCTCCAGGGCTTGCTGGAGTTGTGGGCTTCATAAGTAGCCATCAGAGGAGTTCAAATAAAGGCATCATGTGATCAGAGTGCAGTCTTGAAAGTTTCTTCTTACTGCTTTGTGGAGGGGCGTCAGAAGGGCTCCGAAGTACACGGGGGACCAGTAGGGAAGCTGCTCCTGGTTTTCCAGACGGGCGGTCCTCGCGGCGCAGCCAAGAAGGGAGTGGTGGGGATGGAGACAATTGTGACTCTCTTGGGACAGACGCCCTCTCAGGCCTGGCTCATCCTGTCTGCTGCTGAGGATACCTGTCTGGGGCATCTCAGGTACTAAGACTTACCTGTTGAATGACAGCTTTCAGGCTGGTTGCCGAGTTGGATATAGTGAAGTGGGGGGAGAAATATGACAGTACCACCCTGGTTCTGTCTTCAGCAGCTGGGCACGTGGAAGCGTTACTTCGTGTGTGTATTTGATTGCTTAATGGAGTTCGTTTTTCTACAGTTTATTTGGAGTATCTTTGGTATTTGGAAAGAATGTTCAGCAACAGAAAACAAGTCGTTTGATTTGTACCCATTGCCAGGTCAGCAGGGGTCTGCGTGAGTCATGGTGACAGCACAGACTGACCTTGGAGGTTCGAGGAACTGGGTGTACGGGTGTCTACCCTGACACGGATGAGGGTCTCTCCCCTTCCGTACGCTGCTCTGTCCTCCAGGGCCTGAGCACGGGCAACTCCTTCCCTGCCGCACGGTAGTGGCGGTGCCTGGAGCAGGCTGCTTCCCCTCCTTGCCCTCCACACAGCCATGGGGAGAGGAGCCTGGGGGGTTTGGCCCGGGCCCCAGTGATCACAGGACTGCAGTGACCACAGGGCCCTGTTGCCAGTCACTTTGGCTCTCGTTCCTCGTCGCTGTGCTGCGGGTTTTCCTGCAGAGGGGCCCGCAGGCCTCCGTGGCTGAGCTTCACCCCCAGAACACTTACTTGTGTCTGTGTGGTTTTGCTTTTTCTGCTATGGCCTTTGTATCTGGTTCAGCCCTCCTCATTTCTTCCTGATTAGCCTGTGGCCTCGCCGCTGTGAGCCTGGGCAGTGTTCTGGTGCTCAGCTCGCCAGCGCCCCTTCCACGCTGCGGTGCAGCCTTACGAAATCCAGATGGCTTGGAGCAGCCGCGTCCAGTCCACTCGCAAAGCCCTGCTCCTGGGGAGGCTCAGCCTGCCTCTTACTCACCAGTGCACAGCACAGTGCTTCCTGTTTAATCTGGAGTTTTAAAATACAAACAAGTCCCTCCTTTTTATTTTTCTGGCTCTTTTTAAAGTTTAATAAAGCACAAAGTAAAGGAAAACCCGAGCTGACTGGTTACGCAAGAGCCGAATGTTGCCTGGGTTCCCGTCAGTCGACGGCAGATGTCTTGTGGCGTGGCAGCACCCTCCTCGGGACTGCGGTGGCCGAGTCTGGACAGACCAGCCGTGCTGCTTGCTGTCGTAGCCGAGAGACGTAGACGGTTGCGTTTTGCAGCTGGAGCAGTTGATGTGGTCCTAGAGCTCAAAATGTGGTTCTCTGTTGTCGGAAGAGCGGGATCTGGGGTGAGTTCTTGGGGTGCTACGTGGTGGAGGTGGGTGTCCTGCAGACTCCAGCTGTGGGCTCCAAGGGACGCCTTTTCTTGCGCTGTGACGTGTTGAGACCTGCCGGTAATTCACTTGCTCCTGAAGCCACCACTTAATGGAGCTTGTAATTACCTCCCCCAATGTTGACTGCTCTGTCTCAGCCCTGCAGGTTCTTAAGGTTCATAAAAGTAGGAGGCTCCTACGTGCTTTTTACACAAGGAAGAAACCTGTTAATTTAGCCCTGCTAGGTATAATGTGAAAATTGTTTGAAATAGTGGTAACCACTGCTATGTAGTTTGCCGGGAGCGCATACAAGCATGTCCACGATACAACTTTCTTTTGGCCACATGACGTGGTTTTTCCTGTAGGCTTTCTCCAAAACCTTTTTTTTTTCTAAAAGTGAACATAAAAATGACAGTTTGAAAAATATTTAGGATTTTTACGACATTATTTTAAAGTGACTGGTTAATTGAACCTTAGTTTGTGTTTTGATTGAATACTGAGTTTGTTTTGAAATCTTATTTAGTTAACTTAAAACAAAATAAAGTTCTCATGCCTTAAAAAAGGAGAGGGTGAAAACTGTTTATTAATAAACCACCTTCTCACTGTTTGAAAAGTAGGTTCCTTACATGAAGTACAATTTAGTCCTTTGAGAGATCTGAGACCCCCCCTTGTTCTCCTTACTGTCCTTGCCACGTGGGAAAGACCTGGTCAAAGGAATGAAGTCAGGAAGTTCTCAGTTCCTTTTTAAATCAATGCCGAGGTGCCCAATGTGACTGCAGACTTTCCCCCGTGGAAATGCCAGAAATAACTTTCCATTAAGTCGTGTGAAATGACCGAGTACCCTGTATAGCCAGTGCTCATAAAACAATATTTTGTGTTTTTGTTCTAATAGTGAATTGCGTGAAAGAACAGCGTTTCACCTATTTTTTCACCTGTTTTATGGCAGTGGCCTAAATCAGGTTTCCTGGGTTGACTGAAAGAGTGAGTTCAGCTACGGCATTAAAATCGCGGGAGCGGTGAATGTTAATGCGCTGAAGCCGGGCCCTCCTTCCGCGTGGTAGTGTGTGTGGGGGACGATGGCGTTTGTAGAGTCACCTGAGTGAAGGGGGCTGGCCTCACCTAGGTCCAGACCCCGGCCTCGCCCGGCACCCCTGCGCGGGCGCCCCGAGGTCACCTTCCTGCCCCGTCTCGTTTGAGCCACAGACACCCTGAGACTCGCGGAGCGGTGCCCTCGCTGGGGGAGCGCGCTCCACACGCCACGCCTTGCACACCTGTCTCAGGGCGGCCGTCTGCGGGGCCCGATGAAGAACCCGTCTGGTTTCCTTCGTTGGCCCCATGGAGAGAGGACAGGTGGCTTGTGTCCTTGTTCCGTACTTGGGCTTGCTGCAACTGGAGGGGTGGCCCTGGCCCTGGGGGCGCTGGTAGGAGCACCGGGCCTGGGGGCGCTGAGCTCAGTCACCCGCTAGCGGGGCCTGGGGTGGAGAGGGTATCAGGAACCAGTTTTAAAACGGACGCTTTCGGCGTGAAGGTAATTCTGACCAAAAAGAGAGAGCTGAGAGCTGAGCCATACTATGTTTTTAAAACTGGTCTGAGTTTCAGTAGTTAATGAATCAGAACTAGTTGTCTGACTAGCAGTCAAGCAGCTCAGGGCAGGGGGCGGAGGGCGGAGCGGCTTGGCCGCAGACAATGGCCGGATTCATGCTGCTCCGGCTGGCGTGTCTGCCTCTGGCTGCCGCCAGGTTTTTTTTTTTTATTTTTGGATTGTGTTTTAATGATGTTTTTAGGCCATTAATCATGTCATACACCCACACGCACTCAGAATTTGCTGCTGGAATTTGAGTGTGGGCTCCTTCTGATTGAGTCTCTGAGCGAGAGGCGACAGACCTGCACTTCAGTCTTTCCCAAGTGCCTGGAAGATTCAGAGAAAACGGGGCACTTGGGAGCAGCCTTTCCAAACTTGGAGCCGTTTCTCATCAGATACAGAAAGCAACTGCCTGATCAGTGCGTGTTCTTTGAATTCTGGGGAGAGTGCAGCATGGTTTCTGCCGCCTGCCACTCGTCAGGAGAACCTTTTCTGTGACGTCTCCGCTGCTCCCTCTGTTCCTACCTGTCCTGCAGGTAAATTCCAGACGTAATTTGCCTTCACCCCCTTCTCCCTATGCCTTCTCCTTCCCTCCTCTTCTCTGCCTTTTAAGGGAAGGGAAAGCAGCTTCAAGATGTGTGTTAAGAAATGCTAACAGCACGGGAGTGACCTTTGTTGTTTCATTCTCCTTGCTTTTTTAAGGACTGAGCACCGAGCTCCTTGATGTGTCTCCCACCGCCTGGCTAACGTGTGTCTAGTTGTTGTTGTCTGATCCTCGGAAACCGCGCTGAAGGGCACAGGTGCCACACAGCGGCACTGCCTTCTTCAGTGCCTCCGGGAGGGAAGCTGTGGCTTTGATATTGAAACATTTACTTCTAGTACTTAATTAAATTCCAGAATTGTGTCTTGTGAAATTCATAGTTCCTGATGCCATTGGAATATATAACTGCTGTCCAGAAGACAGGTTTTAAAAAGGAGTTTGATTTGTTAAATGAATTCCAAATGCTTATGCTTATTCTTTTAATTGCAGTTTTTATAAATAACAGACCAAAAATGCAATAATGTCTTTTCAAATACCAGTTTAGGTACCTTTAGGCAATTAATTCTCAAAATTATTTATTCTTTACATGTTCATTTATTATACTGTGGTTGCTCTTCTCACAGCTGGAAATCAGGGTGTGCTGTTAGCACATACATTGTGGTGTGATCTTCTTTTACCCAGTTATCTGCATAATTAGATTTATTGCTAGTTTCTGTGGTTACTAGTAACAGATACACTGTGAAAAGCTTACAGTTTTAAAGCAGTGCTGTCCAGTAGAAAATAGAATGTGTGGGCCACATAGGTAATTTTAAATTTTCTGTTAACTGCATTAAAAAGGTGAAAAGAAACAAGTTAACTTTAATAGTGTGCAGTATGTCCAAGTTGTTGTGATTTCAACATGTCAGCACAAGTCATGAGTGAGATGTTCTAGGTCCTCTTTTCCATATGAGTCTCTGAGGTCTGGGATGTTTTGCGCTTACTGCACATTTCAGCTCGGGCTCCCACACTCCAGTGCTCTGGGGCCACGGCGCGCTGCCAGATGTCCCATGTCAGTGCACCGGCGTCCAAAGAGCACTTTGTCCCTGTCCCTCTAGTTGGCATTGGTCAGTGCTGTGTAGTTGATCTCTGCATTCGTTTAATGACACATGTGACCCATTGATGCAGAGCAGCAAAAAGCTGTAACTTCCAGACCCCATTTTTATTTTTTAACGTAGAAGAATTTGTTTAGTAAGTTTTTTTAAGTTCAGTCTTACTAGGCTAGTTTGTGCATTGTTGTGTAGAAATAAGGCGTAAGTTAAGTGGTTTCATATTTCTGAAATGAAAAAATTTTGTTTCACTCATTTTTTATCATAGTCTATCACAGTCTTATTTTTATTTGAATGAAATGGGGCCAGTGGCAGGAGAGCCCCGCAGTGTTAAGGAGTGATTGTGACTTGGCGCCTTACATGGCTGGCCTGTCCCCAGTGCAGATGGCATTTGGCAGGGAGCAGAGCGTCCTGGCTCTTCTGTGCACCTGCTGCAGCCACGCCACCCCCGCGGGATTGAGGCACTGGGTCACCCTAGAGTCGCTCCAAGATTGTGGTCTTTGGGGTTGAAAGTAACTACCCATGTTGATCTGACACGTGTATAGTTAGAACTCCTTAGAGCTCATTCACTTCCAGGTGCACTCATCCGTGACTTTGTTTTTCTGAAATAATTACCGGTGGAACTGTCGTCGATCTGTACAGCAGTTTCATTTACAATTCTTATGGCCAGTTTACAGCCCCGAGCTACACATGACGTCTAGGTGAGATTTATTTCAAATAGCAGAAGTGGGAGGGAGCTGGCATGGAAAGAGGGAGGGGCGTCTCCCCGGAGACGGCCAGTCTGCAGGAAGGGAGCGCGACTGCGGGAACGGGGACATGGGGACAGGCGTGCACGCAGAGCCATCTGTGAAACAGGGAATACTCACCAGGTCAATGTCAGTGCAGGGTTGGACCCCTTTTGGAAGATTCAGACGCCAGCCAGAGTTCGCCTGCTTCTTGGTGGGTTACTGATGTGTCCCCTTACCCCCAAGGGTCTTTTTAAAAGTAGTCGTATTTCAGGACACGTTGTCGATGACTTTTCATTAAAGTCTGTCTGCGGCCAGCCTTAAGTAGACCGCGTAGGTGCCGGTGGTCCTTCTGAGTCATCCCCTCGGCTGAAGGCCTGCTGTGATAGGAGGTGTACTTACGAGTTGAGCTTATTTAGAATGAAAAGAAGTGATGGTAACTTCGTGACTCCATCCTGCGAGAAAATGGAGATACATTATCTGTGGTTTCCGAACGGCTGTGCTTCCTCTGCCACGACCCGACAGCCGGGGGCTGGTGTCCCTGCCTGACGCAGTGCGTTTGGTGTCACGCTCAGGAATGCTGAGGTTTCTAACTTTCTAAACCACTGGTTTTGCCATGTTATCGGTGCTGTGTTGCCAACTTACATTTAATGGATGTGGCAGCAGCTAACCTGCTAATGTACTGGTTCCGGAAGATTCTGGATTTCCTCACAGCAGGTTATAAATAAAGGAGTGACCATGGTGTAGAGGCCAGCTGCAGGGACTCGGGGAGGCACCCCGGGAGGGAGTTGTGGGGAGGAGCCGTCTGCGCCAGTCCCGAGGGAACAAAGAGGATCCCATGGGAACCTCAGTGAGCCAGAGATTACACCCTGCCTGACGTGGGAAGGCGAGTGGGCTGGCAGGTGGTGGCAGGTGAGCCTCGGAGTCAAGTGAGAAAAGGGTTTTGGCAGACCCATTGCATCTCAAATTCGTTTTGTGTGGAGAGCAGCGTAAACAAGGCAGGACCACGGCAGGGGTCGAGGTGGGCGCCCCGAGCAGGAGGCGGGCAGCGGGCGGCCGGGGCGCGGGTCAGGAGGGCTTTGCCGGAGGCCTGCTTCGGGAAGGGCAGTGTCTGAGCAGCCGGGGAGGGCCCAGCGGGTCCGTCACGAAGAGACATTCCTCATTGTGCCAGAATCTTTCTGAAATGTGTAATGTGAACGAATGCCTGTTTGAGGATGTGATTGTGATGGTGCTGTCAAATATCTATATTTCAGGATGAGATTCTTGAGTGTTTAAACTAGATTTTTCAAAATTCTGCATTGCATGTTATGTATAATAAATTATTGAAAAATATTACAGGATTTGAGGTTTTATTTAAATACTGTTTGCAGTTCACATGGAATCTACTGAATTTAAGCTTGTGTATTGGTTTTCCAAAATTCAGAGCAGTTCTGAAATAAGAGAGCCTAGTGGTTACCCTCAAATGTGTGATTTCTGGTCTAAATGAAGAGGTTGAAAACAGGAAGTGATACTGTAGTGAAACTGCAGTTTATTGTGAACGTGCAACACAGACCGCGTCCTGGAATGAAGATTGTCACGGGAGCTGACTGCCACGTAGCAAAGTGCACCCATGTAGGCTCTTGGTTCATTCGTTGGGAGCAAAACAGTATTTTTCTCATTCTTACTCTGTTTTGTGACTTTAAAAAGGTTAAAGTTTTCTTATTACAGTTTATATAAATAGATTTTTTAAAAGTAAATGAGGTTTTTTTCTTTATTGCTAGTAAGCTTACGAAGCATCCCAGAATTGGGGGAGGAGGGCTTGATTTATTGTTTTAAAGTATCCAAATACGTACTTGGTGTTTTATTTACATCCGTGTTACTAAAAAATGCTGTATTATTAGTATTACTGCTAGAGATTTTTCTTGTCAAAGATGGTAGTAATTGATTATCTTACTAAAAGTATCTAAATTGTAAGGACAGTATTGCATTACCAACAAACGATGGTTGTGAAAATGTAGTAAGTAATGCACTAAAAACTGGCATCCCAAGTTCAGTGAACATTGCTTTTTATATCAGTCAAATGGAAAACAGAAGAAAAGGTAACTATACTTTTAGGACCCTTTTTTAAAAAAAAAATTGGCCTAGCTACAACAAAATAATTGTTTAGCATTTGCAGAAAAAGAAAAAGAGGGATTTTCAGTGCCTTGATCAGAAGTATTATTGGGCGACCAAAAGGAAACTACTCTAGAATATGAGCCCTGTGGAGGGGAAGGGGTGTCTGTTTTGTTCACTCACTTGTCCAAAGGGCTTAGGGCATGTGAGCATTCAGTGACTGTCTGCTGAGTGAAACTGTCTTTCAGACAGCTGAACTCAACAGGTAATCACAGATTACATGAAAATATGGAATATCATTCAAAGAAATCATTTAAAAGGTTCCGTAGGAGGGAACGCCCCATTTAACAAATGGGCCCGTAGGGACTGTCCTGGGAATCATTTCCCGCGTTGCAGCTCAGGTCCCCAGGCTCAAGAAACCTGGTATTGGTATAAATGAGGTCAGGTGGAAGGTATACTGACTGTTTTTTTTGCCACGTGATACATAAAATTCATTTATGTAAAATGTAATGAACATAAAATGCCATTTATTGAGTGATTCTATGTATATATGTGTATATGTCTATGCACGTTTGTGTATATATATTTTGTGTATGTGTGTGTGTGTGTGTGTGAAATTTCAAGTTTACAGAAAAGTACCAGCTTTCCAGCTGTGCCAGCACATGGTGGAGGGACCCCGGCAGGGAGTGGGGCCCTGGGCTGCCGTGTCGTGTTGAAGTGCCAAGCGAGTCACGAGGGCGTCTGGCCAGGGGGCTGGGGCTGGGCAGCAGAGCTGCAGGGAGGCGGCGAGGTGGTTGTGGACATGCAGGTGGACAGACAGACAGACGGGCTGAGGGGAACAGTCGGAAAACCTAGGCCAGAGGCTCAGGCGCTGCAGAGAAGAACACTGATTTTACTTACCATGTGTAGAACGTTTATAAAATCAGCTCCCAGATAATGTGACCACAGGAATTTGAAATGGACTTGTTTTGTTGAATTGAGACACTGTATACAGTTCTCAGAGGGACTACGTGACAGATGGGGTCAGCCTCGGGGAATCGTGCCGTCTGCTGGGTTTTCCCGCGGCGATCAGAGGGTGGGACTCGGCATGCCAGCGGTCAGGCCGGTGCTCTTTGAGCCTGCACTGTTAACTGCAGGGGGAGATGAAGGGGTCTCTGGGGGAGGTTAGCAGTCCCAGAGTGTTGCAGAAAAGGTGCTTCAGTTCAGTCACTGGTTGAACTGTATCTTTGTAACTTTTTGTAGTACCGTCTTGCATTTTTGCTTTTGTGACACAGTTTCATAGGCATTAAAGTTCTGGGCTGAGAAATATGTTCTCCGTTGTAGAATACTGGCAGTAATGTTCACGTGAGATTTCATACATGTGAAGGCTTCCTTTGGTGGTTTTTATCAACAACAGCAAATTTTGATTTTTATAGTGGAGTTGTAACGCCCTAGTAGAAACTGGTGGCTCTGTGAGGCAGCTGCACGTGTCGCCTGGGTTGTCCCGGAAGCCCTCGCCCTTCCGAGAGCCAGCGTGCGGCTGAAGCCGCAGCGCACCCGTGTGGGCCGGGGCCTGTGGCTGCGGCGTTTGTTTAGGCTTACAGCACGCGATCCCTGAATTGCTTCGGTGCAGTATTTTCTGCGTAGGCTGTAGCTAAGTCTCTCTTCTTGTTGGCCACAAGAAGCCTTTCCTTGTTTGAAGTTTGGGCTCTGCGCGTGGAGAGGGAGAGGTCCGGGGCGGCGTCGAGGGCCGGGATGCAGGAGCGCCGTGATGGCTGCTGGGCACTGAGGGGCCGACGGTGCCTGCCGTGGACCTGTTCACTCGTGCTTGTGGCTGAGGAATCAGTACGGTGACCTCTGTGTTTCTGTTTTTGTTTTACTTTGCAGAGTATTGTATTTCTTACTGTTCTTTTCAGTGCAGTGTTTCTCCCCTGTTTTTGTCTAGGGAGCTGGGCAAGACAAGCTTGGGATCTACGTCAAGTCCGTTGTGAAAGGAGGCGCTGCAGACGTGGTTGGTATACGTTTTAAAGACATAGACTCAGTGCGTCATGTATGTGACAAGTGACGTGAACGGTGCTTTCAGTTTGTTGTGAAAGCGAGTCTGAGCATCTCTCTCACTGGCTTCTCTCCCCCCCTCCCCGCCTGCCCCGCGGTGCCCAGGACGGGCGGCTGGCTGCCGGCGACCAGCTCCTCAGTGTGGATGGACGGAGTCTGGTAGGACTCTCTCAAGAAAGGTATCATTTGTTTGTTTGTTTAAAGCTTAATATTAGCACTTTTAGGGCTATTTGTCATTAAGTTTTGGAATTAGAAGATTACAAACAACACTAAAAAGCTGTACATGGCATTTCATTTATTAGCAAATTACATATTTTAGTCTGAATGTGTTTCTTTGACTCTTAGTGCTTCCTGAAATTTCTGAGTACAGTCTTACTGTTCTCAGTATGATGAAAGGAGGTGTGTGTGCAGTTGACTTTCAGAGGGAGGGAATCTGGCTGGCGGTCGGAGATTTACCCGGACTAGTGGTGAGGCCGCCATGGGTGCTCGGCTGCTGCCCTGAGCACGGGCTGCAGCGCTGGCCTGGGCCAGGTACCCCCAGAGAGGCACCAGCGTCTCATTGCTCTTACAGTTGTGACACTGTCTTCCTAGGGCAGCAGAACTGATGACAAGGACAAGTTCCGTGGTGACGCTGGAAGTGGCAAAGCAAGGAGCCATTTATCACGGCCTGGCCACCCTGCTGAACCAGCCGTCGCCCATGATGCAGAGAAGTAAGGGCCGGGCTGGGGAGCTGGCTGCTGCCCGTGGGCGCTGACGCATATTGACCGCGTACATGCACAGCTTTCCCGTCGTGACCCTTCTAGTGCCACAAATCCCGGGCAGCAGGGCACTGTGGTTTTCATTGTCCCAGTGGTACAGGTAAGGGCAGGAGGGCACACCTGAGCGCATGCCCAGGACAGCGAGCTCGTGCTCTGCTGTAGCCACGACCAGGTGTGGTGGTTCGCCAGCTCCCCCAGGAGCCGCTGACTTCACCCGCACAGACCCCGGGGAAACGCAGACGGCCCGCGCACGGTCAGGAGTAAGGCGAGGAGCGATGTTTCAGTTTTGCACAGGCAGACGCGGGGTGTGTGGTCTTCAGAGGGCGGGTAGAGCGCTCTCCTGAAGGACTGTTCTCGCATGTGGGTGTGAGCAGGGTCCAGTCTCGCATGTGCAGAGTTAGGACGGGGTCGTCTTGTTACATACAGTTCACTTTAAGTAAAAAGCTCAGTTGTTTGAATAGTTTATTGGTGGGAATCATGGTTTTGTAGCTACATCAGAAATCTCAGGATAATATCAATATACATGTAGGACTTTTAGAAGAATTAGTTCAGAAACCAGGGGAACCCTGTTAATGACTTAGGTGTCTTCTAGATCATTACACACTTCATGTTCACTCAGCTGGCTGTGTGCGTGGCCTCTGCGTCCGGCCTGGCAGCTCTCCTCTGTGGGCCCGTGCGCTGGGGAGGACCCGGAGGCCACAGCTAGTAGTGGCAGCAGCGGAAGCCTCGGGGGAGCCGGGCCACTGCCCATGGAAGCAGACTCGCAGAAGGGCGTCTCAGCAGAGCGGGCCTTGTGTGACAGACCTTGGCCTGGCGCTTCCTGTACTTTTTTCATGACATCGTGCTTAACACATGGGTTGTCTGATTTCTCAGGTTATAGTCATTGAAAGGAAGCAGACTGGATGATGAGTTAGGAATCAGTGAGGGAAACTGTTAGGTACATCAGGGTCATCGAGGAAGAAGATAAGGAAACCCGAACAGTAAAGGAGTAGTCACGTCGGATGATGGCCGTGCAGGGCGACAGCCCTGAGTGATTAAAAGAATCCATGCATGTTTTACAAAGGGAAGGAAGTGTGTTGATGTTCCAGTTAAAAAATTCTACTTCAAAAGTAGTCTTGTTACTTAGAACAGGTAAGCTTATGAGAAAATCAGCTTTGAAGGAGACTTTCTCATTGGTGCCGCTTAAATGTTGCTTTATTTGAAAACTTCGAAATTCTTTAGAAGGCTTTACTCTTATGTAGAAATCACCTCATTTCTCCTGGTAAAAACAAATTCTTGCTTATGAAATTTTAAATGTTTATAGATTCATCTTTCTTTTAAAACTGAACAGGGTGTTTAAGATGAAATCTTGACCGAATGAGCAGATCGTGAATGCATTTTGATTTCAGTTTCAGATCGGCGTGGATCAGGTAAACCCCGACCAAAGAGTGAAGGCTTTGAGCTCTATAGTAATTCAGCTCAAAACGGGTCACCTGAGAGCCCTCAGCTGCCTTGGGCGGAATACAGCGAACCAAAGAAGCTGCCCGGCGATGACAGGCTGATGAAGAACAGAGCTGACCACCGCTCCAGCCCCAACGTCGCAAGTGAGAGGGGTCTGGGCCTCCCCTCCCGCCTTGAGCTCCCTGGGGACGGGCGTGGTCACAGCTGGAGAGAGGGGGCACTCTGGGGTTGGTGTGTTTAATATTAAACTTTCTTTTCTGTCTCCTACCAACAGATCAGCCTCCCAGTCCTGGCGGGAAAAGTGCATATGCGCCTGGAACAGCAGCCAAGATAACATCCGTCTCCACTGGGAACCTCTGTGCTGAGGTCCGAGATGAGTGCGGGTGTCGCGGCCCCAAGCCCTCAGGTCCCCCGGAGTCAGGCCCACGTCGTCTAGTGAAATGTCCTCTCGCGGCTAGCATTGTTTATGATTCCTGAGTGTTTGGGTTTTTTTCTTTTTAACATAATAGGTAAATTAGCTTTAAATTAATAAGACTGGGCAAAATAAAATGTTTTTTATTATTCTCAGTGTAGGATCACACTTTTAATTTTGAACACGGTTTTTAAACGTACATATTTTAAAACAGATCATTGGAAAGTAAGTGAATCTACTGTACAGACTGCAGAAAGCTCGCTTCTCCTTCCCGTCTTGCAGGAGGAGCCCCCTGCGCCCCGGCCGGAGGCCTACCCCGTCCCCACGCAGACGTCCACCAGGGAGTACTTCACCTTCCCCGCCTCCAGGTCCCAGGACCGCGCGGCTCCTCCTCAGAACCAGTGGCCAAGTTACGAGGAAAAGCCGCACATGCGCACAGACAGTGATCACTCCAGCCTCGCCATCCAGGTGAGCGTCCCCTGCTGTCCCTGGGACCTGACGGGTGGGGAGGAGCTGAGTGGCTTCTGAGACACTCTGGTGTTTCCTGTAGAGTAGCGCCACTACAGACAGAGTTCCTCCTTTCCTTCATGGTTTTCCTGGTTCCCTGAGGAAAAGAAGGGATGGGGCAGAACGCATACTGTGAAAAGGGGTTCTTTGTCCTCTTCGTGTTGGATAGGGAGATGTCGGTCACGTTAAAGTGTAATTATGGTCAGTAAGGCAGGGTTCACTGATTCCGGAAGTGAGACGTGAGGACCAGGACCACATCTGCTGCACTTTGTTCCTATCAGGAGCTGTTCTGAGTCCTGGGGACCCAGAGGTGACTGCGGCCCCGCATGTGAAGCTGAAGGTGCGGGTGGGAAAGGAGCTGAGACTGAAGGACAGCATAGGATGTGCTGGTCCCCATCGGTGAGGGTGGCAGAGCCAGCTCTCAGTGTCCCCACCGGGGGAGGGTTGCGGAGCCCTCCCTCGGTGTCCTCGCCGGGGGAGGGTGGGGGAGCCCATTCGCAATCCCAGTGCGAGTGCGACTGCAGCCTGGGCTCCCATGTACACTACAGCTGCCCGAACAAAAAAGCTCTTCTGACCCTGGGGTGAGGCTTGGAGAGGGATGTTTGGACCAGAGGCTCCTGTGCTCCGGGGGAGGAACTGGGTGGGGGAGGAAGTGGCAGGATTCCAGGCTGGAAAGGCAGGGTGACAACGTGGCAGGGCTTTCTGGGAGAAGCTAAGGAACCAGGGTTTTATCCAAGTTGGTGGAGAAGGAATGTCAGCATGGCTAGTTGACCTGGGAACATTATCAGATGCAGTTCCCTTTTTTGAAAGTTAACGCTGTGGAAGATCAGGGAAAGAAATTAAATGTTTGCTTCAAGTGGGTACTGTCTAGAGTATATAACGAGTACATGTCCCAGACAGCAAATTCTGGGAGAAAACCCCCCTTGGATTAGAGTGGTGGGAAGAGACCTTAGACGGGAGATGGTTGTGACTGAGCCTGGGAGGGTGGGAGGCGGAGAAGGGACTCCTTCCTGGGAGACGGTGTGAGTGGCGGCGAGGGGGACCTGCGGGAAGTCCAGGTGTCGGGCGCACTGTTAGCCCTTAGGATGGTCTGTCCCCACGTGCCACGGACGTCCACACCGTTTCTCCTCTTTTATGGGAGTGATGTTGTTAAGCAGCACAGATGTGCTGAGTGCAGGTTGCTTCTGCCTCACCACATGGATAATCACTGGGAGAGGGGGCAGGGAGACGAGGGGCCAGCATGTTGAAGGGTCACTTACGTGGATGCGAAACTGACCACGAACTTGACGGGGCTCATGGAGGGTGGGGTGCAGTGATTGGGCACCAGCAGTGAGATGAGGTCTTCAAGGAAGGCGGAGGGATGCTTCAGGAGTCACTGGACTGAGAAGGTGAGCAGGTGTGTATCTGAAGGCATGAGTCTCCAAATTTTATACTATAGAAGTATCTGCTCTACAGATAGCAGGGAATTTATAATGCTTTTATTTGGGCTGTAGGTTGAATGCCCAGCAATTGAAAAACTGTTTCCGTGCACGTAGTAGAGCCGTAAGAATGCTAGAAGTACATGTTTCATTTTTCTGTTAGGCTACTGTTTTTTCAAGTGATTCTTCATTTTTTTTGTTCTCAGTTTGTATTTTAAGGAAAAGGAAATTATTTTTCAGGTGGGCGGTGTCAATTTCTGTTCATTAACCAGGCAGGGAAAATGGCTGAGACTCCGAAGTGGGTGATTTTCTATTATATTAAACTACTTTCAGACGTGCCGTTTTTCAGACTTCAGACTAGCCCTTTGAGGAACGTGTGTTCATTCCTGTGTCACACACAGAAGACGATGTCCAGCGGGTTTATACCCGGTGTTCCTACCTTTCTCAGCCTGGCGGAGACCGTGGTGCCGGTCCTGTCTCAGGGCCCCGGGAACCGGTCGTCACTGGCGGAGCTCAGAGTTGTGGGAGGGCCGCGTGGTTAGGATTCGACAATCATCCTCAGTAATGGTTAGAACTTCACGGCAGACACGTCATCCTTGTCGCTGTTCACGCCCTTGACTAAATGAGTCCTCTTTGGACGGCAGGCCCGTGTCTGGTGCAGGGCTGAGTGCAGATGGGGTGCGTGAGTTCTTGCGCGCCTGTCTCTGCAGTGACGCGGAGAGTTCGGCTTTCCCTCGACAGATGGAGACGTCCTCTGGGAAGGTGGCGTCCCGCGCCGTCGTGCGTGGGCAGCCTCAGCCTCTGTTCTGCACGCTCGCTTCCCCGTTTTCCGAGTCGTTCTTCTCCTGAGATGCAGTGTTTATGAGCTAGTGCCTGTGCTGCGTGCGGCACGTAAGCGTTGTCCGTTCTCTTCCAGCGTGTGGCCCGCTCCCAGGAAGAGCTTCGGGAGGACTCAACTTACCACCTGGAGCCGCACAGGATGGAGGCCCTCGCAGACCGCAAGTCTGACAGCGACCTGTGGGTGAACCCCAGCTCCTCGCTGGGCTCCAGTGCATCCAGCCAGGAGCACCTGGACCCCTCCTCCAAGTCGGGCACGCCCGCCTCCACCCTCACAAAGAGTGGTCCCGGGCGCTGGAAGACCCCTGCGGCTGCGCAGCCCCCGCCCATGCGGACAGACCTGCCCCCGCCGCCCCCGCCGCCCCCCGCGCACTTCCCCGCCGAGTTGGACGGGGTCCCCCTGGACCTGCCACTGCCGCCCCCGCCTGCCAGCCAGGTCGCACCGCCTTCCGCCCAGGCGGCCGCGGAGCGCAAGAAGCGGGAGGAGCACCAGCGCTGGTACGAGAAGGAGAAGGCGCGCCTGGAAGAGGAGCGGGAGCGCAAGCGGCGCGAGCAGGAGCGGAGACTGGGCCAGATGCGCGCCCAGGCGCTGAACCCCGCGCCGCTGTCCCCCACGGCCGCGCCGCCCGCCCGTCCCGAGAGGCCCGCCGCCCTCCCGCGGCCCCCGGAGACGGTCATCCGCGAGCTGCAGCCGCAGCAGCAGCCGCGCACCATCGAGCGCAGGGACCTGCAGTACATCACCATCAGCAAGGAGGAGCTGTCAGCGGGGGACAGCCTGTCCCCTGACCCCTGGAAGCGGGACGCCCGGGAGAAGCTGGAGAAGCAGCAGCAGATGCACATCGTGGACATGCTGAGCCAGGAGATCCGGGAGCTGCAGGCCAAGCCTGAGCGCTCGGCCGAGGAGAGCGACCGGCTGCGCAAGCTCATGCTGGAGTGGCAGTTTCAGAAGCGGCTGCAGGAGTCCAAGCAGAAGGACGAGGACGACGAGGAGGAGGAGGACGACGACGTGGACACGCTGCTGCTCATGCAGCGCCTGGAGGCCGAGCGGAGAGCCAGGGTAAAGGGGGAGCTGGCGCGGCCTGGGCCCCAGCTGCCCTGCGGGGCGGGAGGGGGGGGGCGTGCGGGGGGGCGGGCCCAGCGCGGGGCATCCCGTGTCCCCGTGCCGCTTCCTCTAGAGGAAGCAGCTGGGAGGCTGGTGGTCCTGAGACGCACGCACAGCTCAGGTGGTTCCGCTCACACCCGTCTCTGTCCTCACTGGCACTTGAGAAACAAGCTCGTGGCTGGTCATAATCTGATCAGGGGTTGGCAGTCTTTCCTCAAAGGGCCAGATGGTAACTGTCTCCGGCTTGGGGCCGTACGTACAGACCCTCAGCTGCCCAGCTTTGCTGCTGACGCAGGCCGGCCGCCCCCCCCCCCCACACACACCCCCCACCCCCGGACTGGCCGGCGGCTGCACTGCGCCAGCGGGCGGACCCTGGTCTTGATTATTGGCGCCCGTGGTAGGGCAGGAGGCCGTCCAGGCCGGCAGGGCAAGGTCTGCTGTCGTTCCCGGAAATCGAGCCTCCGCAGGAGTTGGTCAGTTGATGAAGCAAGTATTTATAAATTACTAGTTACAGCAATAGTAGACATACTGAAAACTCAGGATTTTATTCATATTTCTTCGTACTACAAAAATAGTTTCTTTTTGTCTCAAATGTAAGAAGAAAAGTAAAATTTATATTAGTTGAATGCAGTAGATTGTTAAAATGCCAAATTTAAGATTTTTTGTTACCCTATCAAGAGAACTGTTGACAGAGAAGCATTTATCAGTAATAATTTGCAAGAGCTATTGGCCATTTAGTGGGTTTTCTTTTTTAATACAATGCAATATTCTGAGAAGAGACAGCAGAGAGCATGTCCTCTTTGTCTTGGAGTTTGTTTCTGACGCCACCTTTGATGCGGTCTGTGCTAGAGACCTCAACAGGCAGCTGCCACGTCAGATACTTCAGTCTTTCTACCTCATGGTGAAATTCAGTCTTTGGTAATTATCAGTGAGGCCTAGAACCAGCAGTGACCCCCTTTCACTTTGCTCTGTGAATTGTTTTCCTGAAGTGTCACCACACACAAGTTACTTAAAGGGCTAAATGTTCACTGTCACCTTGTTTTGTTAGTATTGTCCAAGGCATCAGCTGCACACCTCCTCAAGAACGACCGCACTTCCCACCAGCACTGTTGTGTTGGAAGGAGCAGCTGTTTGATAGATAACTGCTTTCAGTGTAAGAGCTCTCAGAGCTGTGCCCCTGCGGCCAGCACACTGTCCGGCGCTGTACATGGCTGCCGTGCGCTGGTGGTGAGCGCAGTGACCTGCTGCTCCGCTGGTATCCCAGCAGGCGCGTTGCAGGTGGCCCCAGGCCGTGGCCGTGTCTCGCCCACAGCTGCCCTCCTGCAGTCTTAGCTCTGAGTCTGAAGCCGACCTTCGTGGTAAACGAGTGGACATACTGATGTTTATTGTTATAACTGTATCCCAACGAGAGTGGAAAGTTAGAGACCACCCTGCACTATTGCTATAAATATTCTTTTCTCTGAAGACTAAATTTTTACTGAAGGTCTGTCAGTTTTTCCAAATGGTTAAAACACTGAATATTTCAAAGCCTGTTAGTATGAATTACGATATTTGGAAATTTTTTATGATAATTCAATTAAAATATGTGTATTTACCATTAATTGTATTAAGATGCGTATCTTAGTCTCCAAATAAGAGAGCTAAGGGAGGGTTCACTTTTCTCAGTTTCTGCGAGTCTTAATGATGAAACTCACGAGGCCATTTCTGTTTCTGAGGACTGGAAATCAGTCTGTGGCTCTTTACTTTTCTCGTTGGGTTGCCTTCGAAACAGGTGAAGCATGAGAACAGCAGACAAGCTGGCGGCGGGAAACAGGTCTAAACTGCCCTTTTGTTCACACTGCGTCTTTCTTTTTTCCTTCTCTGTTGCCTGCAGCAGACTGCTCTGCCAGCAATCTCTGTTCTAGATTTGGTATGTTCTTGTTTCTTTCCCTTGGGTCCTTTTTTTCTGTCTTGATTTTTTTTTTTTTTTTTTTTTTTTTTTTGGTGGTGGTGGTTTTATGTTGTCAGTAGATCTGGTTCTTAGGGGTGGCCTAGATCAGGATACATGGTTCCCTGACTCTAGAAGCATGCCTTTGAATGTGTTTAGATTTAGTTATTCTTTGGTTTTCTTTGTTTAAGTGTTACTTATTGTTTGTTTATGGTTTTGACCTTTACTCAGTTTTAGTCATAAAATTCACTACTGTATATTCTTACATACTCGTAAAGACAGGAGCAGATGAGAGGAATTTTGCAAGAAGCAATCTGTTTCATCCCTGTTAAATTGAAAACACATTTTAAATATTCATTGTTAGAAATCTAGTTCACCTGGTACTGACATGGTGCAACAACTAAGATTAACTGTCTGTTGGGAGAGAAAGGGGATTTCCAGTAAACATTTATTCTGTTTCCTTTAATAATACCTAACTTGATTTTAGCCTAGTTCATTGCCGATAGATACTTGAGGTCGCATTCTGCATGTTTAACGTCAGTATTGGGGAGACTGGGTCAGTCGGTTGGTGCCCTCTATGCTTGACTACTGTATCTCTGTCACCTGCCAGACACGTGTTCTCATTGGTACATTTGTATCAACTTCATATCAGCATGTGTTGTTAGCCAGCTTTTAAATGATACAAATCTGTCTGCTGACTGACAATACTTAGACAAATCCCTGAATCCAGGTTTGACTTTAATGGCCTTTTCACCAAATAACAGCCCTCCTTTTTTGTTTGTTTGTTTGTTTTTTCAATTTAAATAGCATGTTGGCAGTGCCACGCCAAAGGGAAACCTCTCTTGAAAACATCTCCCCTCCCCGATGACTCAAAGGGATGTTTTCCAAGCTTTACGTTTTTCCCACGTGGTACTGAGAAAAGAAGTATCTGTTTCTCCCGCTACTTCTGTGTGTACTAGGTGGTCCGCACAGTGGGTGCTGGCAGTACCGATCAGTTCCATCCACGTCTTCCTCTGCCGTGTGCCCGCTCAGAGTGCGGGGTGCGCCAGAGCCAGCCGGGGGCCGTGGCCTGGAGGGGGCCCCAGGGGCTCGTGCACGTGGGCTTGTGCGACAGATTCGCACCGGCGTGGAAGGACGGGGTGGTGCTGAGATTCGTATTTCAGAGGGATAGCTCAGAGCTTTTCTTTCTTTAAAAGAGAATTATTTTGAGTGTTAACACTGACTTAACCAGCACATTTTCAGCATTTCATAGCCTAATTCTCCAGTGAACACTAATATCACCACAGAGCTCTTGTTAGGCCTGAATGCGTGGCTCTGTGGCCGGAAGCTCCTCTGGCAGGCACCAGCCCATCCTTGAGACGAGGGGGACCGTGCACACAAGTGCCCACGTGTTCACGACACTCCTGTGCACTTTGTAGGGGTTTTCTTAGGCTCAGCCACACAAATTTTGGTGACAGTGGATGAATGAGACAGGTCTCCTCCCACGTGAGAGCCGCGAGCTGCAGAGACGCTGAAGCTCCCTGGCTGTCCCTCCGGGCCCCCAGTGTCGGGCACCCACATCGGTCTGGCTCCTGGGGTGGGACGAGACTCCTCATACTCCCACGCGCCCCCAGCCCCACCCCACGACCTCCAGCCTTCCCCGTCCACTTGACTCTTCATTGCTCAGTCTAAAACCTTCGTCACCAAAACCCCTTTTTCTCTCTGTGGAGAAATTTACCATCTTTCTCAGAACCTGACCATCTAGACCCACCCCAGCCTGAGCCCCCGTCATTTCCTGCCGAATCGCTCGCTTCTGAGTCTTCCTGGAGCCTTCAGGGCGCCTCCCCGGGCCGGGCCCCCCCCACCAGCCTTGCCCGCTCACCTGGCTGGTCCTCTGCCCAGGGCGGGACTGGACCCATGCCTTCATTGCTCTGGCCGGCCAAGTAAGCACATGTGACCCTCTCTTCCTAACAGCCTGTGACGTGGGTGGACGAGGAGGGCACGCCTGGCATTTCAGAAACACCCGCTCCAAGTCAGGTAGTGAGAGTCCAGACTCCAACCAGAATCCTCTGGGTTCGGATTCAGTGCCCCTCACAGAAACGTCTGCTGCTCACAAGACTGTTGTGTGAATGAACTGTCTTTCAAGTAGGAATTTATGTGACCTCGTCATCTCCCAGTTGGCTCAGCTTTGGCTTGTGACCATTTTGCTGGCTGGTCTTCCGACTCGGGTGGCCTGACATCTCGGGAAAAATCCCTCCCCTTTGGGTAAAGCTGAGAGGCGGTGTCTTCCGTGACCCTGTAGGCGGCCTCCCTGTCTGGTCCTGACGCGGGGCTGTGGAAATTGGGCATCCCAGGCAAGGAAGCAGCTGAATTAAAAGCTTTATAAAAACTTTAAGCGAGAATTCGTGGGAAGCTGAGTGAGAGCTGTGCCTCCAGGGCCTCGGGCGGCAGACGCTCTGCCGGGAGTACCACGGCGGAGGGGCAGGCCCCGCCCCCCTGCAGGAAGCCGCAGTGTCCCTCTAGGAGCAGGAAGGCTCGCAGTAAAACCAGCATGGCTGCGCGTGGGGCTGGAACACAGAGCTCACCTGCTTATGTCGGGGACAGCCCCAGGGGTGTGAGGCGGGCTGCCTGTCTCCCTTAGTGGGATTTCTGTTATAAATTAAATACGCAAGTTAGTGTATTTCTGTGGCACAAAGATATAAACAGATAGGAACAAATCTCAGCATACTTTCTTTTGTTACATCTGAAAGTACCTTTCTTGGAAACGTGGACTGCCCCAGGGCAGCAGAACCTTGGTTCAAGGTTACCGCGCGGCTTTTGCAATCCCAGGGCAGTACTTGGTGCGAATACCTTTGGTCCGGGGTGTCTTGATTATTCTGTAAGAATGATTATTGTATCTATTCAGATGTGTCCCCGAGTAGAACCTCTCCCAAGACGGCTTCGAGAGCAGTAACTAACCCTCCTTGGTGTAAAACAGGGAGCTCTCTCCTGTCATTGAACCTCAGGGTCAGTGCAGACAGTCTGTCACCGTCTCGTCACTGCAGCTCCGACCTCGGTGCCCTTCAGCGGTTGTGAGGTGTGGGCAGACCGCGTAGCTCAGTGTGCCATCTGGAGCTAGTACTTGGAGTAAATTTAGAGATTCTCTTTTCTCTCATTAATGCTTTTTTTTTTTTTTGAGTAAAGCAGCATATTTTTGAAGAACAAAACAATCTGTTTTAAAAATGAAAATATAGGAAACAGGTTATCGAAGTGGGAAGACACTGCCTCAATTATAATAGTGCCGGCTCAGCTGCCTGACTTTAAAGATCGTAACCAGTAACCTGAGCACGAGGAGATGGCTCCTTGCCTACCACCGTCCAGATTTAGAAGAATGAAGGTTTTTAAGAGAAAATGCTTGTGTATAGATTTATAAGGTGGAATTCTATAGCTGTAATGATGAGAATTGTAATTGTTCTGATTTCTTAAAATTACACACCCACTTAGAAGAACGAATTGGCTATTTCAGTGCATGCTGTTCTTCCTGCTGAGAACTTGTTTTCCATTAGGTTTGGAAAGTATAACTGTGAAGTTAGTTTGTACTTTATTGGGTCACAGAAAACCTACTGCACTCATGCAGTGTTACATTCTTCCATAAATTCCTTTTCTGTAGGTGTTTAATATTACCAGCTGCTGTTTTATTTATCTGTTTTTTTTAATTTGGGTGTTACTCCTCATAATTTTTGCTGATGACTCCAGAATCCCTGACAAGCCCGTCCACTGTCGGCTGTATGTCCCTCAGGGAGGACGGCCCTCTGTGCGCTTTCACAGAGCAGGGCCCCCGACTGCGTCCCTGATTCTTAGTCATCAGCCTCTACTCCTGCCACAGAAGCCCTAAAAGCGACTCACCCTAACCTCCTGCTGGGCCTAGACCTCCGTATTCTCAGGAGGGAGCGCAGCTGATTTGTCTTCTTGGAAAGGGAATTTTCATTTTTTTTCTAGGATGTTTTATTGTTTGCTGACATGAAAAAGCCTAATGACCCAAGTTCTTTTGTTACTTTCCCACCAGACACAGTTTTTGTTCCACAGAAACCAGGCAAGAGTGAAGTTGTTAGGTTTTTGTTTTAAAAAATACGTTCAAACGGTTCAAATCCAGAAGTTCAGCATTTTCTGTGTTTGCTGTGAGTGCTTTGTAGACTGGCGATTCGTGGATACTGAGGCACCCTTGAGGGGTGTCACGCCCGGGAGCCCTGCGGGGGTGCGAGGCGGACCTGGGTGGCTTCAGGGCTGTGTTAGTTGTAGAAATGTGGCGCCACCTCCTGTTGCTGTCGGGCGGTGCGGTGCTGCAGGTGCTGAGAACCAGTAGTGCAGGGTGCCCAGTGGTGCCCTTTCTCAGCTGAGCCACACGGGCACCACAGGGAAGAGCCCGCCTCTGCTCTGGGCACGGGCGCTCTTCACTCCAGGTCGCTCAGGGGGCTTGGCCCTGCAGTGCGTGGAGAAGGGAGAGCAGGAAGCTGGGGGAGCTGAGAGCCCCTCCAGGTAGAAGACGCGTCTTCGGGTTTGGGGTGTCGTTATGTGTTCTGTATTGTTCCAGAAGGTAGGCCCTGAGCGATGAAAAACAGGAAGCGAACCATCAGGTGAGGAGTTCAGAAAGGCTCTTGACTGGCGGTCACCTGAAACCTGACCGCGCGGCCTTGGGAGGGGGCGGTAGGTCCCCCGACACCGAAGGTGTCCACACAAAGCGGTAGATTCCTCGGCAGAGCTGGCGCAGAAGGAAGTTCGAATCAGGTTCCTTCCAGCTGTCAGGTTCGGATTCTGTGACTCAGAGTCTGGAGACGTCCCCGAGCTGGGAAGGAATTGTTGCAGTCCAAGGTGGGATCCAGAGGGAACAGTGGCCAAGGGCCGGAGCAGATGGAGGGCTAGAAACTGAGCTCTGAGGAAAGGCAGCCGCTGGTCCCCGGGATCTGGTGCTGCCACGAGAGCCCTAGGCCCCCCACCCCCACGGAGAGGCTGGGTTCACTGCCACACCCCACAAGGGTGGCAGCATTTTTCTGGACCTTTGTGGTGGGAACTAAAGCAAGGGTGGAGGAGCGGGTGGTTGAGTGGGTCTGTCTGGTGGTTCCACAGACCGGGCTCCCCGTGTCCACTCCCAGGGGCTGGTTGCCCAGGTCTGTTAAGTTAAGGAATCGTGTTTGACATGTGACTGTGTAGGGCAAGCTCCTCCTGCTCTGAGCCACCGTCGGTGGCAGTTTTAGGTGACTTCCTGTGGAACTGTCGAGCTGTGACGTCCCATGTCCCCGTCCCTCCCCGGGCCCCGGGTGTCCTCGGCTGTGTGTGTGTGTGTGTGTGTGTGTGCGCGCGCGCGCGCGTGCTGTCGTGTGCGCTGCGCGGTGCCCGCGGCCGCGCGTGACGGCCGCGCTGTCAGTTGCAGGACGAGGAGCGGCGGCGGCAGCAGCAGCTGGAGGAGATGAGGCAGCGGGAGGCGGAGGAGCGGGCCCGGCACGAGGAGGAGCGGCGGCGCCAGGACGAGGAGCGGCTGAGGCGCGACGCCGAGGAAAAGGTCGTGGTCCTGTGAGGGCGCCGCCCCCGGGTGCGGGCGGAGGGCTAGGAGTCCGCGTGCGCCGTGCGGACAGAGCAGGGCCGGGCCCTCCCCCCACCCCCGCTTGTCCCGGACACGACGTGAGCCGGTCTGGCCCCTGCCTCTGTCCTGAACTGCCTGCCGAGCCCCGTCCGCGGGTCTCGCCCCCCGGACGCCTGAACCGGGAGCCTGCTCCGCCGCATCCTCGGTGCTCGCTCTGGTCTTGCTGGGCGGGGTCCCGCGCTCACTGTGCAGGTGACACTTGTCCAGGTGTTTGCACTGAGTTTGGGCTGCGGGAAGCAACAGGAACGTAGGAAGACAGTCTGTTGACATTATTTCAAATAGGTCATTTCCAGAAATCACGCCATTCTGGTCAATGGTACATTAATAAAAAACATGACATGAGGACATTTTAACTTAATATGTAACCTGGTAAATATTCTGAGTTAGTACTCAGTTTCCGTCTGTGGGTTTGTAAGATTCAAGTAGTCCTTTTCATTGGTTTTAAAATGACAACAAATTTGACCTAATCTGAGAAGTGCTGTCATCCCGACTCTAACCGCGGCTGCCAGCTCCCTGTGGGGCCTCTTGGTGTGGGGGAGGGTAGCCTGCCACTGGACGACATGTGGGAGAAGCCCACCTTCTCTGTCACTCCCTTCTGTGAGGCCACAGCTTCTGATGGGGAGACTCGGCTTTTATTCCTTCTTCAATAGTCCAGTGACCCGTACCCAGCACCCCCCACCCACCTGTGCAAATGAGAACTTCGGGTAAGCGTTCGGTTGTGATAGGATCTCCCGGGGTCCGCAGTGGTCAGGCACACATGGACAGAGCGAGGTGACGATGCAGGTAAATGAGAGTGGAGTGAAGGACTTAGGGACACACGCCTGGGCTGAGATGGGTGATGTCCACAGCTGACAGAGGTTTCCCCTTCCTGCCACCCTGCTGTCGGTTGCATCTGAGCAGCTTTGAGGCTCTCAAGCAGCCCGGGCTTTCAGGGTGAGGCTCCCCTTGCATCTTGCGAAGTCACGATCCGTCTGAGGAGATCAGATTCCCAGAATTTGAGCCGCTGCGCTGGGTCTTGCAGTGTCTGTGTTCCTGCCGTCCCGGGGGTGTGCGCCCGAGGCCAGGCACTCAGGGCTGCCATGTCCCCGTGGGGCCCCAGCGAAGGCAGTGGCTGCCACCAGGGAGCAGAGCGCATGTGCCAAGGCCAGGCGGTGCTCTCCACTTGGGGAACTAGGGTTACTCGATTTTTTTTCCAACGTGCGTGCTCACAATTCATGATAATGTCAGATGTGCCTGTGTTTTGGTAACCACTTCTATAATTGAGTGCTCAGTATGAAAAGAAGCTGAATAACCTATTTTTAATACAGAATGTCCAAAATTGATGGGTTTGCTTTGTCATAGGAAAATGCATCATTCATTTGTGGGGTAGGATGAAGTCACTTCCAGTCACATAACTGTATCTGCTCTTAGTGTGACTGAAAGACGCTGTTTTATTTTCCGCCTAAAATGTTCCCAAGCAGCTGTTGCTCGTGTGGTGCTGAGATTCCTGACATCTCCACCGAGCTCATTCCGGATTTCATTCCTCACCGTAAGAGAACACTTATTTTGTGTAGAAAATAAGATAAAAATGTTTTCCTTCAGGATGTCTCAACATAGAGTAGGAAGATAAGATGAGAAATTGGGCTCAGGGTCGTGATTGAGGCTGGCCTTAACTCCTGGTTTCCTCCCGCAGAGGGCGGGGCTGTGACCCTTGTCCTCACTGCGTGTGTGTGCACGCGTGTGGAGGGGCAGGGAGAAAGCGCAACATGCAAGCTGAAATGGGGACTAAGGACTTTAGACTTTAATCCTGACGCAGCAGGGCCCCTAAAAGTTATCTTCGGTTGACTGAATTTAAAATCCATTGTACTCCGTTCTTACTCCGTTCTGCAGCAAACATTCTTAGTCAAGGCGGATTATTGTTTGATTTTCATTCCCTTTCTGACTGACTTTTCTCTTGTGTTCTGAAACGTCTGTCAATCTTTAACAAAACTGTGCTGTTATCTTTTCTCATGTTGAATTAACTTTAACACTGTCAACTGTAGTTTGTGCAGATGTATGTCAGAAAAAATGTACAGTAAATATACTTGAATATCTTGTCATTGCTGTTAATGCCTGGCTCTCCGCTTTTCTGTCTGACAGGGAGTTTAAGATTTGAAATATAAATTAAGAACTGGGGGAAGCATATTTGTTAGTTGTCACCTTGGGAAAATGAGTCGTGTTCTTCACAGCTTTTGGTTTCCTATTAATTTCCCTCCGAGTAGCTAGAAATAAGCCAGACGGCCTAGCCACGCCCCCCTCGCCTGGGCAGGGCCACGCCCCCTCGCCTGGGCTGAGCGGAGCAGCTCTGCCGGACAGACGGATGGCGGGATGGCGGCTCTTCGGAGGGGCTGGCCCTAGAGCCAGGGGTAGCCTAGTTGTGGTTGGTTTTGTCTGTAACCCCGGGGGGAACAGGTAAGTCAACAGGCTGCCAGAAACAGAGGGAGAGGGAGGGGTAAGCTGGTGGAGTGACGTGGGGACCCAGCGCGCACGCGTCCGCCCCCGCCTCGCCCCACGCGGGACCACCGTTTTCCCGAGGCCCGGGCGCCTCGGGTGACATGCTGCGGCTGTCACGGTAGTTGTTATGTGGACGCCCTCCAGTCCCGAGGACCCTGTCGCTGTCCTTTCCCACCTGTGAAGGCCAGTGGGGGTGGCCCTGGCGCCCTCTGCCCTCTGACCTTTGCGCTTTTGTCTCTCCGGCCCACAGAGGCGACAGGAAGAAGGGTATTACAGCCGCCTGGAGGCCGAGAGGCGCAGACAGCACGACGAGGCGGAGCGCCGGCTGCTGGAGCCCGAGGAGCCGGGCCTGGGCCGGCCCCCGCTCCCGCAGGGCTACGAGCCGCTCCCGCAGGCGCCCCCGGGGCCCGCGCCTCCGCCCCCGCCCCAGCGCACCGCCTCTTACCTGCAGGCGCAGGTCCTCTCCCCCGACTCCCTGTACACCGCCAAGCTCGTGGCTTACAACGAGGAGGAGGAGGAGGACGGCCTAGCAGGTCAGGACAAGCACTCCAGCACCAGGCAGTCTCTCGGGGACCTGACCCCCGCCGCCCTGCGGCCACAGCCGCGCCCGGCCTCCGACGGCATCTTCCTCTCCAACTCATTCCGGCCACCCCCGGCCAGCACCAACAGTACTGCGCACAGAGCAGGCCCGCCCCCGCCCCCTCCAAAAAAACCGACCTTCCACCGTCCCTCCAGAGGTAGAGGTAAAAAGCTGCCTTGCCGATCGAGCCCCCTCTCTCCTCTGATTGGAGTCTCGGGCCCTCGCACCCTCCTCGGAGTGCAGCCCCTTGATCAGCACTGCTTTGGAATTCGATTTCATGTGATCCCTGCTCTGGGCACGGTGGTCCCCCTCCCCCTCCGGCTCATGGGCAGTAAGCTCAGCGCTCCAATCACGTCGAATCTTTCCTGCGCTCCCTTTCCTCAATCAGCCCTTCTGCGCTCCCCGTGATCATCTGAAGTACTGTTGGCCTAGGCCTTCATGCTCTGCCTCTTGAGATGATTCTCACCTGTGGTTGAACAAGTCCCCTTTTCACGCATCTTGGTGTCTGAAGTTAAATTTCTTCTGAGTAGTGTCATTGTTCCATGTTAAGTGTCGGTCATTTAACACGAGTTTAACAACTTTCTGTCACAGATTTGCCACCGGGGCACTGCCTTCCAAGGTGGCGCCTGCCTCTCACGGTGGTTGGGTTGGAGTAGTCGGGACTGGCCTGGGCCAGAGGTGCTCTTCACGCAGGCTACCCCACTCGGGCCGGGCCAGGGCCTGGTCCCTGTGAACTGACCCTTTGCCCTCGTCCCTGCCTGCTCCCCGTGTCCTCGGCTCAGTGTGGCTTGGACTGTGGGACCCAGTTGGCTTCCTCTGCCTCGAGGTCTCCCCCGCAGTCACTGCAGGTGCGGCCGTGTGCCTCAGGGCTGTCCCGCGCGGTACTCAGCACTGAAAGTTGTATTTAAAACATAACCATACATTATAAACAAGATTGGAATGCTGGTAATAAACATTCTCAAACGTAGTAGTGTCATTTGTAGCGAGTACAAGTGTCTTCTGAATTCTGCGTAGCGCAGCACAGCGGCCTTGTGCTTGAATAGTCAGCCTTAGGTGATTGGCTCTCACGTAAACGGCCACCTGAGTCAGAGCCTTGATCCACTTGGGAATTTTAATAGAAACGACTTATGGTGAGTCACTCAGAAGCCAAAAGTCAATCTTTTCGTGAAATTCCTGTTGTAAATAACTAGAATGTGATACCGTTAAAGACTTTTAATATAATACCAGTAAGTTTTGAAGCAAGACGCTGTTTCCTTGCATCAGACTGCAGGCTGCACTCTAGGTGTTTTATGAGTGCTGTGACACCAGTAAACATGAGGTTTGGTGAGGGATGCGCCAGTGAGATGCTGCTCCTCGCCATTGGGGCTCCCAGGCACGTCACTAACCCTTCTTCTGTTTCACACCAAAGTACCCCCACGGGAGCAGGTTACACCTGCACCTGCGCGCTCCTGCTTCCTTGAAGACTCTTCGTAAAGTACAGAGCTGTCTGCATTCTGCCTTCCCGCCCACCATCTCACCGCCTCGCTATGTGCCCCTCTGTCTCTGGTGTGAGCGCTCTGGTCTCGCAGCGTCTGCAGACGGGGCTTGCTCCTTCCCCTGGGGCTGCAGGGAGCAGAGTAGGCATGACTGGGGCGGCTGCTGCGGGGTCCCACCAGGGCAGCACGCTGCAGGTGCTTCTCACTGAAGTTCCTTGATAATTACCCGGGAAGTGTGTAGTGTGACTTCATATACAGTCAGCTGAAAGTATGTGGTGTTCTGATTAAAAATTCTGAAAATTTTCAAGACTTGATCTTTACCAGTGGGAAGAAGCAAGTATTCTTAAAACAAAGCTCAAAAGATACAACACAACATTTTTTTAAACAAAATGAAGGAAAAAACTGAGTTAAAATTGAACATTTTCCACTCTGCACATAATTTATCCAAAGGCCCAGAATGGATTTCCTTGAAGTTAACGAGGTGTGTTTCTGTTCAATCTTTTGAGTCTTTGCTGAGGAGGACTTCCTGTGCGGTGCTTCCATCTAGGTCACGAGGACAGAGGCAGTGCCCAGAGGGGCTGTTCAGAAGGGACCCAGCTCTCTCAAGTGCACCAGCACGCCTGCTGCACCCTCGGTCCTTTTATATAGGGGAGAAACATGAAACTCACTTTTATGCGACTTGCCTGAAAAGGATAATTTGATGTTGAATATTGTGTTAGTTTTGTGGCCTGTTTAATGCAATGCACAACACTGTCAGTGTTTGCCGAGGGTTTTGAGCACTTACTACCCTGGCCTATGTTTTCATAAGCAAAAGGTTTTTCCAAGTGTGAAATTTCTCACTGATGTCACAGTTAACAGAAGCACAGCAGTGCTGATTTAATGCACTGAGGCCTAAATCATGTATCATTAGTAGCATTGTTACTTTATTTGGATGCATTTAAAGCTTTTTGCCTGCATCATCTTTTCATCTGCAACAACTCTTGCAGTAGATGGGCAGATGGTACTGTTGCCAGCCTGGCCCTGTAGCTCACGCGCAGGTGCTGGCAGGTCACAGGTGGAGCCAGGCTGTAAGGCCAAGTGTCCAACGGTCACGGTGCTGCTTCCGTCTCCTTTTCATTCTGTCGGTGATCTTGTATATCTGCAGCATTAGTATCAAACACCACGGGGTTTTAGTAGCTCATTTTCTTCAAAAGTTTTGTTTTAATAATTATAGGCCATTTATTTTGGGGGAAGAAAATTCCATAGCTGCCCTGAAAAGAGGAAGATTATTTCTGAATCTTTGGATTACATTTGCTCTCAGTGATTGTGTAAGAAAATTTTCAGTGTCAGCGGTGTCTGAAAGATTTTGCTATCTCCCCATTTAGGTCAGGCTCCTGTGGATTTTGTTCTGAATTCATGATAATTACACATTTTATCTGATTTGAACTTTCTGGCTATTACTAAGACCTGTGCTGTTTCCTCTCTAATAATAAAGGCCGGTTACTCAGCACCTATGAGGGTAGCGATTGGATAGCTCAGGCCACCTAGGGCCCTGTGTCCAGCCGATGGACCAGAACTTAGAGATGTCTTCCTCCCCTCTGAGCACTGTGCCCTCATCACGAGTAGCGTCTTGGGAATAATGCAGCACTTTAACCTGGACTTTTTCTTTTATGGGAAAGGACCAGACTCTTACATGGGATCTTCGGGAACAGCGATCGGGGCCCATGACGTCTGTCGGGAGCCGAGGGAGAAACTGTCTAAAAGGTACTTAAGTGCTGAAGTCGTGCTGGACGAGTACCTGCCTCCTGGTTGATGGCTTTTTCCTTTTCTCGCACCACCTTTTGTGAGCTGGACTGAAGTTTCAGAGACTCCTCTGTCAGCGGAGGTGCTCCTTGTCCGCGCCTCCGAGCACGTAGGCTCTTTGTGTTGCTGAGCCGGGTCCGTCTCAGGGAGTGCGTAGGCGCCAGGCTTTGTGGTCAGAACTTCAGAGCAAGCTGCACGTGCTGCTGTTCGCTTCACTGAAGGAGGCGGAGAAGTCTAGGACAAGGTCCGATGTGCTGCTCGGCCACACGGGGCCGACCCTGGTGCTGCCAGACAGCACACTGGCCCAGGGTCGTCCCTGAAGGCCCTTGCCTAGGTTTTAGGCCGAGCTGCCGTTGCCCAAACAGGCGTGACGTCAGTGACATGGAACTAACCGGCAGACTCCTTGGCACCTTCTGGGGCTCGTGTAGCCCTGGTGTATGGATGGCTGCCTCTCGCACACATGGGTTCATTGAAACACTGTTTAGTTAACTACTAAGAATTATCTGCTCACTGAAATTGAAGTTACTGGCTCTTTGAGAGTTGGGTGCGGCTGGAGAAAGTTAACATTTTAGTAAGGGGAACATTTTGCCCTTTTTTAACATGAGTTTAAATGCAGCCCCAACAATTTTAACTATAGGAGGATTATGGCAAAACTTAACAAAGAAGGAGTCTCTCCCTTAGAGAATTGTACTTAGTTGCCCATTATGCAGACTGACCTAATTGCTGACAGGCTGCCTCCATCTCGAACAGTAATAGTCTGTTTCCCTCTTCATGCAGCCAAGACACAGACTTGCCTGGGGGTCCTGGAGCCCCTGAAAACCTGACCTTCAGAGAGCGCCAGCGCCTGTTTTCTCAAGGTCAGGACGTCTCCAATCGAGTCAAGGCCTCTCGCAAGTTAACAGAACTGGAGAACGAGCTGAGCACAAAGTGAAGAGGGGAGACCCGCGTCCGCCTGCCCTCGGGGGGGCCCCAGGGGAGGGGCGCCTCCCCTGCCCTCGCGGGGCCCCGGGCAGGGGCGCGCTTCCAGCCTCCGATAGCTCCTGCACGCCTTCCAGTTCCAAGATGTTCTGTTGTATTTTACCAGGAGACTGTCATTTCTACAATTTAGACACTGTCTGCTTTCTTAATTATCGGACTCTGGTGAAGATAGCTTTCTTGTTAGTTTCTTTTTTTGAGTCTGGGTTTGAAAGGGGACAGAAAGAAGGGCGGTGTGATGAGGTGTTCCTTCTCCCGGTCTCCCACAGAGAGCACAGAAAAGTTCTCCTTCTGTTCTTTTTCAAAAGCGTTATTTTAGCTGTCAAACGGAGGCCAGCCTGGGCTCCCCAGACTGTGGCTGGCACTGCTCGGTAACGACCGCAGACTGTCCTGCAGGAGAGGCTTTATCTCCAGGGGGACCATGTGAGGACGTGCAGCTTCTGTGGAGTGGTCTGGAGCTGGCGTGTGGTGGCCCTCCCGGCTCATCTGCACAGTCGGGAAGCAGCTTAGACCGAAGCTTCCCGAAAGTAAGAAGTTCCATCCCGTTCCTTACAGGTACAGCCCTCCGGATCAACTCTTAAGTATTTGATTTAAAAATTTTTCTCCAGGAAGATTTTCAAGGTTTAAGCTTAGAAAATTTTATTTTTATAAATACTGGATATTATTATTATGCCAATAAACCGTTGGTGATTTTGAAGATGACAGTTAAGTTAGAAAGTTAATTAGATATTTCAGCTATTCCAGGGGATCTATGAAAGAGGATACCGTTAGCTGAACAGCGCCGGTGTGAACAGGAACAAAAAGGCCTGAGAGGTTAGTGGGCGGCGCTTGAGCACAGCTGTCGCTCAGCAGCGTAGAATTTGAGGGAGATCTCCATCGTCTGCCATCGGGGACGGGAGGGGCCCCGCCGCACTGGGGTCTGTAACTGAAACACTGTAAGAGGCGCTCGTCTGCAGTCCAGGCCGTTTTTCACTTTGTAGTAGAGTTATTTAATTTCCATGTGTTGAATGATTAGTTACCGCTGTCACTGCTTCAGCTGTGAGTACGTGGCTGGTGTCGGGGAGACGGACCTCACTTTATTATGTATCATGTGATGTTAAAATGCTAACTGCCTTTGTGATTATGAGCAGGTTTTCTATGTGACAAGCCCTGCTGTGGGTCCAGGTGACTTTTCTGCACCGTGTTCTTCTCTCTCAAGCGTGCGTGTGAGGGGAATGTGTGCACTTCAGGCAGAAGAGGGAGAGGCTCTCTGGCCTCGGGCGCCACTGTAATGAGAGGCGTGTGATAGCTCACTAAAATGCGGGCGCACACGCTTCCCGTCTGCCAGGTGCTTCTTCGGGAGCACGCTTCCACCACTCCCCTTGATGAGGGAGAGGTGGAGCGGGTCTGGCGTTTACGAAGGGCCCACGCGCTTACCCCCCGCGCCGGCGCAGCGGCCCCGAGCGCCGGCGCCCCGAGCCCACGCTCCCCTGCAGGGAGTGGTGCAGGGGAGCCACTGTCCTGCTGACGCGTGGAGAACGACAAGCACACGGGACGTGCAGACACGTGTAAATGTTTACACGCAGGGATGCTCGTGTGTGTGGCTGTGAGCCCGTAAACGTGTGGGCTTGGCCTCGCACGGTTAGAGCAAATGTGAATACGTGTAAAAGTGCTTCTCATGACCGTGTTGTATGGAGAAAACACCAAAACTGCTGTAGTTTGCCATTTCTACTGTATTTCATTTGCAGCCTATTTTTAATAAACTTTGTATGTATTTAAGCATGTTTGCACAGTTTTCCTGGTGCTGACAAAGGTGGTATCTGTAAAACCAGCCCCCTGCCCGTCCCCTCCCCACACCTCGTTCACTCCTGCCGAGTGCCCTTTCTGTGTCAGGCAGTGTCTGCGGGCCGTGGGGCGTCTGTCCGACCGCACAGACTCACCCGTGGGCTTCGGGTCCCTTTGGTGGCGGCTCACGTGCACATCCCAGGCTTTCAGGACCACTTTGTGCCTCAGCCATCCTGGGGGTGTTGAGGCTGCTTCTCGGCTACACTGTCACTGCATTGCCTCCCGCTGTAAACCAGACGCCCGAGGTGGATTTGAGCGTGAGGCCCCCAAGGTGGCTGGTGGCGGGAGTGTGATGACCTAAGCATGTCGGGCATGGTGGGGGCGGGCCTGGCAGTGCAGGCTCTGCAACATGGCCTGGCCCTCCGTCCTCACGGCCACCTGCATCCCACGGGGCCTCAGCAGGACTGTCCGGCCAGGCCAGGGCTGGGGGTTTCAGAAGGACTTCCACGGGGTACAGAGTCTCTCAGGGTTGTAGAGGCGCGGGGAGATCTTGCAGAGCCAGAGGGGAGCATACTAGAACTGTAAGTGTTCACTGCTAGGATATTTTAATGCCCAAAAAGGCACTTAAAGTTTGGGAGGACAAAAACTTGAGGCTGTGTTGATACTGATTGAGTTTCATCTCCAGGCCCTCGGTTCTGGGGCTTCTAATGGCAGTGACGACTGCCCCACCGGGATCTGGCTCCTGGGTCACCGTAAGCGGCAGCAAGCACTGGGCAGCTTTCCAGCATGGCCACTGGACAGTGGTTTCCTCTATGCGTCGTGCATGGAAAGCTGATTTCAGAGATTTAGTTACACATCTGGGGTCACGTTGAGCCCCAGCAAAATTCAGGCGGACTGACTTGCAGAAGGGAAATCTGTATGAAAAGTGACTGTTTCCATTCCAGTGTTTGTCCAGTGTGTTCAGAGAAGTCTATAACCCCAGGAGATACGTGTTCGACTTGAAGTTGGGCTATAAAAGCCCATTTCTTGTAAAACTTACTCAACAAATGTGCCTGTTCTGTGCCAGTCCCTAGCAGCCCGAGCCTCCCGTGGCAGATCTCGGGAGACAGAAAAATCCAGCTCTTTTTTGTAAACGTAGTAACAATTTGTGAAGAGAGATGTGCAGGGCACTCGGAAGGCTGCTGGCAGGGCCCAGTTTAAATGCTGGAGATGGTGGAGTTCGCGAGGAAGCGTGCTGCCTTGGGGCGCGACGACTCCTGCAGGCAGACGGGAGCCCGAGAGCGGGTCGGGGCCGTTAAACCGCACGGGCTTCCTGCCCGTCTGAGAAGGGTGTGAAGCAGCCCTGTCCCAGGGTAGCGCGGGCCGCCTCCGGGGGAGGAGGCAGAGCCCACGTGTCTGCAGGGCTGGCGGGGACAGCACACCTGTGGTTGCCGGCCCTGGGTTTCGGGTTTGATGACCAGGTCGGTGGTGGCTGATGGTGGAGGCGGGATGTCGGGGCCTGGGGGGCCCAGCTGAGGTCAGAGCGGGGTCAGCGATCCCGGGGATGGCGCCAGCCAGACAGGCAGGTTCAGTGGTTCTCCTTTTAAGCGAGAACCCGTGTCGGTGCCTCCCGGGTTGATGGCAGTGTCTTCACGCCTTCTGTGGGTTAACCCTCACTCCTTCCTGCCCTGGTGCCGCTGGTGTTTTATTCTTTATGGAGAATCCCGGTGCAGGTGGCCTAAGCCTAAATGAGCGACAGTGGTTCCAACTTTACGGGGTTTTTAAAAACAGTATAAAACAGTAAGTGATCTAACAACAGAGAGGAGAGGCCTGAAAAACACTAGGCTGACTGCACAGCCTAGAAAATGTCCTGCCTCCTGGCAGTTTCCTCCTCCACAGGGACGGGCCCCCGACGCGGGGTCGGCCCGTGTGAGCTGAGCGAAGGACGGCGTGTCCACAGCAGGGAAAGCGGTGCGTGCGGGGCGTGCGGGGCGTCTGTTGCTTGTCCTGCTTTCTGTTCTGAAGTATCGCGATTAGCGTAATTGAAAATTACTGACAGACGTGGACACTGGCCAAAACCCTCTCGATCTTCGGGAGTGGAGTTTCAATGTAAATGAACCCGTGTCTCCTGGGAGTTTGCGGTGGTTCCTGCTCATTCTTCCTGTTGTTTCATAGACCTTTAAGAACATTAACCTGACGGCTCAGAACTGGGAGCTGCGGTCTCTTCACTCCCCTCTGAACAGTCCGTGCGGGTCTCTCCTCTCAGAAAGGACCCCCTCCTCCTGTGGCAACAAAAGATGCGAGTCCAGTCCGCCACGGGGACTCGAGATGAGGGAGCGGGACTGCCGCCGTGAGGCCCGCGGGGGTGAGGCCCTCCTGGGACCAGGCGCCAGGACGGGCATCTCACAGTCCCTCCGTCCCACGCGGCCTCGTCTGCGGGCTGAGCTCCTTGTGCGTCCAGAGACCCCGCGGCGGGGCTTCCACAGGAGGTGGCAGGGAGACCGTCGGCGTGGATCCTGCTGGCTGCTGTTACAGAGAACCGGAGCCATTTGACTGGGGGAGTCCACAGTGTGGGCCGGGCCCAGTTCCAAGGACGGGAGAGCGCGTGGACATAGGGTCACTGCAGAGACAGCGAGGGGCCCAAGGCCCCCGACGGCCCAGCCACGAGGGGCCCTGGGAGCCCGCCTGAAGCCGGTCAGGAGCGCGCCTGCCCGCAGGGCCGGAGATGTGCGGAGACCTGCCGTCCACGTGCCCGTCAGTGCTGTGCCCTGTTGTCACCATCCCTGTCCTGGCTTCATCACTGACACCTCGACCAAGCCGCGCGCCTGACCACGGAGCCCCGTTTCCTCGCCGTGCAGCCCGCGCGGCCCAGCGTGGGACGTGCTGGAGGGAGGCAGACACCTCGGGCTGCCTCCAGGCAGCCTCTGTGACCCTGAGCGCACGTCCCTCTGATGAAGGAGGTCAGAACAGCGCTGTCTGCTAAAGCAGCGCTGACCCCTAGGAACTTTCGCGCTGTCCAGTAGCCACTCAGAAGTGTAGGTGGCTGGAATAAAATTTATTTTACTTTGCCCAGCATATCCACAGAGTGTAAGACGTCTTCACAAGTGACTCTGCATTCCTCTCCTTGTGGACCCTCACGAACCAGCGTGTCTCACTTGGGACATCCTGCGCAGACCGGCAAGTGTGGGGCCGAGCCTGCGGCCACCCCGGCAGCTCCAGGGCCCCGTTCTGATGAAAGTGAGTGGGTGTGGACAAGGTGACCAGTTCAAGCCACGTCATGAAGCGCGATGGCTTGCTTAAGCATGAGCCACAGGTGTTAACTGATTGTTAATAACCTCACGTCAGGGAGCTTTTTACGTTCATATGAATGCAGCTTTTGCAGTTATGAAAGGCAAACTGTGTTCCTTTTTGGACAAACAGTGAAATTGAGGCCAGGAGTTCAGATCACACTCAGCTTCTGTTGACGGTCGGCCGGTGGTCCAAGCCGAACAGTGTGGGGTCCACAGGGCAGGTTAGCAGAGTGGGGGCCGTGGCTCTGGACTGGTCCTGGCTGCCCAGCGTCACACTTCCGGAGCCTGTCAGTGCCCGCCTTTCTTGAGCTGTAGACGTGAACTCTTAAGAGAACGTTAGCAGCTGCTGACCGCGTAATGAGCTTATGGCAACTACTAGCATAGAATTTTGAAAAAAGTTCTTAAGTATGAAAAATAATTACAATTTATCTGCCAGAAATTTACATATACTTTTATGGCTTATTACTCCTTTGAAGGTGACAAATTTAAAGCTTGTACATAGTTTTGTATGATTTCCTCTAGGGAGGAATAAAATTACTCTTGGCACGTTGCTAAATCTGAAACTCTGCCGAGACTGCAGTGATTTTCCAGAACCGTCTCCTTCCTCTGACCTGGAAATGCCCTCTCCTGCCCCAAATTGAAGACCCATAATGAGGGAGAGAAACAGGTTACAGATAACACAGGAATTTGTCTTCAAGGGAGGACTTCCTAGGGCAGGCTGCCGTGTGTGCATGTGGGGCTGGTGTGTGGGGCCGAGGACAGCTGTGAGTGATGTCACCTGTTCTCTGGGATGCCTGGGGCTTGTTCGTGCAGGTCTGCTGAAACTCTGCAGAGAACAAGCAGTCCAGAGGCAGAGGTGGCCACGAGAATGGAAATCTCGGTGGAGTCTTCAGACTTAGTGCCGGGAACAGGCATGCAGGGTATTGAGACCCCAGCTGTTGCTCTGGTTGCAGGCAGTCTGGAAAAACCTAATTCCAGTCACTGGTAAACTTTGGAGAGCTACAGACACCATCATAACAGGTCACTTCTCAGTTTTCATCTTCCTGGGCATTGTTTTTTTCTCTGGAAACATGAGGTAAGCTTGCAATAACTATTTACATAAATGACATAAACTATTAAAATGCTTATGTGTCCCAAGTGACAAGTTTCTGCTTTTCTGTTTAATGCTATTTAATCAAAGAAATGCATGCATGTCATTTATAAAAATCAACGTGTGGAAAGGCTTACAAACCAGGTCGCAGCTCCTCTGCCATCTCCCCCCACTTCCCAGTCCCTCTACCTAAAGGAAAAAGCAAGTGTTTTTTCCTTTTTAGTTTTGGACCTAAAATGCACAAGCTGCTCTTTCGTCCGTGGCACATAATTCTCATCTGTTCACGCAGCACCTTCAGCAAGGCCTATCCAGGCAGCCCCCCGCCCCAGACGGGCCACCCTGGTGTGTCTGTTGTGGGTGTACCTTGCGCGATGCTGGGGGTGGAGTTGCATAAATGGCATCGGCTGCCATTTCTCTCTAACTGCCACGTCTCTTGTGTGTGACCTTCCAGTCTATCCTGTCCCTCTGGGGCAGGGGCTTGGTTGCCTCACCCTCGATGACGGGCTTCTGGGTTACTTGCAACACCCTGCTGCCAAAACCCATGCAGCATGCGTATCCTCGGCTGTGTCCCTGGAGGCCCCCAGAGGAGACGTCTAGGGACAGGATGGCTGTCTTGTGTGCACAGCACACATACGCACGTCGGGCCTGCACACAGCACACTCATGCCCGTGCTTCCTCTCACAAGGCAGAGCCAACAGTGGCCTCACTGGCTCCAGGACTACACCTGCCAGCACGTTTGCCAAAGTGACACCTGGTGCAGTACTCCTGTCTGGTTATTGACCACTTTCAGGCGGTTTCTTGTGATTAACATACTTCGGAGGATGACGATTTAGCTCACTGGCAGGCTCTCCTGTCTGTCCCTGGCCTCCTCTGTCTTTGATTCAAGTTTTCAGCAGATACGTGAGCTCCTACGCATGCCAAACACCGTCCTTCAGCGCTTCAACGGTCAAGTAACTCTGCATCTAGTCTGCCAGCCATGCTCCCCCTGAGAACGGGGCAGCAGGACGAGAGGGATAGAGGCGCTATCTCTTACAGGTGGTTCCAACCAGAATCCTGGAACAGGGTGGGAGGAGCTGTGGGGGTGTCTCTGGAGAGAACTGTGGGCAGAGGGAGCCTCAGAGGCAAAGGCAGGGACCAGCTAGGAGGTGGAGGGGAGGGGCAGGCGGGCAGCGCATTGGCATCGCGGGCTCTTTGGGATTTACGCCGAGGGAAACGGGAAGCCGCTGGGAGGAGTTGATCTGACATTGTTAAAACCCCTGGAGGCTAGACCGCAGATAACTATCTTAACTAACAGTCAGGCAGTGCACAGAGGTGGCTTTGCAGTGATGGGGTGGAGGGGGGCTGTTCCTGTGTGAGTCCAGTAGGGTTTGTCCATGGATGGGATGTGGGCTGAGAAGGCAGATTCCAAGGCTGAGAGAGTGGGTCCCCAGCTGGGGTCTAAGCGAGCATGGGCCTGGAGGTGCTGAGGGCCCGGGCAGCAGGCCTGGTGCTCGACGGGATCTGTGCGGACATCCCCCAGGTGCCACATGGGCAGTGGGACCTACAGGTCTGAAAGGCAGGGGAGAGGGCGCGCTGGACACAGACGTGGACATCCTTGGGGTGCAGATGGCACCAGAGGTCCTGATACTGGATACTGGTGGAGAAGGACCCTAGTGAGACGGAGGGAAACCTGGACGGCGGGCGCCCTGAAAGCCAAAACCGCTGGACTTGGCTGTGTGGCCGTGATCTGCCACCTCACCTGTTTGCTGGCTGGGGGAAGCCTGGTCCGGGGTGCGGGGGACGGGCGCTACTGCTGACCTCCGTCCCCACTCCCCCGCCCTCCCAGGACCCAGACGCCGCCAACAAGGTGAGCTGTCATCCCAGCCCTCTCCCTGCCTTGGCTTTTAGGGTTTGGAGGAGGGAGGGCTCCTGCCCCTTGGTCTTCAACCCCAGGCCCCGCGGACGTGGGGGCCGCTGGGAGGGCCTCACCCAGGCAGTCCCATCACATGTGTGAACACAGCTGCCCTTGTGGGCCTGCCCCGCCCAGGGCCCTGCTTTCTTGGTGTCTTCCCTCACGTGCTTCTGCCCCCGGCCCTCTTGTTCCTGCGGAAGATACATACTCCTAGGGAAAGGAAGACGCGATCACTTACATTTTAAAATTAGAAGGAAAAAAAGGGAAAAGTTAGGTACTTTGCACCCAAAAAGGCTTGTAATTTATATGGAATTTGAATATCCATAATACTTAGAAAATAGTCTCCAAATTTACCTCCACCCCTCCCCCGCGCTCCCCCACGCGCGCCCCTCCCTCCCCAGCGCGCCCGCACGCCCCGCCCCCAGCGCGCCGTCGCCTTGGTGCCCACGCGAGGCCCACGCACGCCGGCCCGAAGGCGCAGGCGCAGGCGCAGGCGAGGGCGATGCCGGCCCGGGGCGGGCGCTGGGAAGGCTTCTGGGAGCAGCGGGCCTGGCAGCTGCAGCGTCAACTGCAGGTGAGGGGGATATGGGGCGGGGACCCCCAGGCCATCTGCTGCCGCCCCATCCCCTCTCGGAGCGCTTGAGGGTTTGGACGGGTTGGGCGTCTCAACGAGTTAGAAACAGCACCCCGACCGCCAAGGGGCAGAGGCCCCGCGGCCTCCCCCCCGCCCCGACCGTTCACCTCCGGGCCCCCCTCACCCCGGCCCCACCCCAGGGCCGTCTGTCCTCTCCCCCGTCTCCCCTACTTCGCTGAATGTCTGCTCTTCTGTGCTAAACGTGGGAAGTCGGTGGTTGGGCACCAACAGATGTAATCTTTCTGTCCCGGTCCTCTCGGGTTACACAGTTGAGTGAGAGAATCATTAACACATCATCACCAAGTGAATGTCAGCTAGGAGAGGACCTGGTCAGAGCTGCCAGCCCTGTGCGCGCGCCTGGTACAGCCACCCGGCCTGGAGAAGGCGGGGCGTCTCCCTGCCAGCGCAGTGGTGAGATGGGAGAGGTCCCCCTCCCTCAGTGGGGTTCAGGGGTCAGGGTGGGACTGTCTGGGGAGGGCAGCATCCCGGATGCGGCTGCGTGGTAGGCGGGGTTGGGGTGAGGGGACCCTTGGGCACAGGAGGCGCTGCTGGTTGAGGCTGAGAGCCCGGAAGAGGTCAGTCCACGCAGGGCCAGCACGAGCGGGCAGGAGTCTCTACGGCGGGAGCAGGGAGAAGCAGCTGAAGAGATGATTAGAGCCGATTTGGGATGTCACTTTGCAGCAGGCAGTGGGACCAGGGCAAGGTCGGACACGCAGGGCCCAGTTAGGAGGCCATCGTAGGGCAGGACCTCTGGATGGCAGCGTGAGGACCTCCGCGGACCCACACCCGAGCAGGGCGGGCCAATCTGGTGATGGCTGGAGACAACAAGCTCTTTCGGCCCCTGGGCGTCGCCCTGAAGATACATCAGATGAAGAAACATTTATCCAAGGATATCTGTTGTGTCTACCAAAACTGTCCCAGTAGTGACAGTCTGCGGCTCCCTTCCTCCCACCACCTGCGCCCAGCCTGTCGCTGGCTGTGAGGGGCCAAGAAGATGGCCCCCCTCTCCCCTCAGCTCCCAACCGAGGGCCACTGTACCTCACCGGGAGGGACAGACACCAGCGTGAAGTTGAAGAGGGTGAATACCTGGTGAGTGTGATAGAGGACTGGGGGCTCCCTCCTCCACCCGGCCTCCACCAATAGGGTAGAGGCTACCCAAAACAGAGGCCGAGAAGGCTGGGGTCTAATTGCTCTGCCCCAGCTCGCCAGCACAGAGGCTCCTCTCTGTGTCCTCGCCTCCTCTGTAAGGCCACCAGTCAGGCTGGATTAGAGCCCACCCTGACGGCCTCATTTTAACTTAATCCCTGCTTCAAAGGACCTCTCTCCAAATAGTCACATTGTGAGTTCCCAGGGGTTAGAGCTTCAACCTGTGAATTTGAGGTGGATACAACACAGCCCATTACAAGCAACAAGCCAAATCACAGGAGGTGGCCAAGAGCCCTCCTGGGGTTAGGAAACCAGCTTCCTAAGAACCGAGCCTCGGCTTAATTGGACCACACAGTGGAGAAATCTATTCCCCAGGCCATGCTGAAATAATGGAAACCCTCAGTCAGTAATCAGTGGGGCTGAACAGGTGGGTGTGATACCAAAGGAGGCAGACAGACTTCGCAGAGCGGCCAGGAGGGACAGCTCTGCGGGAATCCACTGTGCGGCGCCAACGCGCGCTGGGGCCGGGCTTCCTGGAGCTGCTCTGGCCTCTCCTGCCGCAGGGACGCGGGGTGCCGCTGAGCGCGCAGCACAGCCGCGGCCACTAGGAAGCGCACGGAGCCTGTGTCCGGAGTTCCTGCAGTACGTTACCTGCAATGTCCAGTTTTCAGCAAAACATTATGAAAGATGGAAAGAAACAGGAAACTGAGACTCTGCCGCAGGGGAAAAAAAGACAACAGACAACCAGTGAGAGGACCCAGGTGCTGAATTTAATCAACAATGACCTCGAAGCAGCCGTTATAAATGTGTTTAAAAAACTGAACGAAACTACACTTGAAGAAGTAAAGGAAAATGTGATATTATCTCATCAAATAGAAAATATCCATAAAGAGATTAAAAAAATTTTAAATGATAATCCTGGGGTTGAAAAATCACTGAAATGAAAGCATTCTCTAGAGGAACTCGAGTGGATTTGACAGCTTACAGAATGGGAGAAAATATTTGCAAATGATGTGCCTGACAAGGGCTTAATTTCCAGAGTATATAAACACTTATACAAATTAATAACAAAAAAACAAACAGCTCAATCCAAAAATGGACAGAAGACCTAAACAAGCAATTCTCCACTGAAGACATACAAATGGCCAATAGGCATATGAGAAAATGCTCAGTATCACTAATTATCAGGGAAATGCAAATCAAAACTACAATGAGTTGTTACGTCACACCAGTCAGAATGGCCTTCATTAAAAAGTCCATGAACGATAAATGCTGGAGGGGGTGTGGAGAAAAGGGAACCCTCCTACATTGTCAGTGGGAATGTAGTTTGGTGCAATGGAAAACAGTATGGAGATTCCTCAAAAAACTAAAAATAGACTTACCATATGACCCAGGATCCCACTCCTGGACATTTATCCAGAGGGAACTCTAACATGCACCCCAGTGTTCACAGCAGCACTATATACAATAGCCAAGACATGGAAGCCACCTAAATGTCCAGTGACAGATGACTGGATAAAGAAGTTGTGATATATTTATACAATGGAATACTACTCAGCCATAAAAAAGAATAAAATAATGACATTTGCAGCAACATGGATGGACCTGGAGATCATCATTCTAAGTGAAGTAAGACAAAAAAAGAAAAATAAATATGAAATCACTCATATGTGAAATCTTAAAAAAAAAAAAAGAGGGAAAGATACACAAATGAACTTATTTACAAAACAAACAGACTCAGAGAGAAAACAAACGTATGGTTATCAGGGGTTAAGGGGGTGGGAAGGGATAAGCTGGGAGTTTGAGATTTGCTGGTACTAGCTAGTATGTATAAAATAAACAGCAAGTTCCTACTGTATAACACAAGGAACTATATTCAATATCTTATAGTAACCGATAATGAAAAAGAATATAAAAGCAAATACACGTCTGCACATGTATGACTGAACTATTATGCTGTACACCAGAAACTGACACAGCATTGAAAACTGACTATACTTCAGTTAGAAAAAAAAAGAGTGGATTTCAATGGACAAAAAAATAAAAAAATCCGCAAACTTAAGGTAGGATGGTAGAAATTATGCAATCCTAAGAACAGAGAGAAAAGTGGAAGGAAGGAAAACAAAGTAACCTCAGAAAAAGATGTGAAACCTTTAAGTGCACCAGCATACATGTAATGGGAGTACCAGAAGGAGAGGAGAGACAGGAGCAGAAAAAATATTCAAAGAGGTAGTTGCTCAGGAATGCCCCAAATTTGCTGAAGTTTGCAATATATTATTTTAAAAAAGGCTTAATGACCTCCAAGTAGGATAAATACAAAAATACCTACACCCACACATGTAAAACCTTGAAAGAGAAGAGCAGTTGTCACGTCAACCCTAAACGGTGCTGTCTGATGTCTCATCAGCACAATGGAGGTCAAGGGCAGTGGGGTGACCTTCAAAGTGCAGAAAGAAGAGAAAGGCTGTCAACCAAGAATCTTACAGCCAGCAAAACTCTTTCAAAAATGAAGATAAAATAAAAGCAGCCCCAGATAAACAAATCTGAGAAAGTGTATTGCTAACAGGCCTACCTTATAAGAGACACTAATGGAGGTTCCTTGGGCTGAAAGCAAGTGACCCGCATGGAAACTCAAATTCACAAAGAACGCCAATGAAGATAATTATGTAATTACATGTCTTTTTCTTCCTTCTTCTTTTGATTGATTTACAAAGCAGTTGTATAAAGCGATATGTGTATAATTGTATTGTTGGACCTATAACATGTAAAAATGTAATAATTAGACAAAAATAGCATAAAGGTGGTGGGTGGGAGTAAAATTTTATTGAGGTAAGAAAATGTTACCAGAGGCTAATTAAATCCACAGGACCAAATGAAGAGAACCAGAAATGGTGAAGAAAAGGGGAAAAAAAGAAAATCCTTTAAATAAATACTGGCTGTCCTTTGTTTCTGCTGCTTCTTTAATGAACATGGAACTATGCAAAGTAATAAATAGAACAATGTAACATTGCATTCATTAACGTATATATATCGATGTAATGTGTGTAACACCAGTGAAGGGGAAAGGAGCATGCAGCTGTGCAGGGATAGTGTTTCTGCACCCCACCAGAATAAGTCTATAAATGTGAAGTAGATTCTTCCAGGTTCAGATTATAGGGTCAGCCCTAGAGCAACCACTAAGAAAATAACTCAAAAAACAGTGAAAAAGATTATCAAAGGAATTAAAACGTTACACCAGAAAATACACACTTGATGTGAAAGAAAGCAGTAAAAGAGGAACAAAAATGGCACAAAACACATAGGGAAAAGAAGTTAAATGTCAGGCATAAATCCCTGTCAGTGACGTTAGAGTGTGTAGATTAAGAATTCATTCAAAAGGCAGACACTGTTAGGCTGCATAAAAAGCAAGACCCAGGCTGTGAGCCGCCTGCAGGAGACACGTTGGAGGTTCAAGGACAGAAGTAAGTTGAAAGTGAAGGGGTGCGAAGAGATGCGTTACATCACCGTCAAACACAAGGAAACTGGTAACAGACCAAATAGACTTTAAGACCAAAAAAAAAAAAAAGTTACTGGAGGAAAAGAGGGACATTTTAGAATGACAGAAGGGAAGACACACAAATTATAAACGTATGCATCTAACGACAAAGCTCTAGGATTGGTACAGCAGAAGCAACAGAATTGAAGGGAGAAATGGGCAATTCAAACATAGCAGTTGAAGACGTCAACACTCCACTTTCAATAATGGGCAGGTTGGGCAGCAGACCAACAGCGAAACAGGAGGCTTGAACAGCAGCCGAGCCGACCGGACCTCACAGGTGTCCCTGGGAAGCCACCCGCCCAGCAGCGGGGCGTGTTCCTCTCCAGTGCACAGTGAGCCCCTCCGAGCTGGGCCACGTGATGGGCCCCGAAACAGGCCTGAGTGAGTTGAAAAGGACAGGAATCACATAACATGTTCTCTTATTGCAATGAAGGGAAGGTAGGAGTTAATGACAAAGAAATGTAATGAGTTCACAAATACATGAAATTGAACAAGGCACTTCTAAATAACCAATAGATTAAAGAGGAGATAAAAAAGGAGGTTAGGCGATATTTTGAGATGAATGAAAATTAAGATTCCACATACCTAAATTTGGGGGATTCAGCCAAAGCAGTGCTTAAGATGCTTTACAGATGTGAACACCTCTGTTTAAAAAGTGGAGAGATCTCATGTCAACAAGCTGACCTTCCACCTCAAGACACTGGGTGAAGCCAAGACAGTGAGAACCGAAGCCAGCAGATGGGTGGAAACAACGAAGATTCAAGTAGAAATGGATGAAGCTGAGACTAGGAAGACAGAAAATCGACAAAACCAGAAGTTGGCTCTTTGGAAAGATCAACAGAGTTGACAGACCTGTAACCTGACTGACTGACGAGAGAGAAGAGCACCGTGAAGAACAGGAGCGAGCAGGCCGCCAAGCTGACAGGAGCAAAAGGGCTTAGAAGGACACGCTGCGGACAGCATTGCTCAGGAGCTAGGTGCCCTGCAGGAAATGGTCACATGCCTTAAAAACAAACTTCCAAAGCTGATTCCAGAAGAACTAGAAAATGTGAACAAAACTGGAATAAGAGATTAAATTAATAATAAAAAGTCCCTCACAAAGTAAAGCCCAGGCCCAGACAGCTTCACTGGTGAATTCCACCAAACATTTAAAGAAGAATTAACTTAACAAACGTCCAGAAAATAGACAAGGAGGGAACACATCCCATTCCCTGAGGCCAGTATCACCCCGACACCAAAACCACAGAAATATCCCAAGAAATACATAGAGTGACATCTCTTAGGAATATAGATGCAAAAACTTTAAAAACTATGAGCAAACTGAATACAGCAATATATGTGTAAAGGATTATACATCATGACCAAGTGGGATGTATCCCCAAAACGCAGAAATGCAAAGTTGGTCTAGTGAATTGGTGAATGTAATAGACCAGACCCGTAAAGGACAGAACCCCCGGGACCATTTCTGCAGACCCAGAAAAAGCGTTTGACAGCCTCCGACTCCCCTTCGTGACAAAAGCACTCAGCCTGATGAGGGGCGGCGGTGGAAACCGCTCAGCCGACGTCACACCTGCTGCTGAGCGGAGCAGGGAGCAGGCTCGTTCCCGCCGCTTCCGTGCGCCGTCGTCCGGAGGTGCTGCGGAGGGTGGTTAGGCAGGATGACGGGGGGCGGCATCTATGTCAGAGAAGGAGAAGTAAGACTACTTCCATTTGCAGATGACAGCATCTCACGTGCAGAAAATCCTAAGGACTCCACCGAAAACACAAAAAACAAAACCACACTAAAAACCAACTATTAGCACGACTGAGTGAGCTCAGTGGGGCTCGGGGGCGCACGGCCTGCATGCAGAAATAACTACACTTCTGTTCCACGGCACAGGCAGCATCACCAGAGAAAACAGATTACTTTGGAAGAAATTTAACCAGAGAAGGGCAAGGCTTGTACACGGAAATGATGCTCTGATTCACTTTTTTAGATTCCAGATATGGTGTTTTTCTTTCTCTTTCTGACTTGCTTCACTTAGAATGACGATCTCTAGGTCCGTCCATGTTGCTGCGAATGGCATTAGTTCTTTCTTTGGCTGAGTAGTGTTCCAGTGTGTGTGTGCGTGTGTGTGTATGTATGTGTGTGTTTACCACAACTTCTTTATCCAGGCGCTTGGTTGCTTCGAGGGATTATTTTTCAAGAGGTAAGACTGACTGAACGTGGTAAGAGAAGTCTAGCCGACTCCCAGGTTTCTGGTTTTCTAACCAATCACAAAGAGATTGTTGTCCTAAAATGAGCACAGTTCTCTGTGAGCCGCCTGTCAGCAGACTGGGGGGAGGACGACTCCCCAGCACAAAGGACCACATCTGAGCCCACGTTCCTGGAATCTGATGCATCCTCTGCAGTAATGGTACGTGGCCAGTACTTCAGCTCCTCTGCTGAAAACCCTGCCATGCCTTCCTCACCATTCACAGCTGCTTCCCTGGCTTAGGAAAACCCCGTCCTGAGCCCCAGGCTGGCTGGCCTTCTCTCTGCTCCTTGAGTTGCTAAGCTCGTTCCTGCCACAGGGCCTTTGCAGAGGCTCCCCCTTGCCTCCCGCCTTGGGGAGCCACGGGTCCTGGGTTCATATCACCCTGTTTTGATTCTGGCGGAGCTGCCGTGGTTATTTGCCCCCTCCCCTTGCTCATTTGCTTCTCCACTGGGATGCGGCCTCCAGGCCTGCTTTGTACACCGCTCTGTCCCCAGCACCTGGAAAAGCACCTGGCACGAATAGATTTCTAACAGATGTGTTTTGAATACGTGAATGAAAGGAAAGAAATGGCGGAGTTTGGAACCTGCACAGAGGTCACCCGGAGAACGTACTGGTTGGGAAGTTCCGAGATTCTGTTTCTGAAATTCCCAGAGGCTGCTGGCCTAGGGCCCACGCCTGGGGTGGGGGTGGGTCGCAGCCACGGCATGGGTGCCTGTCAGGGTCCGGGGCCCCTCTAGCCCGTCACCTCCGTCGTTCTGCAGTGGGTGCATCCTTGCACCTGGGGATGCGGTGTTGGTTCCGAGGAAGGAAGGGACCGCTCGGCAGTATCACTGATGATCGTTTCTGTCTGGACCCTTGGTTGCAGGCGAAAGAAGAGAGACTAGTGGAAGCAGAAACAGAAAACGCTGTTCTCCACCTGAGGCTGGCGCAGGTAAGGCGCTCAGCCGTCTCGGGGCTGAGCTGGGCCGGGGCCAGCCGCTGTGCCGCGGAGCCCAGTCTGTCTCTGCCGGGGAGGGGTGGGGGCTCATGCTCCTGCTGTTTTCCGTCCAGTGGGGACGCTTTCGCTGATGTTTCATGTGTCTTCTTACTCGAGCCGGGCTTGGCTCCTGGCTGCTGCTCATCTCTGCCCACAGGCATTAGTGACAATTTAGTGAGGTGCTGGCGCTGTCTAGCCGGCTGTCCTGGGGATGACCTAGGTCCGGGCTCACTCCATCCCAGTGCAGGCGTCGGCATGCGGGGTGCTTCCGCTGCAGCCCGCACTGAGGTCACTGCTGCCTCGCCCTTCGGCCGAGAGACAAGCCTCTGAGCAATCCTGCCCACGCCATCTGCCTGCCTCGCCAAGACAGAGAAGGGGGCCCTCAGACACCTCTGCCCCACGTCTCCCACAGGCGTGCTCCTCACGGTGGGAAGGAAGGAACAGTGGAGAACAAGTGGAGAACGTTAGGTGGAGGCTGACTTGTCTTACTCCTGTGTGATTCGCCGTTGCTGCCTTTGGTGAGCCGAAAAGTGGCCCCAAAGATGCCAGGTTCCAGTTCTGGACCCTGTGGATGTGACCTTCTCTGGGGAGAGGGTCTCTGCAGACATGGTGGAACTTGAGGTGGGAGGTGATGCTGGGCTATTGGGGGCCCCTCAGTGCCCCCAAGTGTCCTGATAAGAGGGAGGTGGCAGTGATGTGAAGGAAATCAGGGAGACGTCGGGAGACGCCGACACAGGCCGCAAGAGGTGGGAAGGAGCCCCTCAGCCTCAGGGGCATGCAGCTCCGCCCACACCTGGATGATTCTGGAAGCCTGGCCTCCAGGAGGGAGAAAGAACATTTCTGCTGTTTTACCCTGTGTGTGGTACTTGATCACAGCAGATTAGGGACGCACATGCCCCCATTAAATAACCGATGCTGGAGTGTCCTCATCCTTAAATTCCACCTCTGTGAGGTCCGAGCCCCTCAGTGGGGGCCGTCTGCAGACTCTTGACTCCCCTCCAGGTTCATTGAAAACAGTTGCACTAAATTTGCTGATTACTGTGGCTAGCTGTACCACCTCTTAAATTAAGGGAATATGGGTTTCTTGGCTCATTTTTAAGCTGGTGATTTACTGGCACATCCCAGCACCTGTGTAAGGTGGCCTGTCTCAAACACCGGCCCGTCTAAGCCTGAGCTTCCATAAGCTGACCCCACTTTGTCTCCACTGCACTTCACAGAGCTGGTGAGGCCGGCGTCCTGGACACAGGACCCCCGTGCTGCTCGGGTCACCGCAGGTGTCCCTTGGGGGTGTGGCTGCCGAACTGCTGGAGTGGCTGTCCAGCCCAGTGCTGTGGGGCCCGCAGGCCGCCTGCAGGGTCAGCGTGCAGAGCAGCGCCGCTTAGATCTGTTTGTGATGTGCTCTCTGTTTGGGGAACACCAGCTGTCTTGCTAAGCATCATTTAGGTGAAAAAACTTTTTACGTTTAAGGCCATCAGACATGCCACGTCCGATAAAGCCTGTGAATTGTGGGGCACTTGTACTGAGTCCCCTGCAGTCTTTTTCAATAAGTAAGAGACAGAGCATCTTCGTCTCTGTAGCCCACATCTGCTCCCACTCGAGGTCCGACGTGGTTAGCCCGGCCCCTCGAGCTGCTGGAATTGGATCCTCTGTGTCTGCGTGACGTGTTCCCACTCTGACCCCCAGCCGTTGTTGGTTTGACCTGTGTTTTCACTGGGTGGGGGCGTGGGATGCCGATCAGAGGGAGAAACTCTTGGCGGTGGTTGGTGGCTTGTAAGAACAGTGTGACAACACAGACACCTAAATAAACCCCGTGGGAAACAAAGCCAAACAAAGCAGAAATCCCAGCTTGTTAACTTTGCCACAGGACAGGGGCACCTCCTGGCCCCTCCATGGCCGCAGCTCGGGCCAGTGTCCCTCCCGGCAGCTGTAAGGGGCCTGTCTCATCCCCCCACAGTCCTGTCCTGTCCTGTCAGGGTCATCTGAGTGTGTGGACCCATCCATCTGTCCCTGCTGTGATGGTCTGACGTCCAGACCACCCCTGGCTTCCTGCTGTTGTGGAAAAATGTGTTACAGCTCGGTGTTACAGCTCAGCGGTGACAGCAACCTGGATCTGGGCAAGAGACCAACCAGCACTCAGAGAGCTGGAGAACTCAGGTTTATTACGCCAGTGGGCCCAGAGGAGTTAACACTCCAAGCTCTGGACCCCGTCTGTAGCTTTACACAGGCTTTTATAGGCTGCCAATTTACACTTTGCAACATCATATGCAAATGATATATAACGAAAGTTGACTAATTAGGAACAAGTTTTATAGAAATGGACCAATCAGGAGGGAAATAACCAATCAGGAGTGAGGGAAATGGACCAATTAGGAGTGAGGGAATTGGACCAATCAGGAGTGAGAGAAATAACCAATCAGGAGTGAGCTCCATGCAAATGAAGTACTACAAATGGACCAATCAGAAGTTAGGGAAATGGACCAATCAGGAGTGAAGGAAATAACCAATCAGAAGTGAGCTCAGGGAACCAATAGAATTTTAGGGGTAAGTAAGCCGTTTCAAAGGCAAAAATTGAGGTAGAGCCTCTGGGCCAGGGAACTGGATGGTGCCGGCAGGAGAGCAGTGGCCCTGCCTGGGGGTCCTCCCTGTCTTTTTATGGGGCTTCCCGCCTCACTGTGAGGTCTGTCCCTCCACACCTGTCCTCCCCCTGAAGCACCCAGGGGGATCTCTGCACATGGACCTGCACTGAGTGTCCCCCACGGCCTCAGTCCTGTCCTTAAACCCCTGTGTCTCACCCCTCTCACCAAAGCTGGTGGGAGCCTCTAGGCTTCTGTCCAGCTGCTGGTCCCCCCACCCTCTGGGCTTGTCCATTGCTGTTCCCTGTGCACCGGCCCTTCTGGTGCCCTCAGACCCTGCCTGGGACCCTGGTGCCCACACAGCCCCGCAGGGTGGGTCTGAAGTTGCCTGCAGCCTGGTCAGCAGCCCCTGGTGTGCAGACTGGGGCCCAGTGGACAGTCGGTAAGTGTTCTCCCCCAAGAGAAAAAGCACCTGTTTCATTTCCGAGGATTTAAGACTCTGAATCATCTTCTCCTTTTTTTCTTCCACAACAGTACCGAGAAATGATCGAGAAAAGTGGTGGCGAGGCCGCCCAGGTGCGCGTGCAGTGCGGGGACCAGAAGCCCCTGCAGAGACCTGGGCCCCTGGCCGCGAGCCGACTCCGCCTCGTTGCTCAGGTAAATGCCCCCAAAGTCCGTCCTTGCAGACATGGCGACTGCTTGTGCTCAGTCGCTGGTGGGGGCCACTTCCCCGTGGACTGTGTATGCGGTGCCTGTCAGATTAGATCTCCTCCTATGCAATGAAAAGCAGCCTTAGTTTAAGGAAGCAAAGCCCCTCAGTGTAGCTGGCGTGGATTTTCCATCACGGGTGACTGACCTGGTCTTGCGTATTAATAAAATTATCGCCGTTTTCATAATCAGTTGCAGATGGTCTTCACTCTGGGAGTTGTGCTTTCTAACAATATTGACTGAATTAAATGCACAACCTGAAACTTGAGAGTTTTGTTTTATTCGGTGACTTCCTGAGGACGGGAGCCGGGACACAGCCTCTCGGATGGCTCTAAGAGTCTGTTCCAGAGTGGCAAGGGAGGAGCCAGGAGATGTAGGCGTTTTTTTTGCAACAAAGGCCAGGTAGTTGGAACATCAAAAGATGACTGTTAATTATAGAAAACCAGGTATTTCAAGTTAAGGGATTTAGTGCTTCTCTAGGCGTGGGAAGGCGCAAAGGTCTGGGCCCACTGAAATCACTCCTTTGATGTCCACCTGGCTGTCCAGGGCCAGTGCCCTCTTCTTTCCCATCCTGAGTCCCCTCAGGGGGCACCGCTGGGGGTGCTGCGGAGCCCGGCTGCCTGCTGGTCTGCGTGCTGAGTTCCCTCTGCTCGCTGTCGGGGGCGGCGGTAGCGGCTGATGACGTGATGGCACAGCATCCTTGTTTACTGATGTGGCCGCAGTATTTTTCATCCACAGTAAATAGAAGGTCAAACCTCAAAAAATGATGGGGAGGCTGTGCAGAAACAGGCAGAGGCGTTTTGGCCACGATGCATCGCGCCCGTTTCCCGAGGCTGTGCTGCACTTACAGGGTTGTCGAACGTTCTGTCACAGCTGCTCTCACTGTCACTGCTGTCAAGTGGAAACCTGGTTTGTACGTGTCTGGCGAAGTGGGGCTCGTCAGAGACGTTGGGAAGCCGGATTCCACACACCCACCCCCTTCTCCAAGGTGGACACCGCTGATGAAGAGCTTTGTTCACCTTCTGTTACAAACAGTGTAGAAGGAAAAAGGTCATCATTACAACAGTGACACCTCCATCTGCAGACAAGATTAGCTGGCCCTCAGGGGCGGTTTGTTTGTGTGCCCCCCAGCCATGAAGTGCATAACTGTATTTAGAATGGGTTTATATAGAATTAATTCTTTATTCTCTTCCAACTGAGTGAAATCAATCCATCGTTGAATAAAGTATATAACTTTATCTGCATGTCATATAGTAAAAAATACTTTAAAATTCAATTTAGTTTTGATGTTTTATCAAAATGTTCCCCGAACAGATGAAATTATCTCCATTTTATAGCAAAAAAGACTTAACAAAAGAGACAAAGAACATCTGTTTGAGTCCAGTTAAGTTTTGTGACTTGAGCGTTTGATAGCGGCGTTAAACAGTAGCACCTGCGTTCTTTCGTTCTGTGGACGTGTCTTCAAGCCAAAAAACCTGCAAGTAATTTCAGGAAGTAAAAAGGGGGCCTTACGTGTAAGATACGACTTATCAGTTGCATTGTTCCCAAAGTTCTCTGAACGCTGTCGTGTTTGTGGACCTGGAATTCCATTCTGCACGTTTATACCCCGCCCTGCATTGTTCGCACCCTGGCTCCGGATAGCACAGCTTCCAGGGGGTGGTCTGGAGAGCACATCAGAGCTTTGTTCCCGTGAAAGGCGGGCGGGTGACGCAGAGACCGTGGGACGGTGCCAGAGTCACAGGGAAGTAAACAGCCCACAGAGAAACGTCCGCGGGGAGCGCTTCTCCACCTGCAGCGAGCGAGCTGTCCTCCTGGAGGAGCGGGCGGGGGGCTCGATTTTCTGAAATACATCTAATGTGTAAACATATAGTCGCACATGCTGCTTTGGGAAGAGCTGACCCCTGGTCTATTGGATCAGAACGTCGGGAAGGGAGCCTGGGCGGGTGCACTGTGGAAGCACTCCACCCGCGACAGTGGCCAGAGCCTCTGGTTAAGGACAGATCGAGCTCGTGCGTTACTGTGGGGCTCGTGTGGTCGCACCGTGCTGACCAGTGGTGATAGTCATCGCATCACTTGTGTCTGCTCCTGTTTTGCAGAGACTGAAACGAGACGTGGAGGCGCTTCACTCCTGGTCTCTGGGCCTTTTCCAGAGGTACCAGCATGCTCAGCGGGACTGTCTTTCTGAAATAGTGACGGCCGTCCAGAGGGCTCCACTCTGCCACGAGGCCCTGCCACTTAAGACGGTGGCCCCGACCGACAAAGAGCCGGTCTGGTTTCAGAGTCCATCTCCTTTGACCCCGAGGGCAGAAGCAGGTCCCAGATGGCCCAGCGCCTCCACTCTCCGGCACTGCCGCCCTGAGGGAGGTACTCCTTTGCTCCACTGACCTCACTACACCTTCTTGACCTTGACCCTGTCCCTGAGTTGAGCCCGTGTCAGGTTTTCCTGAAGTCTGGAGCTCTCCCTTCCTTTCACAGCCTCCTCCTCTACTTGGGGGATCGTTGATCACTTTAAGCTCTGGTCCTTGGTACCCACAGGGGTGACTCCCCACCTGACAGCCCCCTAGATCCCCCTTCCTCCCCTGGTCCCCCCCTCGTCTGCACGCCAAGCCCGCTATGAAGTCGGGAACGTAGTGCCACGACCCTGAGACACATGTCTTTCTAGGAGGCTGACAGATACTTTATTTCGAGTGACCCAAGTGCCCAGGGCCCATGTCCCCAGCGCTGGGGGCAGGAAGGAGTGGCCGTGGCCTGGGGACCCTGTCGGGGAAGCTACTCCAACGTGGGTGGACTGGTTCTTTCAGCCGCGGGGCCATTGGAGGCAGGGTGTCTGGAGCGGTCCCTGCAGGAGATGACCGAGCGGTATCAGCAGGAGAGGCGTGAGCGCAGGCGGCTGCACAACACTCTGGTGGTAGGTGCCCCTTGTCCCCCGAGACCCTGTCCACCCTGTGGTTCAGAGGAAGCAGCAGGGAACGACCGGGGACCGCACATCAGGGCGGGAGGCCTCGTGTGCGCTGGAGAGGGGCGGTGGCCCGGGCCAGGCTGGTGTGCACAGGGGCAGAGGTGACCAGAGCCGCACCTGTGGGACCCCCTGCCTGGACGTGCTGGGCCGGGGGTGTGAGGGTGAGCAGTAGACGGTGAAGGGGAGACCGGCAGAGATGGAGAGGCTGGAGTGGGGGTCCAGGAACTGTTTGGAGCGTGAGGTGCCCCTGAGACGCCGCTGGTCAGGGGCTGCAGCCCCTCTTTGCCAGCTCTCATCAGCTGCTTCTCTTTTGTCACTTGCTGACTTTTTTTTGAGCCATTTTTTCCATTTAACGGAGGTCCCGGGGATCGAACCCAGGACCTGATGCACGCCAAGCACGCGCCCCTCCTCTGGGCTACGCCCCCACCTGCTGACTTCAAGGAGTGAGATCTGAGACCCTGTGACGTTTAAAATGGAGACTCTGGTTCCCACTTGCCAGCCCGAGGCTGCTGGGGATGAAGATTCAGTTGACGAGTTTGCTTCCATGGGGTTGGACCGTTACCCACGGTGAAAAGGGAGGACCTTGGCCGGTGTCTCCACGTTCTGTTTTCCTGAAGCCCGAGAAGCCTGCTTTCTCAGAGTGCCTCCCGTCCCCATGCTGACCGTCCCCGGGTCCTCATTCGTGGCTCCTGTGGCCCAGCCCTCTGACGGCGATGACGTGGCTGAGCGCCGGCTGTGCACTGGCTTCTCGCAGCGTGGCCTTACCTGCTCGTCACGGCAGCACTGCCCCCTGTCTGGGTCCAGACCAGGCGTGGCAGGAGGGGCCCAGAGCGCTGAGGGGCTGCAGCTTTCACCTGCAGGGCTTCCCAAGATGGAGCCAGGTGCAAAGTGACTGATGGCCCCGGGGACACTCCCTGCCCCAGATGGCAGTGCACCTCGTGGTCTGAGCTCCGTGGCCCCTGGAAAACCTGCAGACGAGACTGCCGACCCCGCCCCCTCACTCCTGCGGGACCTGAGGCTGGAGAAGCTGTACAGGCCCATGAGTAGGTCAGTGTAGACCATTTACCCAGTTTTCAAACAGTAGGAGGGGCCGCGCTCCCGGACTCGCGGGTAACCTTGCCGGGAGCCAAGGAGGAGACTTCAGCGGGGCCCCTGAGAGGGGTGCTCACTGGAAGCAGCAGGGGCTCTGAGAATAAAAATGCTCTTGTCTCCTCTTCTGGTATTAAATGAAGCAGACATTGGAGATGCGGCGTGTCTGGTCCTCGTCCAGCCTCAGAAAGAGCCTCCCGGGAGATATTTATGGACAGAGCATCAGCGTAAGAGCTGAGGGCAGCCCTCACCAGTGGAGCACGCGTCGGTGGAGACGGGGGACCCGAGGTGTCGCATCCCTTCCCGCAAGGAGCCCCGTCCACCAGGCCCGCGGTCCATGCATGGGTGACAATGGGCTGAGGCTCCCGGGGACGTCCTCTGGGCTCTGCTCCTGCCTCTTTGGGTCCTAACTACGAGTGACTTGACGGAAGTAAGAAGGCATGTTTGCTTTACTTGCGGGTACACGTTTGGAAGGAATTGAGAGCAAATACCTTGAATAGCAAAGAGTGTCCCAGAATACTTGCGCAGGCTGGAGTGGCAGGCTCAACCTGCCTTGTGCACAGAGCGCCAGGTGCACAGGTGTCTGGGAAGGTGCGGAAGGTGACAGTCACTGCCAGCAGCCATGGTCCCCAGTGGGCAGAGATCAGTGTTTAGGTGGAAACAGCCTGGGGTGTTGGAGCTGACATCATCGTCGTCTGCGTTGTCACCGTTACTTTTTGTGGACCCTGGTGCCAGCCTTGGTGCTCAGAAGCTCAGGTGACCAGCTTGGCCTGGGGTCGTGGCCCCCACCCTCCAGACTTCCCTGACCCGTCTGGTGGCCCAGGTACAGACAACGTGAAGACGGCCACCCCTCCCTGTGAGGTCTGCCAGTCACTCCAGGTCACCGGACGTCACCCCTCCCCCCACTTCCTCCCAGTTTCTCTGGCCTCATCCCACCCTCTTCTGTGACGCAAGCCCCTCTTCTGTCCTGGGACTCGGTGAAGTCTCCCCTGCTGCAGGCCAGGTCTCCTCCCACAGAACTCTGCGCTCCGTGTTGGGCTTGGGCCTCTGACAGTTTGATCTGCGCTGGTGTCTCTCATGCTTTCCCGGAGACGTATCCATAGTCCGAGGGGCTGGGAGGAGCCGACGCTCCATTGGGTGGGTCCCCTGGGCACCAGGGTCGTAGGGTTTTCCGTGGAGCCCCAGCGGGCCCAGTCACGTGTGTCAGTGGCTGCCAAGGAAGCCAGTGGTTGGTCCAGCTGCACTGACAGAAGAAGATCTGAAGGTCAGAGAAGTAGGTGGCCTCATTCTGTGCCATGCTGTCACCCACACCCAGGGATGTGCCTCTCATTCCGGACATAGCGCTTCAGGGAGGATAAAACAGGCCTGGTCGATTTTGGCCGTTTCAGGACCAAGGAGGACACACCCTGACAGCGAGGGCCGGAGGGCATGTGTGGACAGGCTGGTTTCCAGAGGACGCCGGGGCGGAGTGGCCGACAAGCTGGCCTGCGGAAGAGGAACAGACTTCTTCAGTGTGGCCCCGAAGTGATAAAGGGTGGAAGCGGTCCGCACAGGTCCCCGTGGGAGCTCTGTAGCCCTGACTCAAGTCTCAGCCGGGAGGTGGTGATCTCCTCGTCATTACAGGCGTCCGAGCACCGCCGGGCGGCAACGTAACCATTACTTACGTGGACGTGACTTTGACGTGTATTCCTAAGCAGTGTGAGCCCTCGCCCTGTCAGGCCCCTCCCTCCACGCAGGCCGGGCGAGGTGCCATCCCAGTGCCATGTAGCGGGTCTGGCGGTTCCTAGTCTTTGTCTCCACCCCCGCAGCATCACGTCCCATTCGCCGCTGCTCAGACGGGCCCTCTGGAAGGTCTGGGTGATGAGCCCCGGCACCAAATTTCAGAGACTTTCTGAAACGCCCGGGAGCCAGGAGCCTCGGGTGCTGTTAAAAGCTGTTGTCTTGGTGCGTACGGTCGAGTGATACCATTCGCCACGTGAACACATTTAAGGGTGAATTTTTAAGAAGCTTAACAGGATACTGACACTAGTGCGTAGGGAGTTTTTCACAAGTGGAGGTGTGGCAGGAAGTGCGGCGGTCACACCTCAGGGGAGGCACTGCTCAGGTTTGCCCTCGGCGGGTCGGGTCCGTGGGCCCGTGTGCTCAGGGGACAACGTCTCACCGTCGTAGGAGCTGAGAGGCAACATCCGCGTGCACTGCCGGCTCCGCCCTGTGCTGCCCTTTGATGATGAGTTCCGTGGTCCAGGTTCACAGAACAGGTAATTTGCTTTTGCACTGGGTGTGTGTGTGTGTGTGTGTGTCTTTTAAGGAAAAAAATATGAAATTGGCAGCAACTCCCCACCCCTCCCATTTTCCTAGCCCTGGTCCCAGAGCAGCCTGTTCTCATCCGGGCGGGGCCGCTCTCCCTGGCGCAGCCGCCTTGGTAATGACGAGTGGGGTAGGTAGCAGACGCTCTGGAACGTGGCTACAATGTGGCTAAAACGTCGGAGCAAGAAAGGTGTGCCATGCGGGGTCTGCTGCCTGGGGGTCAGGCTCCTTTCTGGGGTTAGCAGGGCCAGGCTCTTGGCGGCCCTTTCCCTGGACGGGGAGCATTTTTCTTGGTTTGCTCCAGACCCTCCCAGGTGCCCGGAGGGGATTATTAAGGGTTCGGCTTGTACTTCTGACTTAGAGAAAGCTTTGATGGTATTGACGAAGAACACGCAACCGTCTGAAATCTGTTTACTTGAAAAATCACACTTCTTTCCCCAGTGAAGCAAACCCCCCACGGAAGTCTGCACTCCACCGCCCGCCAGCAGCTCCGGATCCTAGGCCCCCGCCGGCTCCGTGCTCCGCGTCCCCGAGGCGGGCCCTTCGGGGGTCCACGCCTGCCCCCATAGTTCTGCTCTTGGGGCTTGACTCTTATCCCAGGGCCTCCCCACATCCTGCCCACACCCCCTTCCTCTTCAGGGCCTCGCCCGCGTCTCACCCACCTTCCTGTAGTACAGTTAACACTTGCCTTTGGAAGGTCTTTAGGAAGCCCTTGCTCAGCCTGGTGTGAAACAAACCTTTGTAGCCAACAGAAAGCAATTGGAAACTTTTTCCTCCAAGACTTTCATTTTGCTGCCTTAGTGCTGAGCGTGCCCCGTTGACCAGCCCTGACAGCCGGGCGCAGGGGAGCCCACGGTCAGTGGGGCAGAAGTGTGATGTTCTTGTGAGTGTGGTATTCACAGGTTGCCTTGCACACTACTTATCTGCTTCTGATTTACCAGCCAAAACCAGACTCACAGACACAGAGCACGGACTGCGGGGGAGGGGCGGGGGGGTTAGGAGTTGGGGGTTAACAGCCACACACGGCTCTGCACAAAGCGGATGAACAGCCGCCTCCTGCGCAGCACAGGGAACCACATTCAGTTTCTTACAATGAGCTGTAATGGAAAAGAATCTGAAAAAGTTACATACATGTACAACGGAATGGCTGTGCTGTACACCTGAAACTGACATCGTGCACCAACTACACTTCAGTAAAAAATAAAAGAAAAACATCTCGTGTGCTGCCTGATAAGGCAGCTTCCCGCCATCTGTGGTTACATGGCTTTAAATGAATAAAAGTTAAACAAAATTAGAAACGTGGCTCCCCAGTTGCAGTGGCTGCACTTCAGGCGTGGAGCTGGGCAGTTCACGGGACACGACGGACAGTGCGCTGCTCGGGGCTGTTCAACCTCTCACAAGTGCACGTGAGGCTTCATGAACTATTTTTATGCCCTTGTATCATTTACATTATTTGATTTTAGTTTGGAAACCTGTTATCTCTCTCTGGACTCATAGCTGCCTTCAGAGGCCCAGGTCCATGGTAAAACTTCCCTTCTGCATCTCTCGCCCCCAAGACTCTGACCCAGGCTGTGCCTGCAGGAGGGACTAGGATGTCTGTACCCCTCCCACACGACACGCTGGGGGATAGAAAACACCAGAGGGAGAGAAAGAGAAAGTCTCAAGAGAAAGTAACAGGGAGAGGGGAGAGGAAGATAAGAAAGGGGTGGAAAACAGAGAAGTGGGAGACGGTGTCAGGGGACGGGGAGCGGGAAGGAAACCCGTGGCCGGGGAGGGAGCGGATACGGGCAGCAGGGCCTGCCGGGATGCACAGTTTGAATGTCTCTTTGTCCCCGCAGCCCTGTGTCTGGAGCAGTGGCCCATGCCGTGGATGATGTAAGTGACTCCCCTAACAGGTTCTGTTTGGAAACTTTCCGTCTGGTGCTTCAACTGTTTCCCTGGTTCTTCTGCCGCTGAGAGCGGCTCCGGGTCTGAACGGGTGTAGAACAGCTCCTCCTTCACGCGCGGCCTGCTGGCCAGCGCGGCCGCTCCAGCCCCGTGGCTCCCGGGGCGCCGGGGTGCTCCCCCCCACACCGGGCCTCGCCGCCGTGAGAGTGAGGACGGTCACTCCGCTCGCTCACTGCCCGGCCCCCGAATCAGCCCGGGCCCCTAGGACTGAGCCCTCAACTTGGAGCCCAGGGAAGGAAACACAGGTGAGGTGCAACCAGGCCAAGCAGGGCTCTGCGGTTTCGGACCGAAGCAGGCCCGCCTCCCGGGAGCCGCGGCTTCGCGCTCCCCTGGAACTCACACGCTTCTCGTCTTTGTTGAAAAGGCCTCGGAGCAGCAGTGAGGACCCAGACGTGGTCTCTAGACACGGGGGTCATCATGGGTTCACGTGTGTCGGGTGGGCCTGGACACGGCTGTGCCAGACAGCGAGGGGGCGTCGGGGGCAGGGGTCGTGTCGCAGAGCGCGGACCCACCTAGTGGGACGCCCGCGGCGTGGGCAGGACGGGGGGCTGAGAAGGTGGCCGAGGCAGGCTGGCACACACACTCGTGTAGGCCTTCGGTTCATAATCGTCATGACTTGTACACCTCACTCTCTCCCTTGGAGCCTGCTGGAGCACCCTCCGTTAGCCTTAAAAACGAGACAGAAAGAATTAAACGTTACGCGGCTCTTCCCACATGAAATGCACTTCAGGGAAAATGAGCCGTTGAGGGAGTTTTTCTAAGGAGCAGATTCTAGAATAAATTCAGAGTAGATGATAAGAGTAGAAGGTCGCCTTTTGGGGGGCAGCGCCCTTATAAGGAGAGAGCAGAGCAGGGCGGCTCTCTGTCCAGCGGTGGGGGCAGCCAGGACCAGCCATCTGCGGCTGGAGGGGACGCTCAGCAGAGCACGATCGTGTTGGCACCATGATCTCGGGCGTCCAGCCTCCAGAACTGTGAGCAGTAAATTTCTGTTGCTTATAAAAAAAGAAGGAAAACCCCGTTTGAAACCCCTCATGGCTCTAGATAACAGCCATCAGCAGGTGTTAGACCCCAGGGGCTGATGAGGTCTTTACAGTGGGGGCGGGGGCCCCTCTCAACCCACTGACAGTGTGCCTCGGGGACACTGGGGCCTGGACATGGTGCGGCAGGCCACCCGCAGCCCTGCGTGGCTGACCCTGCCGCCAATTGAGCCTTGGCCTCCATCATTTTAAAGGAGAGGCAGCCAAGTCAGAGTGAGGGACATCTCACGGGACAAAGGACCTGGTCCCTCCAGCTGATGAGTAACCTTAGTGGACGGGAGTGGGGGTGCCTCAGACAAGAGGGGCTGACAAGCCTCGGAACACCAGGGCTGGTCCTCCTTTGAACCTGACCTGGAGGAGCCGCTGGAAACGCATTCTGGAGACCACCAGGGAAATGTCACGTGTATTGGCTGGTGTCAACTTTATAAGGTAAGATTAATGGCACAGAGCTTATGTTAAAAAAAAACCCCAGGTGTCCTGAAGGGGATTGTTGGGTGTCCCTGCTGCAGGGTGTGAGGGCTTCGGGGGGAGGGGTCATGATCTGAAGAAATAGTGGAGAGACTCCCTGCTGGTCTATGTAGGGGTTTCCTGTCCTGAGTCTCTCCTGTGGCAGTGGGCGGCAGCGGGCCGTCTGCTGCCCATGGTGAGGGCTCCCCAAATGTGTGGCTGTGGCCCAGGAAGGGAGTGTTGATTCTCAGCATTAAAGCAGCATCTTTCCAACTTTCAAACTGACGTCTAAAGACTCACGTTGCCCGAGGAGGAAGCCCAGAAGAGGAGGAAGGGGAAGAAAGGGAGTCAGAACGGTTCTTTCTTAGTGACAACATGCTGACCATGGCAGGCAGATGCCAGACTGGTTGGAATCAGAAGGCTGATGACTGAGTTTCCCAGGACATCGCCCTGTTACCTCACCACCAGCCAGAGGAAGGTCATGTCACAACTCAGTAACAAAAAGATAAACAACCCAATCCAAAAATGGGCAGGAGTCCTAAGCAAGCAAGTCCCCAGTGCAGACACAGACGGCCAAGAGGCCCATGGGAAATGCTCAGTATCGCTTATCATCAGAGAAGTGCGATCAGAACTACACTGAGGTATCACCTCACACCAGTCAGAATGGCCGTCGTTCAAAAGTCCACAAATGACAAATGCTGGAGAGGCTGTGGAGAAAGGGGAACCCTCCTACACTGCTGGTGGGAATGCAGTTTGGTGCAGCCACTATGGAAAACAGTGTGGAGATTCCTCAAAAGACTAGGAATAGACTTACCATATGACCCAGGAATCCCACTTCTGGGCGTATATCCAGAGGGAACTCTAATCCGAAGAGACACACGCACCCCAGTGTTGAAGGCAGCGCTATTTACAATCACCAAGACATGGAAGCCACCTAAGTGTCCATCGACAGACGACTGGATAAAGAAGTGGTGGCATATATATACCGTGGAATACTGCTCAGCCATGAAAAAGGATGATGGCATTTGCAGCAGCCTGGATGGACCTGGACATCGTCATACTGAGTGAGGTTTGCCAGACACAGAAAGAAAAATTATGGTGTCACTTATATGTGGAATCTAAGAGAAAAAAAAGAAAAGAAAAAGACACGAACTTATTTGCAAAACAGAAACAGACTCACAGATGAAGAAAACACACTTGTGTTTACCAGGGGGAGAGAGGAGGTGGGGGTTAAGTTGGGAGTTTGGGGCTTGTAGACACTAACTGCTATGTATAAAATAGATAAACAACAAGGTCTTGCTGCACAGCACAGGGAACTACATTCAGCCCCTTGTAATGGCCTATAGTGAAAAGGAACATGAAGAGGAATGTGTATGTGCATGTGCACATGCAGGTGTGATGAGTGACTGTGCTGTACACCAGAAACTGACGCACCATTGTAAGCCGGTTATACTTCAATAAAAATTAAAACTTCAAAAAGGAAAACAAAAGTCCTTACTGGTTAGATATACAGACTGAGATCGAACGATGCGTTGTCTGATATTTAATTAAAAACACGCCAGAGCGCACGGAGGTGGGCTGAGTACGAGCGTATCCCGGACAAGACTGGCCGAGAGTCGAAAGGCTGGGGGACGGCGCGTTCAGCTGCTTCCTCCGGGCGGGTGTTTGGGCGTCTCCATAAGGAAAAGCTCAGTAAGGCGTTGGGCGGAGGCTTCATTCTAGCTTTGTGGTGCCTGCCGCAAAGTGAGTGTAGAGAGCACAGGGAGTGCTGGCCTTCGAGCTAATGTTGGTCATTTCCGTTGAACGCGGAGGTCGCGGGCCCCTGGCGCACAGTGACGGTTCTGAGGTGCCTTCACGTTGAGCTGATCTCCAAGTACCGTGCACTTTCCCCCAAGGCCTGTCGTCTGAGTCAGTCTCATGGTGACATGTCGGAAACTTCAGCAGCTCTTTTTAAAGTAGTGGCAGTGGATGGAGTGATGGCTTTTTTTTTTTTTTTAACAAAGAAGCCTTGAAAACTGTTGTTGCTTATTATACAATTCCTCTGACAGAGTCTCTGGAAATAAGCACTTTAAAATCTCGCTTTAAAGGAGTTTTCCTCCTATCGTTCGATACACTGTATGTTGCCTGGAGGACTGGGATGACTGAGCCGAGCAGGAGGAGGCCAGTTAATTCTCATTATTAGGGATTTGAGTTAATCGGAGGACTTGAGCTCGTTTTACTACCCTCGCCTTCTATGGGTGAAGACGTGGAGTATTTGTGGTCAAGTTCCCGCCTTTTCTACGTCCCCAGCTCTGAGGGCACCTGGCCGCTGCGGGAACCGTCCACGGGAGGGCTCCCCGGCGGCTGAGCCCCCCCGGGGTTCTCTGTTACCGACAGTCTGCACCCTCCCTGTCAAATAGCCACTGCGTCTTCAAACTCAGAAGTTTGAGGGTTTAAAAAAATACTTCACCCATCAAAATAAGATAAAATTTCTTTCGATTGGAGCATTCTGGATTATGTTTCAGAAAATCAGCAGCATCTGAGTCATTTTTTAAGTGAATAGACCTGTTTGCTGAAGGGCTTCCTGTCGGCCGATCTGCTGAAAATGTGAGGGTCTGTTCTGGGACACTGTAACCCTTGGCTTCCGCGTTATGTTTTTATTTCCAAAAGTCTAAAGAGAGTTTGATTTTGTATGGGATGTGTAAGTCAGCACTTCATTTCAATTTGTAATCTAATTCCACACTTACGACTCTTGGATTCAACCTGTAAACACATCAGCCTCAGACGGAGAGTCTGGCTTCTGCCCTGCTTCTCGGGGACTGTAGCCTTGGTCACCCATTTGTGTTTGTCATTTAACTTACATCCGCTGGTTTGATAATCAGATGCGGAAGAACAGTTTCCTGGTTCAGCTGCACTGTCTCTGGGACAGCACGTTCGGATCTCAAACATAAACTTCCCAGGGCGAGGTCCTGATTGTCCCCTCTGATGGCCTTGAACCCGACAAGCCCTGTGCTGCCTCCGAGCCTCAGCACCTGCCCTTCCCCCACCCAGGCGCTCTTCCACCTGCACATGCTCACCTACTTGTCCTCTGCGTTCAGCGTACGCATCGCGGCCTCAGAAGGGCCTTTCCTGGTGTCCGTCCAACGGGGACCGCTGTCTTCACATGGTCTCACCACATCTGTGTTCTTCTTCGTGGTCCTTAATGGCACTTCCTGTCATTCTCTGTCACTTATTTGTTAAAATTGTCGGCATCGCTGGGCTGTGGCTTGGCCGGGCAGGTGTGTGTCCTTCTGTTCCACCTGAGACTAGGTTCTGGATGTGGCACAGACATCTCTCCCTACGTATCTGTCATGTGAGTGACCAAAGGGTGACACACGCACTTCTAGCTTGTTTGTTTGGGGGCAGGTTATCCTCAGAGACTGACTGCTTTTGCCAATAATTTACTTAACCCAGGTTCACTGTGGGAATGGAAATAATTCCGTAAGTCAATAGCATGCAAGATAATGTCTCTTAAAAACCCAGTAAAGAAGTGACACCTTCCAACCAAGTGAGGCGACTCACGCGTTGTTCCAGACACGCGGACATGAAAGAGGGGAAGTGCAGGTTCAGTCGAGGGGAGCCTTTCTGGGAGGTGGTCCTCAGAAGAGGCAGCCTGGCCAACAGTGCACTGGTGTCCAGATGCCACCAAACCAGAGTCCTCGTGGCTGCAGCTGTGGCCAGAGCCTGTGGCTGGATCGACGTCTTCCCCGTGGTGGGAGATAGTGCCCCGGGACTGCGGCTCCCGGGAGAGCTGCCTGTGCGTGACAGGGCTCCGTGGAGGAATGGACTCCAGGTCAGTGACGCCCCAGAGAGTCAGCCTCCTGGGGGACTACCACACTGGGGCACAGGCATGGCCTCCCGTGGTCGTCAGAGGGGGCCGTCCCAGTCGGTCATGGCAGCCGTGTGCCACGATCCACGACCTGGCCACTCACCCTACCACACCCAAGAGGCCAAAGCCACTGTGACCAGTGTCTGTCCCCATTTGTTCCCTGAAACTGTCCGCTGAGGTAGCCAAGGACCCCCAGGGACACGTCCGGTGGGTCACTTGAAATCAGGACGTAAGTCACCCCTCACTTAAGACTGCACACACCGCCTCACTCACGCCTCCTTAAACTTCCCCTCTGGCCTCAGTGATTTCATCTGCTCCCTCTTGTTGAGTTTGCGTTTTGGAAATACTTTTAAGGCTGTGATGTCAGGAGTAAGCCAGGCGTGCCTGAGGCTGGGGGTGGAGAGACCCGCTGGCGGATGGCTGGGGCCGCTCCACTGGCCTGCGGGCTGACGAGGCCCCTGGCAGGCGAGGCGGCCAGTGTGGAGGGGGCACCAGGCAGAGACGCTCCAGGGAAAAGGCTGAGTTGACAATCGATTGCAGCCAAGGCTAACGATTCCTAGAGCACTGACCTCTGATTATGAGACGGCGGAGGCTCACCTCGCCGGTGATTCAGCGTTGAGCACCAGGCGGCCCTGCAGTGTCCGAGTGCGGCTGCATCCTCTCCCCCAGCTGCCCAGGATCCGGCTGGCTTTCAGCGGCGAATAACTGACTAACAGCCACAGCCTCAGAACAAGCAGGTGCGGACTCCACAGCCCGTGCCTTTAAAACTGCCACCTGAAGACAAGCGCACAGCCTCCAAGTTGCGAGTTACGCTTTATTCGGGGGCCTTACTGCGGACTCGAGCCCAGGAGACAGCCTCTCAGGAGGGGCTGCTCTGGGGAGGCGAGGCGCGTGGGGCGGGTACGTGGTTTTACTGAAAAAAATGTAGTCGAACATCAAAAACTTATTGCTGAACACAAAAACAGCATCTCAAGTTAACAGTTTTAGTGCTTTTCTGTGTATGGGGAGACGCAAGAGTCTGGGCTCGCTGACATCGCTGCGTTCCGCGCACCTGAACTGTTCAGGGCCGGTGTCCTCCTCTTTCTCCATCCTGAGTCCCCGCGGGGGCCCAGCCCGGGGCTGCTTGGCTGACACCTTGAAGGCAGGCAGCATTCGTTCTTTACTGGAATGGCAGGCAACGTTTTTTTGTCCACAAAACCCAGATACGCCAGTTTTGGGACATGTATTTATTTTGCAGAGAGATATGTCATGCAGGTGACGACGGGGCAGTTACGACTGTGGAGCAGCTAGGCTTCTGCAGGCTGCGCGGCGCTGTGGCCGTGTGGCATGGAGATCCTCCTCTGCCCGGGGCTCTGCTTCACGATTGGCATTTTGTTTGGAATTGGAGCCGCTCAGAAGATTACTTTCCCTTTGCTTGGTGAAACCCAGGTGCATTTCTTGCTGAAATTTCCTTTGCTTCTCTTCACATAGGATGTCACTGAAAAAATAGTTCAGCAAGATCAAACGTTGATGCTTTTGAAAAACAAACCTTTAGTTCCATCAATTATAATTACACCGGTGTCCGAGTTGGAGCCCTTTTGCCTTATGAACATCTGAGCCCGTCCTGGGAAGGTCAGGCCACCCGGGCCGCCTGGCCGGGTAACTTACAGGTGGGACCTCTGTGTTTCTCTGCTGATCTGACTTGTTGGTCAGGGCTTGGCAGACTCTCCCTCTGAAGGGCCGGGGAGTGAACACCGTGGTTTTTGGGGCCATATGGTGTCTGTCTCAGTGACTCAGCAAAGCTGTTGACTGAACCCCACAGGCAGTCTGTGCGCAGGGTGGGGCTGCGTCCCAGCAAAGCTCGTTACAGAGGAGGCGGCCGCCGGACTGGCCCAGGGCTGTGCTCCACCAGCCGCTGCTCGGTGTTATGAATGCAGCCCTGGCACAGAATGACCATTTTTTTGTTTGTTTGTTTGTTTACTCTTTTTTACTAGGAAACCATCCTGGTGGAATGCAGTCGTCCTGGTCACCCTTTGATTAATAAGACATATACCTTTGAAAGGTGAGTGCCTTTCACGATGGCAGGTGAGGCAAAGTAACGCAAATGTAAGCGCTGTGTCAGGGTTTGGCTAGTCAGTGGTACACGTTGTCCTGTCATTTTGACTAATTGCAAAGGGGCAAAGGCAGTTTGGTGGAGAAAGGACAGTGTTTTAGCAAGTGGTGCTGGAGCAGTCGGACGTCCAGAGGCAAAAGTGGAGTGAAGGGTCACCCACATATCATGCCTTTTGCAAAAATTAACTGAAATGAAAACTAGACCTAATGTGAAGTCTCACGCCATTACATTTTTAGAAGCTGATGCAGAAGAAAGTCTTTGTGACCTTGGGTTAAGCACAGAATTCTGAGAAACACCACCAAAAGCATAATCCATGAAAGAATCAAAATGAAAAGCTCTCGTTTTGTTTATGATACTATCTGGAGAATGAGAAGACGAGCCACATACAGGAAAGAGTGTTTGGAAGTTGCACGGTTTATAAAGGACCGGACCCAGAGTATACGGAGCTCTCCTGAAAACAAGGGCATGAAGCACCGCAAGTTCCTGCACAGACGCCGGGGCAGAGAGCGAGGCCGAGATGGTGGCTGTTTGGGAAACTTCGGGAAATGCCCCTGAGAGCACAAGATGCAGCTACACGTGTAGCAGAGTGGCTGAAAAACCCCAAAGCAGACGGGCCGAGTGCGCCCGCCCCTCAGGCGGTGCGGTGAACACAGACCGCCTGTCCGGCAGCCCCCCCCCAACCCCGGGTGTTTCCCCAGCACGCTCACACCGCCTCCCATGTAACTGGCAAAAACTGGGAGCAACACAAGTGTCCTTCAGTGGGAGGGTGTCCGGGGGGCTGCAGCCTGCAGGGAGGACGGACTGTGGCCTCGGGCAAAGTAAGCCAGACCCAAAGTTCATTCAGATTCGTCCCTTTACAGAAATTTTGGAAAAGACAAAACTCTAGCAGCTACCAGCGGTGGGGCTGGGCGGGGGTGGTCTGCAAGGAGGCTGCACAAAGGAATTCTGGGTGAGGACGGAGCGCTAGCAAGAAGACCGAGCCCTAAGTACTGTCGACGGAAATAAAGGGCACACCTAGAAGCTGAGAGCTGTTTTATTTGGTGGGCCTCCCGGGGACTCGAGCCCAGGACACAGCCTCTCGTGGTAGAGACAGTTCTGCCCAGCAAGGGAGGGGCCAGGACATATAGGAATTTCTGGCAACAAAGGCCAGGTAGTTGGAACATCAGAAGATTAGTATTAATGATAGAAATCCAGACATCTCAGGTTAAGGGATTTAGCGCTTTTCTGTGTATGGGAAGGCGCAAAGGTCTGGGCCACTGAAATCACTCCTTTGATTTGCACCTGGCCGTCCAGGGCCAGCGCCCTGTGCTTCCCCATCCTGAGTCCCCTCAGGGGGCACCACTGGGGCCACCGCAGAGCCCGGCTGCCTGCTGGTCTGCGTGCTGAGTTCCCTCCGCTCGCGGTCGGGGGTGGCGGTCGCCGCTGATGACGTGACGGCCGCAGCGTCCTTGTTGACTGGTGTGGCTTGTTTTTGTTCACAGAACCTTTTAAAATACCTTGCATTTTTCAAAGAGACTTTAAGATACCTATCAGTCAGTTGTGATATGTGGACCCTGATTCAGTCAGACAAACTACTAAACCATTTTTAAAAAGCCAGTGCTGGAGTCATTCTATTAACATCAAAGTAGATTTCAGATTAATAACGTTACCAAGGAGTAAGAGGGTCGCATCCTAACAGCCCGGGGACCAATATTAAGAGAAGTAACAGCCCAGAGGGAATCACAGAGCTTCAGCACACATGAAACAAACGCTGACTGAGCCCAGGAGACAAGTGAACAAACCCCCAGCCGTAGTCGGAGGTGGGAGCCCTCCTCTCTCAGCAACTGACGGACGAGAGCACGGGAGCCAGTAAGGACATGCGTGCTTAGCAGGCAGGCTCGACTCACGCTGAGAGGTCACCAGCCTCTCCGACGTGGCGAGGGGCCCACGGGTGACCCCCATGTCTTGCGTGCTGTCTGGGCAGAGCCCTGGGGCCTTTAGGTCGGAAGAGAGACGGCGTCTCCATGCGGCCGCCCTGCTGAGTGAGGCTCCGCGTCTTCTCATGCGGTGGGGCCAGCTCCGCGCACCTCCAGCTGTTTTTCTGTAACAGCGTGGAAAGCACTTCTCATGCAAGGACTAGGTAAGAAATTCAAGGACGTGCACGCCGCACTCTGTGTACTCTGCTCATTTTTTCTTCTCCATTTTTGGGGCACTTTGTGTGCTGGGGTAGCAACCTTTCATCTGTGATGTAAGCTGCAGCTAGTTTTCCCAGGTTGTCGTTTGTGGTTTTTTCTTTGCTTGTGATATCTTTTAGCCGTGCAAAAAAAAAGTTCTTTTCCCTTTAACACAATCATAGTTAGCAAGGCTACCAGGTGGTAGGCGCATGTAGCCATGTGTGTCAGTGCTCTGTGGATTGATTTTTCACAGGAGCCAAATCTCATGACCCATTTGGAGTGTGTCCTTGAGCACAGGCTGAGGAAGGCATCCAGCTTTATTTTTCCCAAAAATCTGTCCAGTCACCTCAACCCCACTTGTTAAAACACGTCTTTTCCCCACGAATCTGGGGAGCACCCTTTCTCGTGAGGGCTTCGCCGCGTGCACGCTTGTCAGTTCCCAGTTCTCTCTCCTGCCCGTGGCCGGTCCGTCCGCCCACGTGTCCTGGCCACGCTGCCCCTGCGCCGGCCTCGCAGCTGCCTGAGACCCGCCCTGCTGCCCTTTCCCCCAGGGGCTTCCTCTGTGCTCTGCTCCTTTGTTTTGCTAAATACATTTTAAAGTCAAATTGTCTAGCACCAGAAAAACACTGATAGTATATGTGGTATTTTAGGGGAGAATTCAGGTCAGTTTATAAACTAACTTTGGAAAAACTATCATCTTCACGGAGCTGAGTCTTCGTATCCAAGAACACAGTACTGCCTGTCTTTTCACTTACTCATTTAATTCTGTGTCTTTCAGGGTTTTTTTTCCTGGTTTTCTTCATGAAGGATTTAGACACTTTTTTCCCTAGCAGGTAGAGGATCTTTTCCCCGTCACATTGATGAACTCATTTTGTTTGCATACGTGAAAGCTACTGATTTTTGTACGTGAATTTTGCATCCTGCTACTTGACTAAATTCTCTTATTGGTTTCGTAATTTCCTTCATATTTGGTTTTGGACTGCCCCGAGGTCCGGCCATATGACCTCCAAGTAGCCAGTTGGACCTTCTGTTCTGTGACTTCCACGTCGCCGCATTGGCTAATGGTGACTCCACACGATGTGGAGCAGCGGGGCAGGTGGCAGGACTTGGACCTTTCCCTCATGTTGAGAAAGGCTTCAGTGTCTCTTTAAGTAAGATGTTCAACGAAGCCTGGAATATTTACTGCTCAGAAGTTTGCTGTCCCTGTGTGTCTCATACATTCAGCCAGCTGCGATGATTTTTAAAAGCTGATGGGAAGAATAAACGCATTGGAGAACAGGAGAGACGCGGGCCCTCCCCTTTCCTGGATGATGCTAAGGAGGTGCTGTTCATTTTTCCAAGTGTGACAGTGGTAACCTGGTGATGATTTTTACAAGAGTCACATCCTTTAGAGATATGTAGCGGACATTCACGGATGACCTGGACGTGACGTCTGTTCCAGGGCTCCCGGGCGGGGCGGGAGGGTTCGGGTGAGGTCAGGAGTGGTGCCTGATTACAGGAGCTGGTGGTGCACAGCTGGACTCATTCACTGTCCTTCCTGCTTGGTATTTTGGTGGGATTTTTTGGGTGAAAAGTTGAAGTATTTAAGAGCTCAGCTCCATCCCACTTGCTCTAAATGCCCTCTAGCCACGTGTGGAGCAGCATTTTGTATTTTGTAAGGAAAGCCCGGAGGCTTAATGTCAGTCCTGCTTCTAGAGATGAGCTGGATCTCCGGGCTGTCAGTACACATTTTGAAGATGACAGGAGAGAAAATTTGGTTCCAGCTGAACAAAAACCTGCAATTCAGAATGCTAAGCTTGAATCAAAGCACATTCAACTGGAACATGGCTAACCACCGGCTTTGTCAGAGCTGGGCAGCGTGGCCCGGACCCGGCTCCCCAGTGGAGGCCCAGTCTCGCTTCCCGCCGTGCCGTGACCTGCAGCTTCTGGACGTTACTTCCCACTTGGGTTTATGTACGTGTTTGTAAACACAGAACCGCACCGGGTTCCCCTCCCAGAGCCGGCGTTCCGGTCCCGTGATGCGTGGTAATGTTCAGCCCAGCCAGCCTGGGGTCTAGGAGAATGGTATTTTTAAGAGCTTAAGCGTAACAATTAAGTATCACATATCAAACGTTGCCTGAGTGTGATTTTCTCATCGTTGTTGTTGGACCCGCTGAGCAGCGTTAACTCAGTTATGGGGTAATTACATGGTGTCTTTTCTTCCTTCTTTTCTTGCTTTTTCTTTCTGCTTTGCAAGCATCTGTAACTTTGCTCCATTTTTAATAGCAGAGGAAACCATTTTTCGCTCTTCCTTAACCTCTGTTAGCTTGAAAAGTAATAAAATTAATCTTTCTTTGTTTAAAAAACATGAATCTTGACCGTACTGGGAGGTTCACATGAGAAACACGTAAGGACGCTTCTTAGGATACTGAAGTAACTCTTTCTCTTCTAATACTGCATCACTTTCCCTTTGCCTCTCAGAGTCTATGGCCCAGCAGAGTCTCAGAGAGCAGTATTTGAAGACGTGTGCCCCCTCCTCACGTCCTTCCTAGACGGGTGAGTGAAGACGTCAAGGTCGATTATCACCATCACATGTAAATGTCAGTGGTTTTCATTTGAGCTGCAGGCTGAGAGGTTAGCATCCGAGTCTGAGCGTCTGCTGTGAGTGTGGAGCAGGTCCGTGGCCTGGGGTGGCTGAGGGCCCGTGGCGGGGAAGGAGGAAGCATGGTGTGAGGAATAATTGTTAGGTGAGCACGGGCACCTTGGGTCCAGGTGGTACTTTAGGTGCGTGATGTGCGGACCTCAGACTGAGGGGGCAGCCGCTTCCTCCTCTCTGGGATTCCTGGTACATTCCTGGATTTTCTAAAGCCTGTTAAGGATGTTGACACTAGACCGAGGGGCTTGTCCCTTTGGGAACGAGCCTTCCACCCATGGAACCGACTCCGGGTTTCTAAGGCAATGGTTGTAACCAAGGAATGAAAGTCACTTTTTTAGCAATGAAGTGAACAGGTCTGGGACTTAACTAAGACACAGCAAGCCAGGACTTTCCACTTCAGAGTAATTTGAAGAATATGGTTTGGTTGGAGATGCCGACATCGAGCGTCCTGAAGAAGACATGTTTGTGTTTGCCCAGCAGAGGCTTCAGCCAACTGGGAGCTGTAATTACAGTGCTGGGCTCCAACCACAGGGCTCGGGCGTCTGACATCACGGGGGTGGCTGAGGCTCGTGACCCCAGAGGTCGGGTCAGCAGGGGACACGTGTCGCTCTCTGCACACACCCACATGCCCACCCCTGCCCCCGCCAGGCTACAATCAAGTCTCTGCCTCAACTCTGTTTCCAGGATACTGGGATTTTTATATCCACCCAAGAAAATTCTTCCAGTGAAAATGATAGGAGAGTCTCTCTTTTTAAAGTAGGCATCTTTTCAGGAAGCAGATTCCAGAAATAAAAAATGGCATCGTGGTTAAGATGATCGCTGCCCGAGCTGCTTTTCCACTACAAATATGAAACAGATGGCATCTTTTCAGTCCCGGCTGCCTTCTTCCTACACTTGGAGGTGGTTTAAAAGATCCCTTTAAAGGCTAATTTGTCCTCTGCAGTCAGACATCCCCCCGGCCCCCGCCCACCAAATACCTCCACGTCTCAGGGAGGGCATAAGAGCTGCAGTGCTGGAGGTTTTGTTATAAACGCCCTGAGATCTTTTACTTCTGGAAGGAAAAGCATGTGGGGTGGTAGCTGAGGGGCCTGGATGGGTTTTTGCCCCCCCATTTGGTTTCCATCTTCTTTTTGTTTGAATGGAACAGTCAACCTTGGGGTCAGACCTCCTGGATCTCCAGGGCTTCTGTATCCTGCTCGAGGTGTGAACCCATCAGATACTCTCCAGGGCCGTGTTGTCAGAGTGACACCCTGGTTTGACCGGGGGACGGAGGTGGCGGTACCTGGGTTAAACAGTCTGATTAGAATCAGAATCTCCAAGGGCAGGGCCTGTGCTTGGATCTTTATCTCCCAGGTGACAGTAAGAGGGGATGGTCGGGGCTCAGCCTCAGCCGCCCGTGGGCCAGGCTCACCTGCACCTTCATGGCCAAGATTATCAGTGTATGTTGTAAACCTCTTTCAAATACTCTTCAATGTTTTACATCTTCTCAGTGACGTTTTGGACTAAATAGCACAACTGGGGAAAATTCAGGGACCCTCCAGGGGTCCTTGTCTTCTGTGAAGTGAGTTGCACTAAAATAACCCCAAACTGTCGGACCGCAGGGGGCTGGGGGGGGCTGGAGGGGGGCGTCCACACAGTCTGGCTGAAATGAACACCCCAGGCCCTTGGAGAAACAGAGTGAGAGAACGCGTTACAGCCTTAAGCGTATCCTAGTCGGCAGTGCTAGCGATCATAAACGTGATGGGGAAGTGGTTTTCAAACAGCGAAAGAAAATATGGCGACTGTTTTATCATTTCACACACGCTTTACTTAGCCTGATGTTCTGAAGAGGAACTCACTTCAGGCAACCCCGACACCGCCCTGAAAGTTGGAATGAATGGAATTTAGGAGCCTGGCTCAGGCTGGGGTCCCAGCAGGGTCTCCCCTGATGGGGCGGGGGGACACCGAGAAGTGGGCATCACTGAGCCGCGTGTGTGTGTGGACGTGGATGTGGTTTAATCCAGTGTGTGACCAAACAATAACAGGGGTGGGCCTGTGCAGAAGCAGCGGTAGTCGCCGACAGGCTGGTTTCCAGGACCTCGAAGTGCAGTGCGTCAAGGCTTCTCACCCCAGGGAACGGTCTCTCAGCACCAGGCGCGGCGCCAGACCTGTGTGTTCTTCTCTGCACTGAAGTCTGGCTTGGATTTCAGGTACAACGTGTGCATCATGGCCTACGGGCAGACGGGGAGCGGGAAGAGCTTCACCATGCTGGGCCCGCGTCCCGAGCGGGACCTGGCCCTGCCGTCGGGACCCCACGGTCACCTAGGAATCATCCCCAGAGCTGCTGGAGAAGTGTTCAGGTACCGAGGCGGGGCAGTGGGGGAGCCTGGCATCGGTGGTCGCCTCTTCCCTAGGGCGGGATTTTGGGGTTTTGCGCTAAGTATGTAGTATCTTTGTTTTTAAACTAATCTACAGTCTGCATGTTGTATTTTAAAACTCGAAACAAAATAAGACATGTAGTTGTCGTTTTGAGAGCCCGGGTGGGTTTTAAAGAGGTCATGGTCAGGCCTTAGTCGGGAGGCGTTATTCGAGTGGAATTGACTCAGTCTTCCCTAAGATGGAACAAATTTTAAAACAAACAAGTGCGGTTACTGGGACGGCTCTCAGGGTCTCTGCGGTCCGCTCTGGGCTTCCGTGCGGGCATCGCGCTCGTCGTGGTGGCTTCTGAGTCACAGCTGTGCGGCCTCCAAGCCTGTTTACCCAGTATGTTTAGAACGCGAAGGGTACCGACGGCCGAAATCGTCGACTTAGACATAACTCAGATAAAATAACTTTGTTCCCAAGACAGCGATTTACTCTGCAGTTTAAAGAGGACAGATCAGGAGTTTGGGATGAACAGATACGTATTACTGTGTACAAAGCAGATAGACAACAAGGACCTACCGTGTAGCACAGGGAACTATATTCAGTTTCTTGTAATGAGCTGTAATGGAAAAGAATATGAAAAAATATACATATATATGAATGTGTATACAGTGTAAATGAATCGCTTTGCTGTACACCTGAAACTAACGTTGTAAATCGACTACACTTCAGTTAAAAAATAAGAATTAAAACAAGTAATGAGGGTGCCCCTTCTTCCTGCAAGGCCTTGGTTAGTGAGATGCTGCCCGGCGCTGCTGGGCCACGAGTTTTGCTGAACGTTTTCTAGGACTGCAGTCCCCTCACGTTCAAAGCCAGTTGATTAACCACTTTCTCTGTGGGGTTATCTGAGCTCCCCTGGTGGCTGAGTCTCTTGTGTGTCCCTCCCCACCCCTCCTCCAGGCTTATTGCAGAAAACCCCTCCTGGCGCCTGGAGGTGGACGTTTCCGTAGTGGAAGTTTATAATAACGACATTTTTGACCTTCTGGCCAAAGACGGCTGTGCTGTGGTGTCCAGGGCGAAGCGCCAGGTGCTGACAACCACGGAGGGAAAGAAGGAGGTCTCTGGGCTGACCCGAGAGTGAGTAGTCCAGGTGCCAAGCTCCCGGGCAGCGGCACCTCCGGGGGCCCCAGGGAACCAGCCGCCTGAGCCGGCGCTCCTTGAGAGGTGGCTCCTGGTGTCGCACTGCGTAGTGTGCGCTTTGCAGCTTTCAGTTTGCCTTCTGCTTTGTGTTTTTTCTAATGGAGGCCCTGGGGATCGAACCTAGAACCTCATGCATGCTGAGCACGTGCTCTGCTACTGAGCTGTTCTTATCCCCCTGAAGATGATCTCTGTAAAATCACAAGCACAACAGACTAGTTACTCCGTCAGAATCTCTTCTTTAAGGGTCGATGGGACAGGTGTTATCCCCGCAGCCCGGCTGATGAAACAGCTGTGGCGAAGTCACACCGCGTGCCCCGGGGACGCGGCTGAGCACAGGCGTCCTTGATTCCCACCTGTAATGTCCAGGTTTCACAGAATACGCCCCTGAATCACCCTGTGAAAAACCACAGCTCCTATGCTGATTCGATACACTCCTTGGAGTTCTGTGTCCTTAAATCCGCCCTTGTGAGTCCGGTTTGCTGCAAGCAGGGACCGCCTGACTGACAGCACAGGGAGGAGCTGCGCAGCCTGTCCCGGGGTCTCGGAGTCCGACAGACTGATTCTAACATTTGAAAAAACCTCAAGGAACTCATGCGTTTCACCATGAGAGTTTACACACGTTAACCAAAGCTGTCAGCTTCTGACTATAGACAGTGGGATCGAAATCCTATCTTCTGCAGACCCGAAGCTCTGATTAGCTGTCAGGGCTCATCGATTAACACAGGAAAGCAAATTAAATGTTGATTTCATGCATTTGATGAAATTTGATTGATAGACAAAATACTTAAAAATCTTGGGGTCCTGAGGGGACCGTAAATAAGAGAATCCCCAAGTTGAAAACTCTGGGAATCTCCACTTGGTTCCAGAGCAGCTGATTATGTCCGGGTAAAGCAATTAGAGGCGCAGCTAGTCAGTCAGGCCTCATAAAACTGTCATGTTTGATTCAGCGTGTTGAATTTTGTCTTAAGAAGAGCTGCTTTCCTGAGCGAGGTACACTCAGTTTGTACAAGGGGTTTCTGTGAGGCGGGTGCCCTCTGCAGTCACTGGGACTTCTGTGTCCCCTCTGCCAGGTCTGTCCACAGTGCCGTGGAGCTGATGACGCTCGTGGCTGCAGCTCTGCGGCTCCGGGCCAAGCAGGCCACCGCAGTGCATGCTGATTCGTCCAGGTCTCACCTGGTGATCACGGTGACTTTGACTGCAGCCGCCTCCTCCCGCAGCACCGGTGAGTGGCCCCGGTGCCCGGTCAGTTGCCCAAATAGAAATCTACATGAGAAGAAGAGAATCGTGGACGTGCAGGCTCTGAGGCGCCACGCGGGACCGAGGGAGGAATGGCAGCCACGTGGTTGGACGGTCCGGAACCCAAACCCAAGAGCCACGGGGATCTGGGCTGAGAGAAGAAAGGGTGGTGGGTGGGATGGAGGAAGCCGCTTTGCTACATCAGATGCAGCAGAGGAGGAAAAATGGCATGTTTTCACTTTGGAACCTGACGCGTTCACCAGGAATGACACTCTCTTTGTGGCTGAGGTTAGAAGGTTACAGACCAGTGTATGAGATGATTCCTGTTACGGGAGAGTCGGGGTCCCTGGGGCTTTAAGGGTCAGAAAGTCCAGGGCAGTGCACGTCGGGCCACCTGAGGCGGTGGGAGCACAGACGCCACCCACTGTGATCGGGCCCCGTCACCTCCCAGTACCTCCAGGGTGAGGTCTGGGGCCTCAGCCTTGCTCTCAGTGACGCAGACCGCAGGGCAGCCCTGGGCCTTGGGGGCTTTAACCCTAGAAAGGCCCCCTCAGGCCAGTGCGGGCTAACACTCAGTCCGCCTTGTCACGGCCTCCAAGGTGGCCCAGGCAAGTGGCGGGGAGGAGCAGGGTCACCCGGCCCCCTAACCGCCCGCCCGCGGGACTCGCCCTAAGCAGCCTGGGACCCAGCAGTGCGCAGGGAGGGCCAGGCAGCGCGCAGCCGTGCGCCAGGGCCTGGCTCTTCCTGCCGGGCACGCAGATCCACAAAGGAAAAGTCTGCGCACTCGTGGGCAGTGCGCACCAGAGGCATTTCATGTTCTTTTTAAAACTGACTTACATGTATTTTCCTTGCTTTCTACAGGGGGTATTCACTATTCTGGTTTTTTTTTTAATTGCTTAAAAACCTCTGTTTAGAAATAACACATGATGAAATTGATACAGACGTCAACGTGAAAAACACTGTGTCGGGCTTTTGTGGAGGATTAAAAACAGAAACTGTAGAGCTGATTTGTGTAGGAGAGAATAGATTTTTCAGACGGGGATTGTTAATGTCGTTACCAAATCTAGGAAACCGTATCCAGTTTTCCTGGGACTAACTAGGTATTGGTTCACCTTTTAACCATGAACAATGGTCTCTCCCCACTGCTCTTCTGTGTTTTACCCAGAGGAGGCCCTCACGGTCCGAGGGCCCCTCTCCCCCACCATCCCGTATTTAAGAGCTGGGGACTCCAACTGGGGTCTTGCACCCCACGCCATACGGGCCTCCGGGACGGAGCTGGGAGCATTCAGCACAGGTGGGAGGCATTGGGGAGCTTGGAGGACCGTCTCTCTTCTTGTGTCTCTTGCCACCTCCCCCTACCTCCACAGCAGACCGGCAGTCAGACCAGTCTCCCCCCGCGGAGCTCCGTGGCCCCACGCCCCAGCGGCCGGCCCCAGGGAGGAGACCAGGAGCAACCCGCACAGTCTCGTCCGTGTCCCCAAGGACCCGAGGACTCGGGCAGGGGTCCCAGGGCCCTGGCGGACAGGTGCTCTCCAAGCTGCAGCTGGTGGACCTGGCGGGTAGCGAGTGCGCCGGTGAGATGTGAAGCCTTCCCCCCGGGTGACCTGGGGATGCAGGGTCCAGGCCGTGAGCGAACGGGGAGCCCCAGGCAGATGCTCTCCCACCCATGTCTGTCCTTGTGGATTGCTGTCTCACCACCGCAGAGTGCATGTCAATCCAACACATGTCGTCTGGGGGCATCTGGCAGCGCAGGGGCCCCAGGTCCAGTCAGTGCCTCCCCTGCCACGGAGGTGGTCAGGGACATAAATATGATCGGGGGTCTCCTCCACGCTTTCCTGGGAGGTCTCCGTTTTGCTTTGCTGATTCACCTGGATGTCACCCAGCATTTGTGCAAATCCCATGTCTGACTGGGTCTCTGCACTTCCCCAGGTGTGTCTGGAGTGACCGGATCGGCCCTGCGGGAGACGTCGCTTATAAACCGGAGCCTGGCGGCCCTCGCGGACGTGCTGGGGGCGCTGTCGGAGGGCAGAGGCCACATCCCGTACCGGAACAGCACGCTCACCCACTTCCTCCAGGATGCACTCGGTACCTCCCGCCCCCGCCACCGCCCCCAAAGAGGGGAAACTGTCCCCCTGCCCCTGGCCACACCTCCTGGGGAACTGCTGGCTCTCTGGGTCACTGCGTCCCCTCCCTCAGTATTTCTAGCGCGCTCGTTAGCAGCCGGCCTCCTCGCTGTCCTCGGGGCCACGTGCGCTGGTTGGTTAGCACAGCACGTGCACGACCTGCTCCCCCAGCTGGGCCCCAGGCTTCCACAGGCCCGCCTCCTTGCGGCACACGAGGGGTCCCCAAGGCGTGGGACCCTCTGAGCCCCACGATGCCTGCGAGCTGGGCTCTGCACCTGCAGGTGGGGACTCTTGGTTGCTGGTGCCAGGAACCCAAGTGAGTTCGAGTAAGTGCAGGTGACCCTTGGAGGTACTGAATCACCAGGCTGTGGGCTTGGGGCTTGGGGTGGCCTGACAACGCTGGCCTGCGCCTACTCAAGTTCCAGAGCGATGGCGCGGAAGTGGACGGGGCGCTCTGTCCTGCACCGAGACGCCCGCCCCAGCAGGCAGGTTCCCGCACTGAGCTCTCTGCCCGACCTCCCCCGAGGCAGCCCTGGCCCAGCTCAAGCCACACGCCCAGAGAGGAGGGTGGGGGCTCTCAAACCCACAGGACAGGGAGCTCAGGAGGGGAGGGGCGGGGGGCACCCCCAGGGTCTCCTACCAAGTTCGATGACAGTTAAGTCATGGGAAGCCAGTGGAGCTCATTCCATGGAGGAAAACACGGGGGAGGAGGATGGCATTGCGGGGAGCAGGGGAGGGCACAGTGTGCGCTGCTCGGCACCGCGGCCCGTCCAGGACGGCGGAGGGTGGACGTCCCAGGCTCGGGTCTGACTCCGCGCCCAGGCGCACCTGTTCTGGCTGCCGCCTCCAGGAGACGCCCTGGCCCCGGGCTGGTGTGCAGCCGGGGAGGAGCGCGGCTGGACCGTCTCCCGGCGTGTGTGGCCGCCACCTGGGCTCCGGGGATTTTAGAGATGCCAGTTTTTCGCTGGAATTCCTTCCAAATGCACATTGTTCTTTTCTTAAGGAGGCGACGCCAAGCTGCAGGTGATCGTGTGCGTGTCCCCCTGCCAGAAGCACGTGGCAGAAACACTGCAGAGCCTGGGATTTGGGGCCCGAGCGCGGCAAGTGGAGCGGGGCTGTCCAGCCCCCAGAAAACCCAGGTGAAGGCGGTGGGCGCACCGTGGGCTTTCCTCCCTTCACGTGCTTCCCAGCGGCGCCCGGCAACGTGTGCGCCCTGGAAATAAATGCACTTTGGACCTTGTAAAGCCCAGCACAAGCCTGCATGGACCGCCGAGGCAGCAGGCCGGGCAGGAGAATTTGAGGGTGGGGCTCCCCAGGGACCAGCACCAGAGCCAGTCATCCGCGAGCAGGATCTGAGCAGACCTGGGGTCTCGTGGTGGCTCCGTGTGTCCCCGACAGATTACTTGGCTCCTGAAGTCTGTTCCCTCATCCGTAAAAAGAGTCTGTGTTGGGGTGCCAGGCACACACACCCCACAAAGAGCAGGTGGCCAGGCGTCCTTAGTCCTCCTCGTGTGGGCCCCCCATGAGGACCCCCACGTGGACACACCCTTGCCCATGGGCACGACGCAGACATGTAGTGGGACCTGGGCCCTCAGCGCTGGGGGCTCCGGGAACTTGGAGAAGAAGAGAGGGCAGGTTTGCTTCCACTGACATCTGGCAGCCACGGGTGGGGACACACCACATGGCTATTTCTGGCCATGACACCCCGGCCAGTGCAGGGGCACCCAGCCCCATGTCCCTTCTGAGACGTGGGCTCCTCCACCCACCCCAGCTGCTGCAGAGTGTGTCCATGAAGGGTCAGTTCACGGTGTGAGCGCAGTGACCGTGCTTCCTTTGGCTCTTGAAGCGTCTGAGAAGGGACCCCAGGCCCCTCGGCCACAGAGGGCCGTCCACAAGGGGTGGGCTGTCCACGCTGTTCTCTCCGTGTCATCCCATTGCTCTGAGGGACAGAGTGCGTCCAGACAGAGGGGACAGTCCCCGGGAGGGAGCACCGTGCAGAGCCAGCAGGCAGGGGTGGAGGTGTCGGCTGCTTGGGCGTCCCTGGGGCCAATGCGGCCACCTCCGTCCTGGCAGGAACAGTCTGCGGTCCCACAGCATGGGGGCCGAGTGGGGATCCCCAAGAGACCTGTAAATGCAGGGTCCCCACGAGAGAGGACCAGCATCTGGTCATCCGTGTCGCTGAGGGCATGACCCCAGCCTCCAGTAACCTGATCAGTGAGGCCGGCCCCTGACCGGGCAAGGAGGCGGCCCTGCGGGCAAGGCGGGGTTTCGCAAGTGGGAAATGCAGCCCCCACCCCTCCAAGGGCTGCCATGCTTGGGGCGAGCAGAAACCTCAGAACCAGGCAGAAGGTTAACATTTTGGTTTAGGTCGGAATGGACTCTTCGACACTGGGATGTGAAAGCTTTAATATCCAAAAATACGATGAAAAGCTGGATTCTGGCAGAGATTTTGTGCGTGGCTAAGAGAGCAGGTCCACAGAGCACCCCACGCACAGCCAGCACCTCAGGGGACAAGGTGGTCCAAGCCCAAGGGACTTCGGTGGCTGCAGTGCCTCAGGCTGGGTGCTCTGCACCCCATCGGGCCCCTACCTCCCTCGAGTGCCTCCTGGGTGTCCACAACTGGAGAGGGGACAGCTACTCAGCATGGGAGGCCACCGGCCTGCTCCAGTTCCCAGCCTCACCACGGATGCCCCCCAGAACCCACAGGCCGGCGCTGGGGAGGGGTGAGTCCGCGTCCAGGGCCCCTGACTGGCCTTCCCGCCGCTCCTGCTGCTTCTCCAGGCTGTGCATTTGCCCAGCGAGGCCAGGAAGCCTGGGCACCTCGGGGCAGCGAGCAAACAAAGATGCAGGGAGACAGTGGGGACAGGGTCCCCCCGGTGGGAGAAGGGGCTCCCCTAAACGGCAGGGCTGGGCTGGGACTGCAGGAACCAGTCTGCACTCACGGTTTCAGTGCAGACAGTTAGATGACAGGTTGATTAGCAGACAGGCAGACAAAATAAGGACCAACTGAACGTGTGTGTGTTTTATATTCAGAAGGCCCCCTTCACATTCTCTGCCCTCCCCACAGCCCGGTGTCCTCTTGCAGGTGAGGACTTGCCCAGGAGACACTGCCTGCTGCCCTGGACGCCCCCTCAGGACTCAAGATGGTCACTGGTGCCTCAGACCCGGTCACTGTGAGCCTCAGGGCGGGAGCAGCTGGCCGAACCCTGACAGCCCAGTCACAGGGGCGCTGAGGAGGAGGGAGCTGTCCACACGCCGAGGCCAGCACGTGGCGGGGTCAGGTGTCCCAGGGAACCGGCCAGGGCTGTGTCAGCACATTGTTGTGGCTGTTGGAGCCTCCAGCCCTCAGAGTGGCCAAGGGTCAGCCCCAAGGCTAGTGGTCTGTGGTCTCCAATTTAGCATTGTTGGCAGAGACAGGAAACACTTCGTTTGTGGAGGAAGGAGCCACTGGGTCTCAGCCTCCCCATGGGTGTCCCTGTGGGGAGCCCTGGATTCCTGGGACCTCCCTGCTCATCCTAGGCCCCCGGGTCTGTGCACAGCATACATCTGCTCCACACATCTGCTTGGGGAGGGGGGGCGGGTGTGTGCAGCTCCTGGGGAGGAAGAGCACGGGGCCTAGAGGGAGCTGGCACTGCCCGCTGAGGTCCCTGAGCACCTGCACCAGGCAGTCCGCCCTCCACTCACTTGCTCAGCCACCCCTTGGAGGCCCACTGAGCACGGGGCCGTTCCCCGGGGGAGATGGGGGATACTGCCATAAATGTGGCACAGCCTGCCCTTGAAGACTTCAAAACCAGGACAAGGATTAGATGTGCCAGAGCCTGCCCGCCAGGCACACCCCCACGTCTGCTCCCACATCTACACAGCGACAGCAGGGTCACATGGGGCAGGTGTGTGGACCAGAACCTCTCAGACCAGCGCCCACGTTCTGCTGTCCCGGGACGGCTGAGGGGAGGACCTGGCCTTTGTCCAGGCTGGGCAGATCACTGCTTCGGGGTCTTGTGGCCACCTAGGGAACCTGCCTCCCAGACCTGCTCCCCCACTGCCCGGCCGAGCTGCCACCCTGGACAGCCCAGTCCTCCTGCTACAACCCCCACCGCCCGCCCACCTCTGCCGGCTGCCCCCCGCCCTGACTCCCCCACCACACCAGGAGAGTCCCGGGAGGCCGTGGCCTTTTCCCATGGCTGAAGTCTATGAATGATTAATGTTCCTAAATTTGCTCTCTTAGGAAAGCTGGGTTTGTGTTCACAGGAACCCCATGTCCCGTGGAGGGAAGCAGAGAACAAAGGGGGCCTGGGACACATCCCCGCCTGTGATCAGAGGTCCTGGAGCAGAGTCCCGGGGGCGGGCTGGGCCTGAGGCCTGAACCTTATGTACATAGTTGGTGATGGGGGCCCTCCTGCAGGAAAAATAATGTTATACATTCTTAAGTAGGTATGCAGAAAAACACTTAGAGGAAAACTTAAAAACCATCAAGTCACAGCTTTAAAAAGCTGGCGAATAGTGCAGACCGCCACGGAACTCCGAGGCACTTCGGTCAGTTCTTCCGATTGCACCCCCCTGTGTTTTCTGGCTGCGTCCTCGACCCGGCCCTTGACTGGGGAAGACACGCCCGCTTTCCCCCAGCACCTCCTCATCCTGAGGTTTAAGGCGCCGGCTTCCCTTCGCAGCGTGGCCCGGGGAGGGGGTGTGGGGGCTCCTGAGCTGCAGGCCCCCCTGCCCCCAACCCTGGCCCCGTGCCAGCTTTGTTTCTCTTCCTGTCCCCACGTCCTTCCTGCACTGGGGGTCTGGGTCCCCAGAGACGTGACCTCTGGCTGCAGGGGCCCTCCTGGAGGCCCCTGCTGCCCCCGTCCAGCCGGCGGTGACTGTGAACCTCCTGGCTGTCTCCCACCAAACCCGACCTCCCCACTAGCAGGGCCCCGACATGCCCGCAGATTCCGCCCGCGACTGCGGGGAGGGTGTGGAGTGCACGCTGAGTGGAGAGACAGCGATCTTAACTGCTTATGGTTAAAAAGCCCTAGTTCTGCACATTTTTTGAAAGACTGTAACCATGTGAACACCACCAGTGGGGCCCAGCGCCTGCGCGTCATGGCCTCGTGGTCAGTTCACCCTGCCCGGTGCAGTGCAGCGCAGAGGCCCAGCTCTGAGTCCCCGCCATCAGAGCCTCCTGTGAAGCCTGCCCCTGGGGTGCCCGGTCAGCTGTGGAAGGGCAACCCCCACCCCCGCCCCCGCCCCCGCCTCAGCCACCCTGCTCCTCTCCTCTGAGTCTCCAACCACTTGCAGCCGTCCTTGGAGAAAGGATGCCCCGGACATGGATTCTGTCTCCCAAGAGGGAGAGTGGGAGGGTGACATGGCCACAGGGTGCAAAACACTTCATGGAACAAAGGGGGCTGGCAGGACCGGAGCCCTGGACTCCTGGTCCAAGACCGTGAGGGCGAGGCCCCCGACACAACCGCTCCCAGGTCGGCTGTCATGTCCCGCGCAACCGCCCTCAGGGGCGGTCTCCACCGCAGGCTGCTGCTCCATTGCACCAGGTCCAAGGGCAAACAGGCAGGTACCTTCAAAGCGCAGGTTCCTGGGTCCCAGCAAGACGTGGCGGTCGGCCCAGCTCCGAACAAGCCCGTAGGTTCTCGTGAATTAGACCCGCCAGCATGACCTCTGGCCTCCTCTTCCCCCTGCCCAGCTAGGGTAGCTGGTGGTCGCGTCTGTCCAGCCGACACTTTCCTGAGCCATCTGCACCCTCTTCGGGGTCCAGAGGAAACCTGGGTGGGTGTCCCTCTTAGCCCTGACAAATGGGGAGGGAGATGTGTGGGGGCTCCCACCCCCCACAGCCCTGGGGCCACACTCCCCGGACAAGGTGAGTGGGTCCATTTAGCAGGCCCCGCACCAGCCATGACGGCCCTTCTCACAAACCCCTTTCCCTGCCAGCTGACGCCTGTTTTCCCAGGTGTCTCCTGGTATCTGCTTTGCCTGAGAGACCTTTGGGCCTAATTGACGCCAAAAGAGAAGGTGGTTCGTCTGATGTTCCTCTCCTGGAGAGGGGCTGCCCCCCTCTAGGCTGCCGCTTCCTCCGGGTGGGGAGGGGGCCGTGGGGAAGGGGTTGGAGACCACGCGAGGTCCCTCTTGGCCTCTGACTGTCCTCCACGTGCCCTGACCACCGGAGTGGCTCACAGACACTTGGCACAGTTTTCTGTGTCTACCCAGGCACAGAGGAAGGGCAGAAACGGAACTCCCAGCCTCGCCCTGGTGGTTTCTTGGGGTCAGCCAGAGGTCCCTGCTGCCTCTCATCTGCCAAGGACACAGGGCGCTGGCCACCCTCAAGATGGGCTGTACCCGGGTGACAGAAGAAAGGGCAGCCTGGACGTGGGGCTCTGACCTCACCGGGAGGCCAGTCGGAAACCACACGGGTGAGCACCGGGCCATCCCAGGCATGCCCCAGCCCGCCCCCCAGCAGGCTCACCACAAGGTCATGCCCACCCCCACCCCCGCTTCCAGGCCTGACCCGCACACCCAGGTCTGTCCCTGAGCGTCCTGTAGGCGCGGCAGCCGCCCTCTGAGGAGCCAGAGCGTGCAGCCAGCGCCCTCTCGTGGCGGCCGAGGGACGGCCGGGGCCGGGGACGGGAGCGCAGCTCTGAGTCCCAGCTAGGAGCTCCACGAGGGCATCCGGTGGAAGTGTCCTTCCACCAACCCATGTCGACTCGCCACGTCTGCCCACATTCGTGTGCACACGTGTGCTTGCGTGTGCACGTGTATGGGTGTGTGTAGGTTGCGGCCCCAAACAGCTTATTTCAGCCCCACCCTGACGCCTGCCGCCCCTCCCTGACACCTGCTTTGTGCAACAGCAAAGCAGCCTGTGGGGCTGGGCTCCTGCTCCCAAAATTCCTTTAAAGGGGAAAAGGTCATCCTGGACCCTGGATCAGGACACATGCAAACTCATTTTTTTTTCTCATAAGGGCCTGTCTCAGCATGATTTTGGAAATTCGCGGGAAAGCAGGGCTCAGGCCCCCACACCTCCGGACGCCATCTTCCAGGCCCAGACCACACTCAGGCTCCCCTCCCTTGCCACCTGCCCTTGTGGCACCAGGCTCGGTGCCCGGGGCAGCCCCGGGCGAGTGGGTACCTCCTGTGGGGGGAGACCGAAGGGCAGCCCAGGAGGTCCAGCACCACGGCTGCTGACCCTGCCCTCACCGTGCTCCGTGCTGGGAGCGCTTCCCCATCTGCCATCTACCCGGTGCCGGCACCTGACCTGCCTGCGGGGAGTCTGTTCAGTGAGGGGGTGCTGGGGAGATGAGGCTGCCTCCACCGACCCCCCGCCCTCCCTGCCTGGCCCAGCCCCACGGCGGCGCTGACCTCGGCAACCCCACACCACAGATGAAGGTAGGTTTCTTGTCACCTTTTAAAAAACAAATAAGATAAATCTGAGCTCCAGGGGGCAGGGGCTGTCACCCCCCAAGTCCCTCTGTCCACACAGCGCTGGGACATGGAGGGTCCTCACGGGGGGAGGCCCCCAGTGGCCAGGAGCCCTCCCTATGTGAACTGAGGGCCAGCGTGGCCTCCCGGCCGCCCCGCGTACAGGTGCGTACAGGGGCCACCCAGGTGCAGACACAGATGTGTGTCCAGCTCTTGTCACACGCGCACAGGACAAGCTTCCCTTCACAGAAAGGGCCACCAGCGTCAGCTTGGCTGCAGCCCCACCCCACCCGGGACTCAGGCTCCACCCGGCGCCAAATGAGCCTGAGGTGGACTCGGCCCCACAGGGTCCTCACAGCATGAGCAGGACAAGGAGGGGACGACGTCTTGGGCTCTCCGACAGTGAGGCACAGGTCAGCGCGTCCAGGCGAAGATGGCAGCAGGCGTGCGGGTGCGGATCTTGTGTGAGGGGAGAGGACCCACAGGTAGAAAAAGTCTCACCACACCCAGGTGCCTGTCACCAGCCTCGGGCTGGAGGGTGGTGGTACCCACGGAGTTCCACCTGTTCGGAGCGGCCCCTCTTGGAGCCTCTGCAGGGCACGAGGCAGGGGTCCCACCTGCGGTCAGGAGGCAGGTGAGATGCAGCGCCAGCTCTGTCTCTCCATCTGGGGACACAAAGCCAGGCTGATGCTGGCTCCCTCCACCGGCTGGAGCCACTCCGCCCCGTCCACGAGGTGGATGGCTTCGAGGACAGCCCCCTGCACACAGGGCCCTGGACGCGGGGATGGGTGAGGGGAAGCTGCCCTGACTTGGAAGGGACAGCACAGCACAACTACAGCAGCCAGCCCTCCCAGCCACGGACCTGCCCTGGCGCTCCTGCCCCCGGTGCGTCCCCTGTTAGAAGGACACCTGGCTGCTCACTAGCCTCTTAGCGCTCCGACAGCACAGCCTCCAGCGAAGGTCAAAGTCCCTCAACACGCTTCTCCAGAAATCGCTGCAAACCTGGCTCAGCTATTCAGCCGCTTGTGAGGCCGGCTCGAGACGGGTGCAGACAGTGGAGGGCGGGGCGGTGCAGCCCCACCTTTGCCCGCACCTCCCGTCCAGTCTTCTGATTTGGGGAGGAGGACCATGGCAGTGAAAGGCCCGGAAGGGTGACCAGTGCTGACGCAGGCTGGGTGCCCCGACGTCCCGCTGCTGACAGGCCATGGCTCCCTCGTGCGCAGACGACCCTTCTGACTGGATGGGCACTGGCAGGAAAAGGGACACTGTTTTAAAGTTGGCCTTTTGACTGGAAAGGAGGAACTCAGGCTCTGAGCCTCGTGCACCTGTGCTGGCGGACTTCCTTTGGGAACACCCTTTGATGTGTTCAGCGTGGGATCACTTCCTCTCTAGCCTGCCTCTCCCACTTCCTGCTGAGGATTCACCCACTTCATGGGACCATGTGGCCACTGTAGCCGTGCAGTTCCAGGCCAGGTGCCTCCTGTGTACACGTGGCAGATAGGGTGGGCTCTGCTGGGGTCCTGGGTGAAGGAGCTGGGCCGACGCCCCACAGAGGGGCCTCTGTCCTGTGCACCCAGGACTGAGCAGCAGGAGCTGCAAAGGGAGTGGTCCGGGGAAGCCTGTGGCCAGGGAGGTGACAGTGATGGTGACCTTGAGCTCAAGGACTCCTGGAAGGCTTGCTCCATTGGTCTCACCATCCATTGGGTCGGTGGCGGGGGACCCCCAGGGGTCTCTTCAATGCCCAGAAGAAGCTAAGACACTTTCCTTCTCAGGGTACAGCCAGCACAGGCCTCACTCCACTGCCTGCAGTTTGGACTGCCAGACCTGGCTTCTGTCTCCTGGAGACCAGTATGGAAGGAGCTCGGATCAACCACAGTCCACACGGCACAGGAAGTGGGACCCGATCATCACTCCAGGTTTCACGTCAGAGAGGGCTCCACACCTCCGACAGGTGAGGACGCAGGAGGAAGCGCCAGGTATAGAAGATGGGCCAGACTCCTCAGTCAACCAGGTGGTGGGCGGTGGGAGCCTCCCGGGCAGAGAGAGGTGAGGGGCAGGTGTGGCCCTGCGTGGCTGGAGCCCCACGTGCGCGGAGCTGTGCGGTGTGGGTGGAGTGGCGCCGCGAGGCATCTATACCACAAATTCCTCCGGGAGGTGGTCCTCCCTGAGCAGGTCCACGGAGAGGCCATCCACGGACCTCCTACCGCAGAGGAGCTCGGGCGCGGGGTCCAGTGCGTGGCCGAGGGGACCGCTGCGCGGTGCGCGGCGCGGGGCAGGTGTGGGGCGCACGTCGTCCAGGCTGCGGCTGTGCTGGTCCTGCACGGTTCGGCCGCCGCCTCTGCCTCCAGGATCTGCAGGGAGAGGCCAGAGGCGAGTCTGGTACTTGGACGCCTTCCTCTCCCCTCCAGTTCTGCCCCTGTCCTGCCCACAGTTAACACCGCCCTCGTGCCGGCGCTCTGCGCCCGCCGCCCCAGGCCTTTGCACTTGCGGTGCCCCACTGGGCATGCCCACACGGCTTCCACCCGTCCCCTCTGGACTGCCCTGCAGAGTGGCCCCTTCTGAGGGTTCCCCTCACCTCTGCACCCACAGCGCCCACCCTGCCTGTCTGCGTTATAACACCGGTGGCCTTGGCCACTCGGCCTGGCCTCCTCCTCGTGGGCCCTCCCTCCCCTGCGCGCCTGTCCGTCACCGAGGCAACTTCCGCGGGAGGATGCTCAAGTCTACGTGTGGCAGCCCCCGCCCCCGCGGCAGAGCCCGCCGCCTCTTCCCAGGGAAGCTGCGGCCACTCAGTCGGGCCACACAGCCCTGGGCTGCTTTCTTTCGCCCTTATTGGACTTAGATTGTTACTATGTGACAGGTTTTAGGAATGAGCCCTGAGAGTGTTCTCCGAAGTCAGAAACAGCCCACTCCCCGCCCCCTCTCGCGTGAGGAAGCTTGGCCAGAGCCCCAGCTCAGGGCAGGTGCTGGGGTCCCGACCACGCTGGGGTCCAGCTGAGCCCCCACCACGCTGAACTACGTGAACTAACCCTCACTTCTCAGCCGTGAGGGCCTAGGGTGGGAGGACCACGCATCCCACAGGAGGGCGGGGCCAGGCGGGCGGGCCGACAGGACCCCAGCCCCACTGGCACCTGGGGCTTCTCGCCCCCTCCTCCCTGTGTCAGGTCTGTCCCTCCCTTTGAGTCAAATCACACCCTGGAGGATGGCTTGGATCAGGGGTGAGAGAAGGTCCCTCTAATTCACTGCCTTTCCAGGGGCACCACCCTCCTACTCCGGCTCCCCAGGTCAGCTCTGAGCAAGGGCGGGAACCTCCAGCCCCGCCTTCCTCTGCCCCACCCCCCAGAATCACTGGCTTTGGCCCCTCCCCTGCTCCTGGGGGCCGAGGAGCTCCACCCCAGAGCCCCGCACTCCTGGGGCCCGAGCTGCCCTGGCAGTGCTCACACTGCCCACCGCCTGGGGGTGTGCAGCCAGGAAAGACCCCCAGCCTCCACTGTGAGCCCAGCTCTCAGGCCCCAAGGCTGATGAGAACCAGCTGCCAACCTGCCTCACTGGTGCCCCACTGCCCAGCTGCAGTTGCAAGGGGTCTCCCAGGGACCCTCCAGTGGGCCTAGGGCCCCTGAGGGATGGGCTGGAGCACAGGGAGCAGGAGTGAGCACCTACCTGGTGCAAGGCCTCAGTGCTCCGGCCCCTCATGCTGACCAGTGTGACCCGCACCACGGCCAAGGGCTGCTGGGGAGAGGCTGTTGACAGGGGGAGGGTGCGTGAGCAGGGCCTGGGGACACCCGCCCGCACTCTGCAGAGGACGGCCTACTCCTAGGGACCCAAACTCAGATGAGACTGGGAGCCTCTGTGGCCCGGGCAGCCCCTCCGCCTGGCCTTAGGGTCCCGGAGTGGTGGGACCGCGACCTCGGCCCCCCACTTGCAGGCCATCTGCGATCCCAGACACCGCTGTCACACGTACTCCCCACGCGAGGTGTCTGAGTCCCCTCGAAGGAGCCACAGTTTTCCTGGGTGCACTGTGGGCTCCTCGGCTCAGGCGGTCTCCGCCTGTCCCAGGACCTCTCCCTGCAGGGTCCCTGTTGGACGCTGGTCCCGCAGTGCTGCCCTGTGGAGACCCAGGCACCGCCCCCCGACCACCCGCTCACAGGGGCTTGTCCTGCTTTGGCTGTCCAAATGCCCTGACGTCTCAGCGACACGGGCACTCCCTGGGCAAACACTGCATCACTATCACTGCTCGTGCTGGACTGCAGACCACGCACTTGGACAAAACTTCCGTGCAGGAGGCCCACCCATCCTTTACCAGTGGGCCAGACGTTCGGACTCTACAGGCGGACACAGCAGACTGACAGAACTGCCTGACACTGTGTGACCTTGGGTGGCCCTGGGTGACCAGGCCTCAAGGCTGGTCCCCAGAATCACCCGTTGCGTCCATGCTCAAAGGTGCTACAGGTGCTCAGGGAACAGCAGCCCCTGTGACCTTCCTGGGGTGACAAGGAAACCACTTCAGAAGCTCCCCTGAGGACAAGGAGCTTGCACTAAATCAGAAGGGCACGTGAGCCTCGAACTCTGAGAAGTGCCTTCTGTCACGCGACTTCTACTGACCCCTTGCAAGTAACGAGAGAGAAATGAGGTTGAAGGCTTTCCGATGGTGGGAGTGTTAACGAGGGACACTGGTCAGCCCAGGCTCCCGACGAGTGACAAGCTGCAGGAGGGCAGAAGGACTGCCACCCACCACGTCTGGTAGGGAGGGCCCTGTCCTGTCTCTGCCACCAGGCCCGTGGCTGCCCCATGGTGGAGGGAACCTCTGTGTGACAAGGTCCCCAGAAATCAAGGCCATATGCACCCTGGCCTCTCTCCCTCTGAGTGATGGCCCACCCGGGGCTGGCCAATCAGCACGCTCACCGTCTCCTGGGTCCTGAGTGTCCCCTTCAGGCCCACCTCTGCCGCCACCAACTGTGCCACGGCGGCTCTGGCTGGCACGGGAACTGCAGGATGGCCCCTCCCCGCAGGGCGCCGGGGCCCTGATGGGCTCATCCACTGACATCTCCCCCGGCCCCATGGGCCCCCCCGGCTGGGGGTCCACCTCGATGCCCGATGAGTGGGAGCTGCAGTGGCTGTCGGCTGAGAGGAGGGGGAGCTGATGGGGTGGATGCTGGCTACCACCCGCTCTGTCCCCGCAGCCGGGGGAGCCGGGGGAGCTGGGGGTGCCGGGGGCAGCCCTGCCGGCCAGGCCCAGGTCCAGGCCCAGCTCCTGCTCCAGCCCCAGCTCCAGCTCGTCGCTGACGTAGGACTCCCGGTAGCACTTCTTTTCTGTGCCGGGAAAGGAGGGGCAGCAAGGGCGTGAGAACAGGTGCTGGAGGTGGAGGAAGGTGCAGCCACGTTCCTGGAGCCGCCAATGGCCAAGGGTGGCCCCGGGGTCCAGCCAAACACCATGTGCGGAGCTGGCACCAAGCTCCCGGAGATGAGGTGGGAGGGGAGGGCAGTGTGGTCCAGAGGTCAGCTATCGCCTGGGCCCCAGGGTGGAATCTGTCACTTGAGCCAGTAACCTCCTCATGCAGGCTCCTGCACCCACCGCTCTGGGGCTGTCACGCCACCTCCATCTGAGGGACCCCAAGCAGCCCCGGACACGAGCAGGCGTGCACGCACATGCACAGTATGCGCGCACAGCCGGGGCTTCCCAGAACCGCCGGGGGTTACTGCAGCCCTAGCCCAGGCCCTCCTCTCCACACCTGGAGAATTCTTCCCCAGAACCCCCAGTACCCTGGCCCCCCATGTTTAGAATCGGGCTCCAGGAGAGCTGGGGGAGGTGGGGTCACCACCACCCCCTGCCAATCCCACGATGGGAAAACACGGTGCAACCCCAGCTGCTGTGCCCAGAGCCTGTGGCCCAGACCCCAGATGGAGGGGGCGGGTCAGGGGCCTGGCCTGGTGCCCACCTTGCACCTCCTCCAGCTGCCGCAGCCGCCGTAACGCGGGCTGCAGGGCGCGGTGCAGCTGGTGGCTGTCGCGGAGCAGGCGCAGCAGGTGGCTGGAGCGCCAGGCGCAGCCCGTGTGGTACACCAGCTTCCGGGCCGGCGGCAGCCCATCCGGCCAGATCTCGAACTTCTTCCCCTGGACAGAGAAGAGAGGGACTTCACGTTACAGGAAAACCACGTGACAGCAGGAGACACGTGTTCTAAACAAGCCAAGCCCCCTGAGGGGCAGCTCCAGAGGCAGGACCGGCTCCCCGCCCGGACGCCCCCAGGCTTGCCTGCACCTCGTGGGTGATGACCTGCTGGTCAGTGCCCTGGAGGAGAAGGCTCTCCTGGGCTCCTGGGGGCTGAGACCCCCCCGCCTCAACCCCATCAGACACGCACCAGAAACGCCAGCTTCCCAACACGGGACCAGGGGAAGTCGTAGAGCAGCTGTGGAGCGTGGTGTACCTCCTGTGGGACAGCAGAAGCGGCCGTGTCCTCAGGGTCAGCCCTCTGGGGGAGGGGAGGGGACAAGGGGGGCACGCAGGGGGAGGAGGAGGAGGGGGAAGGGGAATGGCGACGGGGCCCTGGTGGGTCACCTGATAGACCTGCACTCCTTTGAGGGTCAGTCCGAGAACAACGGTGGGTCGGTCTTCCTTTTTATCCTGAGAGGACATGGACAGCAGAGCGGTCTAGAGCCTGGACCTGGGGTGTCAGGCTCCTTGCGGACCCTCCCTGGTGGATCTGGGGTGCCTGAGGTCCACCATGACCCGGGCTGAGGCGGGGTCTCCAGGCCACTTCCCATTTTCCCTCTAATGCTGGGTGGGCGTCCTGGTCCCAGGACGGCTGTGGGGACACTGTCCCTCCTGTCGGGGGTTGGGGTCCTGGCCACCCTGGGGCCCTGCTCGTTGGGGAGGCGTGCCCTCGGCCTGAACCGCCGCCGTCCTCCTGGCCTCCCCCCAGGCTTAACCTTGTACAGCCTGAAGAAGTGGACGGGCACGTCCTCCAGCCGGCAGGCCTCCCTGATGAAGCGCAGCTCGGCCTCCTTGGGGCTCAGGCCCCGCTGCTCCCGGTGCAGGGTGGGCGCGTGCCTGAGGATGTAGGCGCTGCCCCTCTTGGTGATGATCTGAGGAGGGGCCGCAGGCCGTCGGGCGCCGGCTCCCCTTCCCCGGCCCTCCCCTAGGCCCCAGGGACACTACCCTGGGCAGGGCACCAGGATGGAGAGAAGGGCCCCCACCGGGCGGAGCGGCAGGTGCTCACCCACTGCGGGAAGTAGGCCTGGGGCTGGAAGTACGGCCCGCGGTGCGCCGGCTCGCGGTGGTTGCCCAGGTCGGCCTGCAGCCCGAGGGCCGCCAGCAGGAAGTAGGCCTCCTCCCGGTGGGCGCACTGGGACCGCAGCACCCGCTCCTTCAGGTGGCAGTAGTACAGGTGCCGGGCCGCCTTGTCCCTGGAGGACCCAGATGGGCTCGGGAGGGGCCGTCCCCCGACAGCTGGCGGCCCCCCTGCCCAGCCAGGCTGGCCCCGGGCTCCCGGCCTCCCTGTGTCCCCCCCGCCCCCGGCCACGGCCCCACTGCCCTCGGGCCCGTCGCGATGGTGGAGCAGGTGGACTGGGGGCCGCCCCTGCTGCTGAGAAGTCAGGGGAGCCCACTCGGTCGGCAGGGCTCCTGGGACCCCCAGGACATGGCAGGCCTAGTTTACAGGAGCACGGGCCCAGAAGGCAGGTCCCTTTTTTTCTAATTTTCTAACACGCCCAGGGAGCAGGGCTCCGGGGGGAGCAGGCCCGGACCTTCCAACACCAATGGCCGTGACGGGCCCATAGCACAGGGTGGCCACTCCCTCACTCCAACCTGCCCTCCATGCTCTCCCCTCCGTGACTTTTCCAGAACTGTCCACACCATCGCACATGCCCCTTCTTGCCCATCTCTCTGCCCGGGAAGGCTCGGTGGGGCCCCGGCCTACTGCACCCGCTCAGGGATCCTGGGACAGGGCCTGCTCACCAGCCCCTCGTCTGGGAGGGACTCAGTTCCTGGGTTGTCTGGGGAGTCTGTTTGTCCTGCACACTCTGGTGCGGCTCCCTCGAGAAAGCAGCCTCCAGAACTCAGATGGAAGCCCGTCAGGTGTGCCCGCCCAGGTCACCTGTCCCCCCTAGGTGGGACGGCAGCCGCCGTGCAGCGAGAGCAAGAAAACCCCAGCCAGGAGGAGGACAGAGACCCTGAGGCCCTCCCAGCTCATGCCCAGGGAAGCCCCGCCCTGGAAAACAAAAACACCCATGTTGGAAAAAAGTCCTGTCTTTCTACCAATGTCTCTTTATGTTTTTTAATGAAAAAGAACGACTGTCCCCACCCGGCCGAGCACCTGCGACACCACATCCCTGCAGGTTGTCCTCGCCCGGGAACCTGCTTGGGTCAGAACCAGCCCACGGTTACCTGATGACCCTTCCGTCCTCCACGTAGTACTGCACCCTGAGGAAGGCCACGAAGGGGGCGTCGGCCCTGCCGCCTTCCTGGGAGGGGGTGTGGGGAGACGGCCGCCCTGAGGCCTCGGGGGAGGGCAGGCTGCCACCTCCGCCCCGCAGACCCAGCCCGAGCCTTAAGCTCAGGTCTGTACTGCTTGCCGGGCAGCTCGTGGCTTCACGTCACTTTGTTCAAAGGAAAAGCCGAGTGAATGTGGCCCAAAACGTTCAAGAGCGTCCCCTGCCCCCAGCGGGCTCCGCACTGGACTCGGGGCAGTGGTTCCCCCCGCCCCCCGTTGGCATTTGCACTTACTCTGTGCATCTCTCTCTTCCAGTCCTTGGAGAAGTACTTGCTGAGCTTCTGCTCCAAGTCCACAAAGACGTACTCGCCGTCTGAAAAGAGAAGCAGGGCCTTCAGCAGAGCCGGGAGGGGCTCACGCGAGGCGGCGTCCTGGGGGCGGCAGTCTACCAGCGTGCCGGGGGACGGCGTCCAGGTGCCAAATGCCGCTGGCTTCCCAGACGGTTCCCAGAGTGTAGGGATATTGGCTACGGAGACCTAGATCTTGGACCGAGACGCTGAACTGGGACCGAGGCTGCTACACGCTGCAGACACAGCCTCAGAGGGCGGGGGCAGCGTGGCAAGACACGTCCAGGGGTCTCCCCTCAACCAGCGGTCCCTCTCCCAGATGTGGAACGAGTCCTTTGAAGACAGAAGTGCCTTAAACCTGGAACCAAATACGGCGACTTCAAGTCAACAATGAGGTGAACGAGCCACACGGAAGGGGGTCACTGGACATGCTTCTTTCTAAATTCTGTGCTCTGTGTTTTTGGAATATTATGACCATGTGTTTTCTTTCCAAGCTGGAAAAAAATGAGATTGTCCTAGTGAGGAGCCTGAAGCCAAAGCCATCCCTCCAGTTACTCTGGGAACCAGGCGACCCGCAGGCCCTCGACAGCAGGTACACACAGGGCAGGGCTGGGGTCCCGCTAGTGCTGGCCGTGCAGGGGGGACGAGGGACAGGGCTGCCCACGCCACCCAGCAGCCCCAGCCTCAGGAGGTATCTCCAGGTCACCAGTACTCCCCGGGTCCTGACAGGCAGCGAGGCAGGAGGGAGGTTCGCTGTGTCTCCCCATTCTCACCAGGACAGAACGTTGCTCCTGCTTGGCCTGAACTGTTCCCCCAGATTCACATGTTGGAGCCTCAACCCCAGGACCTTAGAAAGTGACTGTGTTTGTGATGGCTGCCCCATGGCCGTCACATTGTGAGAGACTCTATCTCTCTTTCTCTCTCTCTCTCGATTTCAGCACAGACACCCCCTCAAGCACACACACCCTGCTGTTCGTGCCTTTCTGTGATGACAACAACTTTGGTTCCATGAGGCAGAAATACGTCTAGAACGAGATGACAGATGTGTGACACTGACACACTTCCTTCTCCCCAAATAAATCAAGCATCTGAGAAACACTCTTTTCCTGACTTGTCGTCTGTGGGGACCCGGACACAGAGCCCGGCGTCCAATGGCTGAGAGGGTGGTTCTAGACAAAAAAGAATCAAACTGGGGCAAAGCTACCCATAACTCAGCTCTCCCTGCACAGTGGGGAGAGTCCGCTAATACAAAAATTTGGCAGCACAACCTAGAAAAACAGCAGAAAAGGGGGTTGTCCTGCGCTCCATCCCCTCCCCTGGGGCCAGCCTGGGCATCTGACACAGAACGCCCCAAATCCACCCCGGGGGAGCCTGGCTGAGTCTAAATGCAGGAATTCCCATCAGGACTCCACCTTCCCAACCCTAACCCGCCTGGTCCTTCCTCGCGGCCCGGCTTGCTTTCCCCTCTCAAGGGACTCGGTCACCCTGAGATGGAACCTCGGGCTCCAAGGAGAGCCCAGCGAGGATGGGAAACACCCCAGGGACAAGCCCTGCCCCTCATCTCTGTGCCCGGGGCCCTGACGGGTCAGGCGGCCCGACCACAGACCCTCCTCTGCTGGCCACTTGAGGGAACCGACATGGGGAAAAGAGCCGGGACATTGCACAAGGGCCACTGTGCAATGCATTGCACAGCTGACTCTCTTGGAGAAAGACTTAAAAATCTGCAGGACAAGCCGCTATGGGAGGGGCCCGGTCTTCAGTGCCCCGTGTTCCCATCCCTCACTCGTGCCCCGACCTGGACACTGGCGAGCTTGTCCCCCGCCCACTGAGTCTCTCACACACGCAGCCCCTGGGCCACCTGCTCTGTCCCTGCCCTCATCCCCCCATCCTAGGGTCTGCAGAGGCCTGCAGTGGGGGCCACAGAGGGAGCCCAGGACGGGAAGACAAGGCAGGCTGCCCACACCGGGCTGCCAGCAAAGCCACTCAGGGGTTTGCGCACATCAGACACACTGGCGGCCCTGTCAGGCCCGTGGCTCTGCAATGGACCCCTGTGGACCAGCAGACCCAGCCCAGGGTGCCAGCTCCCTGCTCTCTCCAGAAAGAACCAGCGTGAACGACAGTCTGCCCACCCTTGTTCTCCTGAGGGGACTGTGTGAGTGTGCAAGTGTGTGCGTGTGTGTGGGCCAGGATGTGTGTAAGTGTGTGCATGGGACTGTGTGTGAGTGCATGAGTGTGCCAGTGATTGTGGGAGTGTGTGAATGCATGCACACGAGCGTGTGATGTGTGTGTGTGAGTGTGTAAATGTTCATGTTTTGTGCGTGAATACTTGAGTGTGTGAATGAGAGTGTGTGTGAGTATACAACTGTGCGTATGTGTGAGTGAGCGTGTGTGCACATGTGTGCTCAGATGCAGTGAGGAGGAGTCGCCCAGACGGCCGGAGTGCCCGCTGGAACACGTGGGCACCGAGGGGCACCAGGCCGAGGCCCAGGGTCTCCTTTGGACTCTCCCCGAGACCACCCACTCCTGCCCAGGGAGGAGGCCAGGGCCTGGGGTCGTCCGGGCTGAGCTTGCTTACTTCTGACCACGCTGAGGCCAAAGAAGTGGGTCTCTCTGATGCTGGTCTTGTCACACACCTGCTGGAAGAGCTCGCGCCCGGTGGCCTGCACCTGCAAAAGGAAAGGGGGTCGGCGCTCAGGGCGCCGGCTGGGGCGGCCCCCAGCAGCGGCGGGCGGTCCTCAGAGCGGGAGACCACCGAGCGCGGCTGGTGCGCTGGGGGGCCAGCTCGGGCTGCTTCCCACCCAGCGGAGGCAGCGCTGGGGTCCCTGATGACCTCCCCAGCTGACAGCATGATGTCCCCCCAGCTCAGCGGGCTGCCCGTGAGAGAACGGTGTGTGAGAGGGTGTGGGGGCCTGGAGGCCGTGCTTGACCCTGGGGCAGGAGCCTGCTCCCTCTGCCCCTAGACTGTGCACTCGGGGCATCCAAGGATGGGGGTGGCGGATGCTCTGTGGCCCCGACCTCGCGTCCCATTGGCCTTTTTCCTCACCCTAAGCCAGGCAACCCTGAAAGTGGGGCTGGGGCCTGGACACACCTGGAGGGGTGTGTTGTGCATGGGGAGGCCCATGTCCCCTCCAAGCACCCCCTCTGCCCACAAGTACCCCTGCCGGGCTTCAGGCCCCAGGCTGAGCCCCCAACCTCATCACCTTCTCCCTTCTCCCGGCTCCCACGCCGCCCCCAGGCTTGGGAGCAGGTGTCTGTCCTCTGTGCACACACAGGGAATGGCTGCCGCCTGGCTCAATGCAATCTATTATCCAATCTATTACCCCTTATCCAAAAATACTTCATTATGCCTAAATACTGAACAACTTAATAGCAAACACCCCATAAGTGCAAATTTCCAGTTGTCTCCTAATGGTCAGCATTTTTTGTGCTTTGCTGATTTGAATCAGGACTCAGGGAAGGTCCCCGTCCCAGGCCCTTTCCCTGCCCGTTGCTTTGCGGGACACATGGGATCCTTCATCCCGCAGCCGATGTGTCTCTGGGTGGGTCTGGTGCGGTCCTCTGTCCTCCAAATTCCCGCGTGTCTGTGTGTGTGAGGCCGGCCAGGGGAAGCTCAGGGTCACTGAACGAAGACCCACGTACCGCAGGCAGCTGAGGTCCCTGCACAAAATCGCACGCAGCAGGCGGAGCGCGAGGGCCCAGGGCACTGAGCACGCAGCCCCCGGCCTGCTCCCAGTCTCTTGGGACTCCTGTGGCAGGCTTCCTGCTGAGGGACAGATACGCCTGGGGACCAGCGGAGCGCCTGTGGTTTGGGGAAGGCCGACTGTCCTCTGCGAACCCACAGCATCTCCGGTGGTCCCACTTCCCAGCAGTGAGCTCCGTGACGGCCTTGTGGGCATCCATTTAACTGGGTGAGGGACAGCGCCTCAGCCTCCATGATCCATACTGGCAGCAAAGGTCCTCCCAGCCCGCAATTTCTGGACGACTGGATGTGAGGACGTGGTAGAGCTACATACGGGGTCCCCCTCACTGCTAGCCCGTGTGCACATGCCCCGAAAATGAGCCGGCTCCGTGGGCCCCGTGGCAGCCAAGATCCGTGCCTCAACCCAGACAGTTCAGCTCTGCTCTGGCCGCACAGCCCTTCAGGAAAGCCTTACCCTGAATTTCACTGAAGAAACAGGCTCACATGGTGAGGAGGGCAAGGCCCCAGGCCCCCCTCCCCCCCTCCCCCCCTTCCCTTCCCCCCAGCCTCTTACTGTGCCTTCCCTGTGGCTTGAGGCACCTCTAAGGATGCAGGGAATTCCCGGAAAACCCACCAATGAGCTCCAGCATCTTGTCCTCAGATGGGGACACTGAAGCTTGGGGGCATTGACTCAAATACAGACATGTGTCCCTGAGCAGAGCAGAGGCTCCCAGGACTTGGACCAAGACCTTCCCAGGAGCCAAGCTGCATTCAGATCTGAGAGGCAGCAGCAGATCAGCCCTGCAGGGACCACCCCACCTCTAAGTGCTGCATTCTCACAAACCACAGTTCTCCCCAAAGAAAATGCTCCGTCGGGGGCCAGCCACCTTCCTCGGAGCTTTCCTGTGCCTCTAAACTCACCCGGACGGGCAGAGAAGGTGAGAGCGGGAGGGAAAGAGAGACGGGGAGAGCCCAGCTTCCCCCGACTGAGCCGGAGGCAGCCCGCTGACAGCTGGACACAGGACACAGGTGTTTCCACTTGGAAGTCAGCCGCCCGAGCCCTCTTGTCCCCGTGTTTCCAGGAAGGAGATGCAGAAATATGGCGTGGTTCTCACGGTCAGCAACACCCATCAGGAACTCTCCCTTTGGGGGCCAAATGAGAGGCCCGAGCCCTCCCTGGCCCTCCTCCAGCGCAGAGCTTGGGCTGAAGAGTGGGCGCCCTGCCGCCCGCGCTGCCCCGGCTCCCCTGCAGGAGCGGCACAGCGACACCTGCCGTGGGAGCACAGATGGGCCTGGGCCCGGGCCCGGCGGTCCTTGCCCAGAGCCCCGACTCGGCCCCGAGCACTCGCCCAGCCCGGGGCCTGGTTCCCAGCTGTGAGATCAGACTGACGGGAAGGGGCTCGCTGGCCGCCGTGGAGAGGGTCAGGGAGGCAGGGCACGTGGGACACAGCAGAGCGCCCGGCATGCGGGCCGCTAGCTGGTGCGGGGCGGCTGCGGGGGCCCTGGTGGTAAGGAGGGGACAGGCTGGAGGCACGTGCAGCTGGACCGTGGCTCAGAAACGCCCGGAAGAGCCACGGCAATGGCGCACGGGGGCGCCTGGCACTGGAGGGCCTAAGCCACTTCACTTCCTCTCAGTCCCCCAGCAACAGCGATGACAAGGTCCCAGCTGGCACTGACGCCCCAGAACGCCCCAGTGCCCCGAGGGTCAGAACTGGGGTGCAGGAGGCCCGGATGTGCAGGCTCTGAGTGGCTGAGTCCCCACGCACCCCTCACCCAACACCCACTATGGAGTGGCGGGGGTGCTGTCCCCACGCCCCGGCTCACCACACAGCTCCTCCCGCGAGAAGTCCTGTCCGGGAGGTCCTTTGCGCCTCCCAGGAGTTCCTGTGCAAGGCCACTGCCAACCTGGTCTCTTCTTTCAGTCCCTCCTCCCCCAGGGAAGGAGTCAGGTACTGAGACCTCGTGGGAAAGCCCAGCCATTCAAGATGCCAAAAGGGGACATGGAAGAGTCAGGGGGAGCAGGACCAGGGGCCGCATCAGAACTTAACCCAGCTTCACGGGACTGCATGCCTGCTTGAATGCTGGGAAGCTTTGGGGTCTGGGACCCCAACTTCTCCCTTCTAACATCGTCACCTTCGTGGGAGAACAGACCTCGGTCTGTGCCTCCCAGCAGGACCTCACGGTCACCTGCAGACAAGGTGGGGACGAACTGACTCCTGTCTCCTGGGTCTGAATCTGGTTCCCTGACCCACTTTAGTGCTTCTTCCAGGTGGAGGACGCAGCCTCCCTCACATCCGCCCCCAGTCAGGTCCCAGGAGGAGGCTCCAGGAGGGACGGGCCCCTCAGAATGACATCAACCCACGTGGACGCAGACCCTGGGAACTGGGCGCTGCTCAGCCCCAGACAGTGGACGCTGTGGGCGCCAGGCTGTGTTCCGCTTGGGCCAGGTCTCAGCCACGGCTACAGAGCAAGAGGGACACACAGTGTAAAAGTGACCAGGGCAAGAGTCAGTTTCTCTACCTTCAGGGCAGCTAGTGGTGGCGGAAATTTAACACAATGCTGTCAATCAAAGAGGGAAGGGCAGTGAGAACACTGGCCCCACACGGTCCCCACACAGCCCCGCTGTCCCCACCGTCACCCCTGCACACATGGCCTGTCCCAACCTCCGCTCTCCGGCATGCTCACCCGCACGACCAGCCGCAGCCGCTCCCATGTGGGCAGCACCACCAGGACATCCCTGTGCTCCGCCGTCATCTCCCGTCCCAGGGTCGCTCCCGCTGGCTGCACGCGGGATCTCAGGAGCAGGATCCCCTCATCGCCTCCTGCGGGAGAGAACTCACTGGGGACCGAGCCCGGGCAGCCAACAGCCTGCGTGCCACCTGGAGGGACAGGTGTCACATGTCACCACCCTCTTCTGCCATCCGTCCACAGGTGGGACGCTGTACCCCCAAACTCACTCAGCTGTAGGCTTCCCAGGGACGGGCGCCTGGCTGAGCTCCTGGCTGGGAAACCCGGCGGCGGTGCCCGGACAAGGTCCAGAGTCATAAAGAGTGGGCCGTGTGCAGGTGGCTGGAACGCAAATAAACACCAGGCTGGCACCGCCTTGCCTCCAGCCGACCCAACCGCCCAGGGACCCTTTGCAGGCTCCGGCCGCAGCCTCCCTGTTCATCTCCTTGGTTCAGGGACTGAATGTCAGGTTCCCAAAGCTCATTACCCGGATCCCAGACCCAGGGCTGCCACCGAGGATCCTGCAGGAGCTGGAGGGGCCGACAGAGCTCAGAGGATGCCTGGCAGAGCGCCCCCCCCACTGCACCCTCCCTCCCGTCCAGAGGCAGCAACAGTGCTGGACCCCAAACAAGGCCCAGTGCAGACCTGCTCTGAGCCCCTTTGGGCCGTGGCCACTGCCTCCTGCCCGGCCTGCGAACACCTGCTGCAGGTGAAGGCGGGGGTGGCAGTGACCATCTCCCACCACAGAGGGTAAGCTGAGCTGGTGAACTGCGACCCCCCTGGGAAGAGCGTGTTAAAGGGCGAGGTCCTCACTTGGCCACAGAACCAGAGAACAACCCCCTTCCAGGGGCTTTGGAGCCGGAAGGCCCAGCCAGCACCCTGGGTGTGCCCATTACTGGGTGAGCCGGGAGGGGTCCCGAGCTGTCCCCCTTGGGAGGGACTGGGGAGGCATTTATCTGACAGACACAGGAGGCTGTGTGAGGTGCCACTGGGCAGCTCCCAGGGAACTGGGTTCCCGCTGTCCCTCTGGGGGTCAGAAGGCGTGGAGAGCAGAGAGCGACAAGGAGGTCTCTGCCTGGCTCTGCCTGCCCGCGATCCCCCATCGGCCCAGCTCTCCATGCCCCACGTGAGTCCAGGACGCCACTGCCATCTTCTCTCTTCAGGGTGGACGCAACACTATTCTCATCCAACATGCGTGTCCTTGCAGCTGGCCACTGAGTGACTTTTTGAAATGTCCAAAGAGCCGGAAAGCAGGTACCAGACCCCCGCTGTCCCCTCAAGTGCGCCCGAGCTGCTCCAGTCACTGGCCTGGGACCCATGACTGAAGGTCACTGGCGTTCCTGCTGACGAAGGAAACTGCCCCTTTCCACGAATGTCCGAGCACACGGGGAGGACTCGAGGGAGCAGCGCACCTCCGCAAAGCACGCGCACATGTGCACACACGCACACGCGAGCACACGCACAACACACACACACACAGGAGCCCTGAGGCGGGGGAGGAAGGGGCACAGGAGTGAAGACTCTGGATACTTAGTCTTGGTCCTCTGTCACCAGATGGGCCTGCCAAGAATGTTCTAGAAATAAAGCCTCTGAAACATAATTCCAGAAAGCACAGGTTTCACAAAACAAGGCAGGAGAGCCGCTCAGCAACAAAGGCGCGCGGCCCTGATATGGGCACAGGTAACAGAAGGCCGAGCCACTGCAGGGACACATGTCTGGGTCCAGATTCCATGAACTCACAGAAAAGGCAACACGCAGAGACGCAGAGAGCAGGCCCGCGCTGCCCGGGCTGGAGGCCGCCGCCCAGGGTGTGGGACGTCCCACAGTCGGACAGTGGAGGCTGCATGTCGTAAACTTGCTAACACACACTCAACTGTTCACTTAAAGCGAGTGTATTTTATAGCATGTAAATCATACCTCAATAGCGCTGTTAAAACACATGTTATAAAATACTGGAAAATCACAGAAACTCACTCAACAGACGGCGCCAAAGGCATCTGCCGGAGGCGCCCCCACCCGGCAGGCGTGTGTGCGCGTGGCTGTGCGTGCACACGAGCGTGCGTGTGCGCGTGCCCTGGGGACAGGGGGTCTGAGTCCGGAGGCCGAGCTACGTGGCTAGAGGCCTTCCCGCCGGCCCCTGCCGCCCAGCGCGCACTTGCCGCCCCCTCTGGGGCCCCGCACGCCCGGACCCCGGCGTCGGGGGGAGAGCCGGGCCGCACCCCACGGCCGCGCCCGCCGCGCTGCTTCCTGCCGGGCTTCTTTCATCCTCACCTTCCTTGAAAAGCAGGCTGGACGCCACTAGCTCGCTCACTGTGCCCGCAGGGGGCACGAGGCCCCGAGAAGCCAAGGGCTGTCCCGCCCAGATCTGCCATCTCTCAGGCCCAGAGACCCTCTAGGGAACCGCTCATTCTCGTGGACCTGCCCAGCGTAACTCCAGTGTCCCGGGCCGACAGATGTCAGCATTTTGGGACGCACTGGGGTCTGACGGCCGCCCGGAGACGCGGGTGAGTGCGGAGGCTGGGGCAGCCCGGACGTGCCTCAGCCTGGCGGTGGGAGGGAGCTGAGGACCCCTCGCAGCCCCAGCCCGGAGACCGTGGACACTGGAGGGGTCACCCTGCGGGGGTCCCGGGCCTGCTTCCCGGAGGAAAGGCAGAGGCAGCTGGAGGGCTCTCTGCGGACCACGCAGGCAGGCTGGGCTGCGTCAGCCACCCGCTCCCACCTCTTGGCCTCAGTTAAAACCCAAAGTCAAGGGCAGGTTGTGGGAGGGCCGGCGCACCCAGGCCCGTGGCCCAGCCCTCTCTGAGCACGCGCTGCTCTTCCTCAAACTGACCTTTGACTGAGGTTCCAAAGTGACGCCCTGCAGGGAGCACCTGCAGTCTGATTCCTTCTTTATCTGCAGCAAGCACTGCCCACCGCCCCCCCCACCACCACCCTGGTGAAATTGGGGCTCCTAGGCTCACCTGGCACCCACAGGACAGCCACAGGGCACCTCTGGGTGCAACCATCAGGCTAAGATTCAGGGACACAGCAGTGACAGACAAGGAAAGGAATGGGGCCAAGGGACTCGCAGAAGCCACAGGCACCATGTGAGTGGGCTCAGTAGGACGAGGTCCATGAACATTGCGGCCAAGGGCACACTAGGCCTCTGGGCCCTGGGACAGGAACGAGCCGGACACACTGGCGACCGATGGACAAATGCCCCTAGGCCGAGCTCCAACGTCCCTCTCACGTGACATCCTAAAACCAAGCCCCACCCCATAAGCCGCCCTGCCCCCATTCCCCCGGCCCCATCAGTCCAGTCTGGGAGCCGCAGAGAGTGAAGCTACTGGTCCTTGTCTGGACCCACTTCTGGGTTCGCCCACCAGGACCAGATGCCAGTGTGACAAAGTCCCGAGCTGACTGTCCAGTCATGGGACACCTGCCTTTTCAGCATCCATGCGGCTGACAAAGGGGCACAAGAATAAGAACTCAGGGTAGAGAAGAAACATGCATCTCGATGCCGTGCGCGCTTTGTGTGTGTTCTAATGGAAAAGTTTCTGCTTCAGAGAAATGGATCATAGTGGACAAAATGCTACAAAGTCAAAAAATTAACCAATCTAGTTGAATAAGAAATTAAATTAAATTAATTAACCCGAACAAGAAAGGCATCTGAGAAGTACAAGGGAACTGTGAGAACGTGGGATGGGCTGTCCCTCGCCCTCAGCGTCCCCAGGCACAAAGATGCAGCTGGAAGAATTCGCTGAGACACAGGAATGCGTAACTTGCCTGCTGGTGGGATGCGGACAGGGCAGGGCTGCTCGGGGCCCAGAGTCCAGGGCCCAGGGCCAGCAGGACCCTGTGTGGACACCCGCACAAGGACGGGGACGGGCCTGGGCCCCTTGGGGTCAGCAGACTGGGAGAGCAGTAGAGTGGAGCGTCTCCCCTTTTCTGAGGCCCAGCCCTTTCCAGCCTTTAATATAAATCAATTCACCTGTCACACGTGACACTCACCTTTCACTGTGAGAGCTGCTCCCGGAGCACTGGCGGTGCACCGGCGTTACTCCTGCCAGGAATCAGGGCTGGAGGCCCGGACGCGAGGACGCCCCAGGCCACCCCCTCTGAGCACAGAGCCACAGAACAGGGGTGGGGGAGGCCCTTCACCCACCACCTAGAGCCACACCCCACTCAAGGCCGTGCTGACTGGACCAGCCTGGGAGGTACGTGAACGTCCCGTCCTGAGGCCCTCGGTTACTTTCCCCAGACACCAGTGCTCCTCCGGACCCTTCATTTAAAGGGGTGGAGCAAGACACTGTCGGTGTCCCCCACCTCCCACTTTGGTTAGGGCACCCCTGTGGACGGAGGCCCGGGCCCCCTCCCAGCCCCCGCTTCTCCTGCACAGGGCTTTGTGCGCCCAGAGCGCAGGCTTGGGAAGCCAGGACTGGGGAGGGGGCGTGCGTGGGTCAGAAGCCCAGACAGAGCGGGTCAGCAGCATGGACAGAATTTGGTGTTTGCTGCAGGACGGCAGGGCTGGGGGTCCCAGGGACAGCTGGCTCTGAGTCACATGGAGGGCCCCCCTCATCCTACGACAAGCCAGAGACAAAGACATCATCGTCCCCACTGCAGAGATAAGAACTCTGAGGCGGGAGGGGCTGGCGCTTGTCTGAAGCCTGCAGCTGTTACTTGGTGGGACAAATCGGCGTTTGCTCCAGTTGGGGACACGGGGTTCTGCTGCTCAAGCCACTGCCCTCCAGTCACGGTCACTAGATTCCTGATTTGGACACAGAGGGCCCCTAGGATCAACCTCGGCCTTGCTCCTGAGGAGAGAGATGAAATGCAGGACAGGACAAGACAGTTCGGGAGAAGGGAGTTGCAGAAAAGGGAAGCAGTGAGCCAGCTGACTGCAGCCTCAGTGGCCCAGGCCCCCGCCCCCGCCCCCCCCCCTCACCCTCCAACTCCCCTTTCAGCCCGGAGAGCAGGTGCTCAGCGTTCCCTCCCTGCCTCCTCCCCTCTGCGCACAAATGCTAGCCTTGCTCAATTTGCCACGACTATTAGTTTAGGATGGAGCTCCCCTACTCCTGCCCCCGCAACCCCTGCCCCCACCACCTGACCTGCACTGAGCCCTGGGGCCCGGGGCAAGAGGCTTGGGGGGGCAGCCCAGACAGAGAGGGCCTTCCACCCCTCACCTCCGCTGCGCGAGCATTCGACTCCATTCAGCAAAGTTTAGTGCTTCCAAATATGTGAGCTAGTTACCCAAAGGGCTTTGGCATTCAGCTGTCTGTCTGTCTGTCTGCTGGGTTACGCATTTCCACCCGAGGCCTCCCCCACCCTCACTTGGAACCCGAGCTGTCCCTATGCCGACTCAGGGACACTGGAGCCATAGCTCCAGAGAGAGAGACACGCTTTGGAAAGTAAAACGGATTTTGGCAAAAGACAGCCCCGGTGCCAGGGCCACAGGCTGGGGCCGCGTCTCACCTATGAGTCTGTGACGAGCAGGAAGCTGCCCAGGCTGCAGGTGCAAACCCGGACTGGCCACAGGCAGCTGGGCAACGTGGGGAGTGGTCCCTAGGCCTCCCCATCCTCAGCTGTGTGCCGGAGACCGTGGGATAAGCAGCCTGGTGTGTGTGGAGTAGGGGAGCCAGGAGGGGGGCGATCCGCCCCCACAGGGAAGGGAGGTGTTTTCCCACCAATGCAGTTTACAATCTGCACAGGAACACAGGCTGGCTAAGTGCACTTTATTGTTGCTTTTGAACCCTCTACCCATCAGGCATCCCTTCCCGTTTGCAGTCGGGCAGACCCCACCCCGTGTTCTCAGGTCCTTGGAAGCCGGGAGCCCTGGGGGGGCAGGGGGCCCAGAGGCAGGCGCGGCCGCAGCCACACTGCCGGCAGGGCGCCTCCGGCTTACTGCAGGTGCGGTTCTGCCCTCAGACAAGCGAGAGGACGGCAGAGCCGGGGAGACTTGGGACACGGGGTGCCGGCCAGGCGGGAGGACCGGTCACCCTGGCACTGGAGGGATCCATTCCTTCCTTTATTCTGGAGGCGCCGCCAAGCCCACTGCTGAGCCTGCCCGGTGTGTCCCTGTCACTGGGAAACAGAGACAGCCGCTCAGCCCCGGCGCTTCTTTTCCCTCCCACCCCAAGTCCAGACAGCAGCAAATCCTCATGGTTTTATCTTCAAAACTCCCTGGCACCTTCCGATAGCGCTCCCCGCCTCTGCCACCTGGTCTGCACTCACCTCCAGTGCTCCCAGTCTCCTCTTCTGGCCCACCCCCACCTGCCATTCTCTGCTAAAACAGAGAGCAGCTCACTGCCCTCCAGCTCAGGGTCTGAGGACGCTTGCATCTCTTGTGCAGGAGAAGCTGGAGTCCTGAGTGTGACCTTGGCCTTCAAGCCCCTCCAAGGGTGGCCCTGTTTGCTCTCTGGCCTCCCCACCTTCCTGCCCCTGGACCTTTGCACATGCTCCTCCCAGCACGTCTTCCTGTCTTGTCCCTGTACCGTTCAGGAACTAGCTCGCACGTCTCATCACGGGGAATGCCTGTCCCAGCTCCCGGCTCCGGGCATGGTTTCACCACTTGCATGTGTGTTGTCTATCTCTCTCCCCCAGAAGGAAGCTCCACAGACTTGGTCACTGCAGTCTCCCCAGTGCTTCAGCCCCTGCCCAGAGCAGCCCACGGCCCACTGTATGTCCCCAGCCACACATGTGGAGTTAAAGACACCCACCACATGCCAGGAACATTTGCCAGGTTGATCCTTAGCAATCCTCGCACGGGGGCTGTATCTCCATTTCCCAGACTTGCACACTGAGGATCACCTGGCTCTGGAATCAGGTTTCCTGGTTTCTACCCAAGGCTGAGGGGGAGGCCCCAAAGAAGCCGCAGCCTCTCCCAGGTGGCCCCGGGGCCGCAGGTCAGGTCCTGCACTGCCCTGGGCTCTGCGGGAAAGGGGCCCCAAGAACCACAGAGGTCACTGTCACAAATTCAAGGACTTGGTGGAAAAGACAAAGTTACATCCCACACTCTCTCCCTGGTTAGTGACGTATGGAGAGCCTGGGGCAGGCCCAGCAGGATGACTGCCTTTCCAGCAAGTTCCCTGGTGCCGCTGAGGCCGCTGGTCCAGCGCCGCGAGAGAACCGGCGTCCCAGAGCAACGCGCAGACCCAGCAGGCGCCCCCACCTGATGGAGGGGCTGTGCCTCTACGATTTCACTGCAGTGCAAAGGGGACTCGGAGATGAGCGGGCTCTGAGCTGCACCCCCAAGTCTCGGACTGACTGTCTCGAGGGCCCAGGCCTGTCCCTGCCTGTCTCCCTCACTCCAGGCAGGCGTGCTGTCACCAGGAGGCTGTGTCTGGAGTGGCCAGTCCACGCAGAGCCGAGCATCCCCGTGTCCACCATAGGCCTTGCCCGTGTGTCCGCACCTCTTGTGTCATGTGCTGTGACTTTAAACAGTGACCTCAGGGCTTGTTGTCCAGTGAGGGACCCGCTTAGGGGCACCTGTGCTCTGCAGACCGCATCCCCCCCCAGCCACCTGCTAGCAGGCTGCCTTGGCAGCTAGTTACCTCCTCCAGGCTGGCGGCCCTTGAGAGCTCAGCAGAGCCTGACCTTCCCTTGTTACGTCTGTCTGTCCTTCTCAGCCGGGCTGCGCACCTGGCGTCTGTCCTTCCACATTGTCTCTGAGCACAGTGAACTTTACATTTCGCTTTCATATTCTGTATTTATGCTTAAACCTTCCCACATGCTTTCAGATACACAATCCCGTACGACAAGAAGGCTCATGTTACTTCCCTTTCACAGCTGGGGAAAACTGAGGTCCAAAAGGGACAAGAGAACTGCCCAGGAACAGAACCATCTCTGAGACCAGAACCAAGGCACCAGCCAGGGCTGCACACAGCCCCGCCCCTCCCCACAGTGCTGCGGTGCTGTCTCTAACAGGCCAGGGACCTCCCAACCCAGACGCCCAGCGCAGGTCCTACGCCTGGCCTGAGGGGTTTGGGCCCACGCGGGACCAGGGACTGTCTTGGACGCCGACCCACCGAGGCGCACAGAGCGGCAGCGCGTCTCCGGCCCCTGCAGCAGCAGAGAGAACGAACAAAAGGCGAGCCTAATGCAAGGGGGGAGTGGCCGGTTTTTCTGGACTTGACGTTATGAATTTACAAACCAAGGGTCAAAACCCGGAGAAGGGAAAGTGAGGACTAAGCTCTAGGGATGCCCACAGATGGCCAGGCACCCGGTGGAAGGAGCGCCCACATCAGGTCCTTCTCTGCTCGGCGATTCGGAGAGGGGACGTCTCCTGCGGGGGCAGCAGTGTCCTCCTGCTCAGCTGGCCGCCCAGGCACTGTGGCTGCAGAGTTGCCCTGTCAGCTGCTTACTGAGTCGGTGAGATAAAAACCTGAACTGGGCTTTCTAGCAGTCAGGAGCCCCCAGCATGGAAAGCACGGTCCAGAGGAGAGTCTGAACCGCAGGGCAGACTGGCCCAAGCTGCAGCCGACCTCCACCTCCCTCTGTGGGAGCCGGGACACGGGGCACCCAGGCGGCCGGTCTCCCGGCTCCGACACCGGGCCCTTCTGCTCGGCCTCCCTCTGCTGAGGGGGCGTGGGCCCCACGCAGAGAGCCCTGAGCACTCTTCGTCGGAGCCTCTGACGCAGCCCGGGCCCAGCCGAGGAGCTGAGCCTGGTGCCTGACTTCAGAAGCAGGGAAAGCGGCAGCGGGGGCATCTGCACCTTGAGCGGCTTCAAACGTGCTATTGATCCACATTGTTGTGAATGACAAAGAATCAAGAACAATTTCAAATACGTGCGAGCTGCAATCCAACAGTATCAGGTTGAATTTTTAAACACACACGCACACACCCCCCCCCAGCATTCGTGAAACGTCACTAGTTTAAGGAGCAAGGCCAGAGGTGGGGCAGGAAAAGGCAGGTGGTGACCAGTCACCCCAGCCAACAGCCCCGTCCCATTTTCAGGACGCAGGTCTGGTTTCTCCAAACCCTGGTTATTTTCCGAGGACCCTCCATGTCCTGGTGGCACGCAGACGCTACCCCGAGAGCTCCGTCTCAGGGTCTAGCACGACACTGTCCTTTCCAGAACCCGAAGGACGAACCACCACAGCAAACTCTCGACTGACTCAGAACTGAGGTGCATCTGGACACGGCCTCTCGCCTCCGGGAGAGGCGCAGCCCTGAGATGGGGGTCGGGGGGTCAAGGGTGGGTGGGGTGACCTGCGGGGAGGCACGTGGAGCACCCCTCATCAGGGTCCAGTTCATCCAGTTAGAGCCAGTCACCTGGCAAGACCTCTGGGAACGGAGCAGACACTGGGAAGACGGACAGACGCCCAAGTGAGCAGGTGGGCTGTGGGAGGGTGGGAGGGGGTCGTTCACTCCAAAGATGTGCCGCGGGCGGGCGGCGGGGTGCCCAGGCCGCGCGGGCAGGCCTGCTAGCTGTCTGGAGCCTGGGGGTGGAGGTGGGGGTGGGGGTCCCCAGGAGGGGAGGGAAGTGGCTGTAGCCTTCAAGGTTCCTAGACTTTGTTGAGTAACACTTGCCAGACCTTCTGAAGCCCCGGAATAAAGCCCTTTCAAATGCGCTTCATTCCTCAGGGGATGGTGGGTGTAGCAAGGGGGGCGGAGATGCCCCGCACCCCCGATGACTCTGAGTCGGGTGAAGGTGTGTGCTGTGCCGTCTGCCTGGGAAGGTGGGCCCTGGGACTTCTGAACCTGACTTGTGCGCTAGCCCCAGACACCGAAGTCCCCAGGCAGAGGAGGGTTCAGGGCCCCACTTCATGGAGCGGGAATCCCACACCCCTGGTGGAGGGGCACATCCTCAGAAAGTGGGGGACCCCAGAGGGTCTCCATTACCATTTATTTCGAATCTATCACATGGCCCAGACTGCCTCTGATCCCTACCAAAACCCTGCAAGGTTACTGGGAGGGGCCTGCAGCTAGCGCCTCGGTGCCCCCATGTGCCTCTCCCATCGCTGCTCCAACTTAGAGGCGCACGCTGTACACCGGGATCAGGAGCGCACACACGCCGGTGGCTCCCGCAGGAAGTGGGAGGCCCGCAGCGTGCCCTCACCTCAGCCCAGGCCCCCGTCAGGTCGGATGGGCCCTCAGCCTGGCTGCCCTGAGACCCGGCTTTAGGCCTCCAGTGGTGGTAGAAGCAGCCGAGAGGACGTGCCCACTGGTGACCACAAGCTGGCCCCCGTCACCGGAGGCCCTCTCCCCGCCCGGCCTTGGAATGAGGCTCCGCACGCCCCCCGGTCCGTGCACGAGGAGTCGCGTCCGGGAGGTGGCCCCGGGCCAGCGCTCTGTGGTGGAGGCGGCCCAGAGGTGAACGCGGGCAAGCCCATTGAGGCCTCTGCACAAACCTAAGACCCTGGAGCGGCGCAGGCCTCGTCGCCTGCTGCCACCAGGACAAGCCTGCACGTAAGCCCCCCGCTTATGAAAGCTGCCGCCCGCCGCCCGGAGCGCCTCCCTCTTGTGGGGTCCCCATGCCCTCCGCGTCCTCAGCCAGTTTCAAACTTCACCAGGAACCTCCCGAGGACACAGTGTGGGTCACATCCCGGTGAGCCGCTCCGCAAAACGGCTGTCAGCATTTGGGAATGTGCTTGGGGCATAGGGTCACAAACCTTAGCTGGCCTCCCCTGGGACCCCAGTGCCCCCCGCACCTCAAAGGGGCCAACAGGGCTGTGCCCAGCCAGAGAACCAAGCATGGCCTCCTTCCTGCCCGTCCTCAGGACCATCAGTGGTGTCCATGTGCCTGGGCCATGAGCCCAGCAATGGATGCTGCCATGAGGGTATTTTTGGATGAGACTAGTATTTAAATTAAGTGGCCCCCACCATGATGTGGGTGGGTTGTATCCAAGCAGTTGACGGACTAAGAGACAAGTCTGAGGTCCCTGGAGGAGGGGGAGGAGACTCTTCTCCAGATGCCTTTCAGCTCGAGCTGCAGCATCAGCTCTTCCTGGGTCTCCGGGCCTGCCAGCCCCGCAGTCACGTGAGCCAACTCCGTAACCTCTGCTCTGTCTCCTTGTCCCTGTCTCTCCTGTCCGTTGTTTCTCTGGAGAACCTCAGCTAACCGCCCGCCCCCTCCCTGGATTGCACACCCACTCCACTTATGTAAGCACACACTCCTGCACCTGGTGACGCTCAGGGGAACACAGGTGGGGGGACCTGCATGGCCTCCTGTCTGCTCTGCGGCCACTCGCCGGCTTCTCCCTCCTCCTCCCGCCGCCCTGTCCACTTTTCAGAAGGCCTCCCCTGTTCCCAAAGCCTTCGACTCCCCTCTCCCCAGCCAAGCCCCCTCTGACCCGAACTCCCACCAGCCTGGTCGGTGCAGCCCACATCTCCTGCTTGCGCCATGAAGCAGCCTGTTCCCCCGACACCTTCCGCCTTCCTTCCCACTCCTCACAGCCGTCCCGGATGTCTACAGAGCAGGATGAGGTGCGGCCTCCCAGGGCAAAATCTCTAGAGGCTCCCACCGCCCCTCCGGGTCCTCTGACCCTGACCGTGGTGTGGGCTACAGAAAGCTGGCCCTGCCTCCAGCCCGCCCCCCTCGCCCCCAGCCTTCTCCTTGTCTGGGATTCTACGTGGCCTTCCCACCACGCCCCCCTACCACGGGCTCCCCACCGTGGGGTCCCCCCACCTCCAGGCCCCACCTCCGCGCCTCCCAGGGTACTGTCCCCTCTGCCTCAGGCCCTTCCCTCCGTGCACTGGCCTCCAGCAGGCAGTCACCCTGGCCTGGACCCGCATCTCTCTGGGGCACTGGGGCACTTGACTGTGTCAGACCATTGTGACCTCCGTGTCTGCTGGCCACTCTGGTGGCGCTGTGACTCACGCTTCCTGGGACAGGTCTGTGCCTGGCTGGCTCTCTGCCCCGGGACCAGCTGCTCAGTGGACATGTGTGAGACCCACGTGCCAAGTCACTCTTCAGAGCCGAGAACAAGCCGCTCCATCAGGCCGCCTGTGGCCTCCTTTACCAGCGCAGGGGCAGTGTCCACGCAGTTCCGGCAGCATGCACCCCGTGAAGACCCCTCTGAGAGAGGCCTGACTTTCAGCGCCAGCTGTGCCCTTCACCCCCACCCACCCCAGCCCCAGACTCTTCACTCAGGCGGCGTGGGGCTGAGATGCGGGATGGAGGCGCTGGACAGGAGGCCTTGGCAGTGGCCACATGGTCAGGCCCACAGGAGGGAGGAGGAGACTGCCAAGGGCAGGGTCCCCGGGTCACCGAGGCGTGCGCAGCGGGCACTGACCGGGACAAGCCGCAGTCCCAAGGCCCAGCAGACTCCAAGCCGCTCTCCGGCACACCCCCTGCGGGTACTGTCGGGGTCAGTAGGACTCTCTGTGTCCCTACGGCAGGATGTGGGGCCCTGGGTGCCACGGGCACCCTGTAAACCTCTGACCCCTCCTACCCCATTACGTTATCGAGTGAAGTAACCAGAATGATGGCCTCCTTGGTGATGGGTGAGGACGGCAGCTTAATGTCAGCATCTCGGTCGTGCCCGTGAGTGTGGGAGGTGCACTGAGAACCAGACCCCACCCAGGCCATCCAGGGAGCAGCTGATGGTTGTCACTGGGTGTCCCTCCAAGGGCTCCTAGAGGTGGGAGGCTGACGTGCCGGGTCCTCATCATGCTCCACCAGCAGGACAGTGAGCCCAGGGTCACCTTCTGGGGTTGGGTCGGGACTAAAGGGCTGATGTCCCTGGAGCGCTTACATGGTGCCCAGTGCCCAGCCCACTAACGCCACCATCGTTCACATGTCTGTGTTGGGACTGCTGCAGTCACTCTCACTGCTCACTGAGCTGCCTTGCAGAGCGACGTTCATGTCAGCCGGCAGCTCCGCCAGCCCCCGGCCAGGGCTTCCAGCAGTGGCGCTGGTGGCGCGGACTGCGGGGTGGGGGTGGCCAGGGCGGGGCGGGAGAGGCAAGGCTCCCGGAGCCAGGTGTTCCCACTTTGCTGCCACTGTGCGTTCTACGGGGTGGGAGGAGAGGGAGCACCATGTGATTGTGAGTGACAGCTGCCCTGGGACAACAGGTGTCATCTGGGAAAGTCCTGGGCCCACGGCCCTGCCTGTGAGAGCAGAGGACTGACTGGCTGGCTCCTCAAAATCCAGTCATTTTGAAACAAAGCACAGTCCCCTTCAGGTCCAGGGGACCCAGTCTGCACGGGGAGGATATTTCAGACTCTAAGGAAGCAAGCGATTCCAGGTGGGTGAGTTCTTGCAGTTTTTGAAACCAGCTTCCGAAAAAGACCGAGAACTCAAAACAAACAGGACAGGAAGAAAGAAGCCGCTGTGCCCGCCTGGAGCAGAGGTCACCGTGCGGCATCAGACCCCCGCCCCGCCGGCCCGTGAGCCCCAGCCGCGTCTCTGAGCCGGCACATCGGCCCTCCAGGCGGGGATCAAGTACGGAGATGAGACGTGGGGGCCGCAGGCGTGGACCCCTCTCCGGCACCTCATCCCCATGGTGTTCAGCCTGCCCTTCGTGAGAGCAGAACAGGCGCAGCCAAAGCAGGCTGCTTAAGGCACCTGAGAAGTCACTGTGACTGCTTGGGGCCCTTGCCTCTAGAAGAAATGAGATGCAGGCCCCTGCAGGCCCGTGGGGGGAGGGCAGGAGCACACAGAGGTGGCTCCCAACAGCCCACCTGGGCCAGACCAGTCCTGGTTAGCCTGGGGCTGGGTGAGGTGACGGGGGAGCAGGCCCTGTACCCTAACGTGGCTGGCAAGCCACCCATCCTGGCCAGGTCCCGCTGAAAACCACACTGAGGCCCTTGGGGGTGCCGAGGATTTCCTGAGGTTCAAGCTCACATCTCTTGGTCATGGGAGGGATGCAGCCTCTGCTGACGGCTGCTCTCTGGAAAAGCTCTCTTCACTCTGGTGTCCACAAAGCCCTCCCACGCGCACAAACATGTCACCTCCCACCCGAGGCCGTGGGCCTCACACATGCCTGCCGGCCCCCCAGCCTGTGCCCAGAGGCCAGGAAGGGGGCCTGTAAAAACGCCCAGCTGGGCCTCCACTCTGCTTAACCATACCCAGGCCGGGAGGTGGCTGGGGCCTCTGTGCCCCCGTGTCACCACTTTCCTGGTCACCAGAAAACCCCTAGAAGTCCAAAAGGAACCAAGTGGACACACCCGTGTTAAGTGGGGGGCGACTTACAGAGCCTCCTCTTGTCAAACCAGCAGTGGCCCAGCACACGCCTGCCCCGGGGTGAAGCGCCATCACAGGGCCGGGCCTTCCTGCCGGCTTCCTTCTGTCTGTTCACCTCTTCAGGGAGCACAGGAGGCAGCTGCTTCCCCCCGGCCCCCTCCCTGCCCCCCTTTGCTGGAACTGGGTGGGTGGGTGTGGGACACACTGCCCTTTTTGTTTCTAATCACCTTTAGATCCCACAGAAAAGGGGGACGGGGTCCAGGGCCAAGCAGCCAGCAGCCTCTTCCCGATGGACAGGCCCGGCTCCCTGCTGACAGCTTCCTAGAAAAGCCCACGCACTCTGCGAGGGAAGGCGGACATGCACGCACCTAGTGACCCAAACCACGCTGCCCACCAGCTGGCCTCAGCCCCACCCCAGGCGCTCCTAGCTCCCCAGCCACTCTCCCCTCCAGCCTTCCTTTCTGGGAAGGAAAAAAGAGGGGCTTTGGGCGGCCTTGCTGAGCAAAGGGAAGGTCCTCCCCTTGGAGAGTAACAGCTAATGTTACTTTGTCACCTTGAGTCTACGCCACTCCTCAAGACCCCCCACACAGGTCACCCCAAACAACCAGAACCTGCCGACCTGGACCTGGGGGGTTCCAGTCCTCCTGTGGGTCCACCGCCCAGCAGCTGGGCATGCCCCCCCACCCTGGGTGTCTGCCTCTCAGGGCTTTTGATGACAACCAGCCACAGGTGCTGGAAACAGGAGACTCTTCCAGAACCTTAGAAGCCCCTCCTCCAGGTCTGCCTCAGGCAACCTGTGGAGTCTAGCCCTCTCAAAACAAGCTCAGAAAACCACCTTGTAGGCCACACCTGGATGCAGAGTGGGCGGGGAAGGAATAAAGGAGGCGGGAAGTCAGGGCGTCCCAGCGCCTGGGCGAGTTGAGTCCGGGGCCCCCGGAGCCACCGCAGGGGCGGGGGCGGGGGAGGGGGAGGGACTGAGGGTGGGGGGAGGGCCGAGAGAAGAGGAGGAAGGAGCGGAGGGCTGGGAGGGGCCGGGACTCCCTCTAGGAGGGCTGGCCCACCGCTTGGCGCAGAGCCCGACCCCGACCCCGACCCCGACCCCGACCCCGACCCCATCTCTAAGTAAGAAGCCGCGGAGGGACGACCGCGAACTGGGGCCAGGTCTGGGACCTAGCGGCGTAATCCACGGAAAGTGACGGCGGAGAGGTGCCCACGACCCCCCAGGACCCCCAGCCGGGGGCGCGCCCGCCCGCGGAGACTGATGCTCACCTGCGGAGGTTGAAGTCGGGGTCCTGTACACAAGGCTCACGGTTCCGGGTCGGGGTCTGGGTGGGGGTCAGGGTCCGGGTCGGGGTCAGGGTTTGGGTTCGGGTCCGGGTCGGGATCCGGGTCTGGCTCCAGGTCGGGGTCCGCGTCCAGATCTGGGTCGGGGCGAGGGTCCGGGTCTGGGTCAGGGTCCGGCTCCGGGTCCGGCTCCGGCTCCGGCTCCGTCTCCGGGTCGGGGTCAGGGTCCGGATCTGGGTCGGGATAACGGTCGGGGACAGGGTCCAGGTCGGGGTCCCGGGTCCGCGGCGTGAATGTGGCCGCAGGTCTGTTGAGGTCAGTGTGGAGCCCGCGGGGGCGGCGGTTGCGGGCGATCCCGAGGGGGAGGTGCCCGGGCTCGGGATTGGCCGGCGCCCCCGCCCCTCCCCGCGTACCCTCGCCCCGCTCCGCCCTCGCCGTCTCCCATCTCCTCTCTGACGCCCCGCCCCTCCCCTCCCCTCCCCCTCCCCCTCCCCTGCCCGCCTCCGAGACCAAACCTCCTCTCTGGACCCGCCGGAGGGATTGGGCGTCCTGGGTCGCACCTCCCGGAGGTTGCCCAGCCCTGGGATTGCACAGTCCCATTTGCGCCTTCCCAGGGTTGCACGATCACCGGATCGCAAGGTTCCTGGGTCGCACTTTCCCGGGGTCGCAGGGGCCTGGTGGCGTCCATACTCCGAAGCGTGAGCGCGCGTCGCCAGGAGACGGGAGCTTGTGGGGGCTCAAGTGTCTCCCCCGCTGACCTGACGGCCTGGGCACCCGACTGGAAACGTCCCCAGCCAGCCACGCGCGCACCCGCTGGCCGGGGAGGCGCCGTGCAGACCGCAGTGCATGGCAGCAGGGAGGTGCGCCCGGGGACCTGGTGTCCTGCGGGAGGACCCAGAACTCACCAGCTGGGCGCGAGGCGGGTGTGGGGCGACCCCAGCGTGTTAGGAGCTGGATGTGCGCGGGTTAAGCTGCTGGGGGGCATGAAGCTGATGCAACCCCCAGGAAGGGCTGGGATGTGCTTGGGAAGACTGGGGCTGGGAGTGAGCAGTCCTGAACCCGAACTTCACTGGCTGACCCGATCTACCAGGCCCTAACCTGTGCCGGCGACCAGGGAACATCGCTGACATGGTAACTTTGCAGAGAAACCTTTAGGAGTGAGGGAAGAATGTTCCAAACCACTGCTCAGGCAGTGCAGGGGCCTGGGGCAGCTGCGGGCAGAGAAAGGGCAGAGAAAGGGCAGAGGCGGGCTTCATCCTAGACCCACCTGCCACCCCGTCCCAGGTGCCAGAGCATCCCTGAGCTATTTCTCCCTGAGGCTGCCTCTGACCATCGTTTTAAAATGCCTGCATCTCCTTATCCCCACCAATTCCCAGCTTCGGTTTTCTTCACAGCATGTGTCAACTGAGATGTCCCCCCTCATCTGCTTGCCAGAAGCAAGTTGTTGCGCCTAGCCCCCATCCGGTGGAAGGGAGGAGTGGCAGAGATTCTGTGGCCATGTTGTAGGATCCCCACCCCGCTCAGCGGGCTGCTTTGGATCATCTTTGGGGCTATTTTGTAAATTTCTTTTGTACAGTGGGACAGCTACGAGCCACATGTGGCCGTTGACTGCTTGAAATGGGGCTGGTCCAAAGTGAAATAAACTATCAGCATAAAACACGCATCCTATGTAGAAGACTTGCTATGAAAGAGACGCAAACTCTCTCTTCACCCTTAAAGCCCTTGTTAGGTGTAGCAATGACAGTATGCTGTGCTCCTGGGGGAAGCGCCTCTCTGGGTCGAGCTTCTAGATCCTGGGCTCCGAGTTTGGCACAAGGACTTGACCCTCACAGTGCCCTCCTGGCTGCCTCTCAGAGTCGGAGCCTTTCCCCATCACGGTGAGGAGCCTCAGCAGGTAGGCCAGTCTCTCAGAAGGTTTTGCATCTGTGTGTGGGGTTTGGAGGAACCACAGGTCAGGCTCTGAAGCATTTCCTGGGGAGGGAACACTCCAGCAAGACATGGGTGCTCTGGAAAGCACAGGGGGTGCAGAGGTAGCAGGGGCAGGGGTCCTGTGGGCACGAGACAGGGGTGGGGCAGCGTTTGCCCAAGCGTCTGGGCGGGGACACCTGGAGCCTTGGATGGGGATCACTAAGGATGCCGGTGGTTTGAACTGTGCCCAAAAAGACATGCTGATGTCCTAACCCTCGGAACTAGGGAACGTGGCCTTACGTGGAATAGTCTTTGCACGTGTAACCCATTAAGATATGGTCATGCCGGGGGAGGATGGGCCATGACCCCATGTGACCATGTCCTCATAAGAAGAGGAGAGACAGACAGACAGACAGGGAGCAGAAGGTCATGTGACAATGGAGACAGAGACCAGGCTGTGTGTCTGTCCCTGTGTTTCTCTGTTTCTTGTAGGGACACCAGTCCCATTGGATTAGGGCCACCCCCTTCCAGTTTGACCTCATCTTTAATTACGTCTACCACCACCCTGTTTCCAAACAGGGCACCTCCTGAGGTGCTGCGGGTCTAGGTGTAAACAGAGCTTTTCCGGGGGTAGCACAGGTGAGCCCCTCACATGCACCTAAAGCAGCCCCACCCCTCCTCCTCCAGTTCTGTGCTTCTCTTGGCAAGCGGCTGCCCCCCAGGGCAAAGGTCGAAGGTCAGGCAGGGCTGCGGAGAGGGGGGTGAAATAGGAACCACCTCCCAGGTGATTCCACATAGGCTCCATTTTTAGGCATAAAGTAGGAGTTGGCAACACTACCACCAGGACCTGGTACCCTGCTTTCTCCTGGACTGCAGGCGACATTTCCGGGAATACATCTGGCTTCTGAGCCCCTGAGCCTGGCGTGGAGCCGTGAGGGGGTTCTGGAGTCCGATGGCCCCTGGGCCTGAGGCTGGCCTGGCCGCCCTGCCTGTGACCTGGGGAGTGACTGCCTCTCCACCCGGCGCCACCGGGGCCTTGAGGAGCTTCCAGCCCAGACACAGGACTGTTATCAGCGTCATCAGATACGAGCGAGTGCCGGCCTTCAAGTGGAAAGACTGCAAAGTTCAATTTAAGTACAGCACGCGGGAGGGGAAGCCACGCTTTCGGCATCCCCCGTGTGGGGGCGACAAAGGCTGGAGAGACCCGTTTCGCCGTCTCCTTGTCAAACAGAGAATAACATCACGTTGGGACCAGTGTCCGAGGTTTCACTGAACTCAGACGGCAGACCAGACGGAACCCAGCTCTGACCTCCTGTCCAGCGCTGAGACGATCACAGAAACGCACCCCTGGGAACCTGGCTTTGCGGGGGGGGGGGGCCTGGACAGAGACGCTGAGTCACTGCAGTTCAAACGTTAGGAACACTTCCTCTTAAGGACGGCATCCAGATGGACACGTGTGTGGGTACCTGGCATGACTCCCCGCCTAGTGGAGCTCACACCCTCCGGGGGAAGACGGGCAGGACTGACCGTCACAGGGCGAGGCGAGAAGCGGCGGGTCTGCTGTGATGGGCATCACTGGTGGAACCTACTCGGATTTGTAGAAAACGGAATTCCGCCCCCTCCCGGTCTGTAAGTGAATTGGCTGCCTTAGTTCATCAGTGCACAGCGCTGGCCGACTCGGCTCAGAGAACCTCGGAGCCTCCGGCGGACGGGAAGCCAAGCCAGGAAAGGCCAGAGTCAGCAGGACCTGCTAACGGTGCAGGAGTGAGAACGAGGGAACCCAGGCCGCTGTTTCCGGACCCCAGGACCCGGTGAATGAGGGGAGGCAGGCGGCTGAGGGCGTGGGGCTGGGCTGGCTTCAGCACGTGCTGCTTTGAGAGGCCCGTGTGCTAGCCGAGACATCATCAGAGGCGGTGCCCGGTGTTCCTTTGGAAATCACTGGTATTAGTGAAAATAGAGATTCCACAGTGCAAGTCAGAACCAGGCCTTTTAACTCACTTCGATTTGTTTTGTGCCCATCTGACAAACTATTTTAAGTAAAATTAACGTTATAGTAAAATTATGCAGGAATCAAACTTTAATGCACACGGTGCCCTGAAAAATCATTGAAAGTTTAAAAATTATTTCAGTAAAAATAAAGCAATCATGTTTACAGAATGAATATTGTTACTGTTAAAGTAAAAATGACAGAGTTTCTTGACATTTGATGCCAGGTTTGCCAACAAAGAAAAGAACAGGAAAAGAGTAGAGAACACTTGTCTAACAGGACAGCCTACATCCAGCCCATCTTTGACACAGAAGAAAATTTTAATTTCAGTATTTTCTATGCTGGCGACAACGATTTTAAAATAAAGTTTTGAGACACGGAAATCGCTTTATGGCCTTTACAGGTTTCCAGATGCCTTATGAAATCCGAAAACTAGATACATTAAGACATTCTGCCAGCACGTAAAACGTGTTTACACTGAAGCTATGCTGAACATGCAAGAAGGAGATGATAGGCAACCGGTGTTTGAGAATCTAGAGACTTCAGGCTGTTTGTAAAATCGGATAATGCCCATTAGTGCGCTCTACATTCGCAGCAGCCATTTATTGGATTTTTTTCTAAATAATTTCGAATCTCTCAGGACGCACACAACGATGCCAGTTTCATTTGCTAGTGGAAAGTGTGGCTTCTCAAAATTTACTTAAAACTTCTTGTGGTCCCCAGTGTCATCAAAAACACCGTCAAATCAAGTGACCTGTTGTAAAATGCAATTTTGAAGCAGGTAAATAGTGAAATGCATTTTTAACATTTTCTCAGTCAGAGCAAGACATGTTTTTATAACAATATTATATCCTGGTGACATAGAGCCTCTAATTATTGTGATTAAAAATTAAAATTTTATTTCCTAATTGAGTTTGTACATGTTACATTGACTGCCTTTATGTGTTACAGTTGTTGAGAAAGAAATAATACACTAACATAACAAGGTTTACTAAGGCAGGGTGTTGCCTTTTAAAATTCACACAGAGGTATGAGCTGGTCACTTCCTTGAAATAGACAAGATTATAATCTGAATCAGAGGGATTAAAATGAACTGACCAAGAATTTAAAATAATTATGGTAACTACCATGTAAGCAAATAAAGAAGACTTATCAGTATGAAATAAAGCCAAGAAACCATAAAAGAGACCAAGTGGGAATACGAGGCATGAAAAACGCAGCGTCTGCAGCGAGAACATCGCAGGTCCGCAGGCAGGAGCTGCACCGAGCTCGGGGGAGGGTTCCCCCTCGGGATGATGCCCAGCAGCAGCTGGGGCCTGCCGAGCCGCTCAGTCTGGCGCCGTCTACTGGAGATGACACCAACTGCAAGTCCGATCATCTGTGAGCGACTGTAGATCCAAGGTGCCCAGGACCCCTTTACGAGCTCTACTAATTTGCTTGAGTAGCTCCCAGTTCTCAGGAAACCAGTTAAGCTGGTTCGACCAGTTAACCCAGGAAACTCACTAGATTACTGGTTTATTAAGAAAGGATATAACTCAGGAACAGCCAGAGAGGAAGGGCAAGGCGTGGGGAACGGTGCAGAGCTTCCGTGCTCCCCAGGTGCGCCCCCTGCCACTTCCCTGGCTTCACCAACCCGGAAGCTCTCCAAACCCCACCCTTCGGGGCTTTAAGGAGGGTTCACTGCACAGGCACGACTGATACATCCTTGGCCATTGGTAACTGAGCTCGGTCTCCAGCCCCTCTCCCCTCCCTGGGGGTCAGGGAGGTGGGACTGAAGGTTCCAACCCTCTAATCACGTGGCTGGTCCTCCTGGCCACCAGCCCACATCCGGAGAAGCTTCCAAAAGTCATCTCAGCCACACAACAAGACAGCTTTCTAGTTTATCACCTCGGAAATTCCCAGAGTTTCAGGAGTCGGTGCCCGGAACTGGAAGAAGGCCAAATATATACTTTTTACTGTAAATCCCACCATCCGGGGTGGGTGCCCACAGGATGGGGGAGAAAGCAGGGGTCAGGTGGAGGCAGCCCTCAGGAGTCTGCGAGAAGGTGCAGAAGTGAAAGCCGCACAAGGCAAGTAAAGAGATGCTGAGGGGAGAGTCGAATCGTCAGGTACAGCACCTGTCGGTGCTGGGTTCTAGGAATCCCCAGAAAGAGCTTTGAAAAAAAAGTGAACTATTTGGGGGGAAAAAAAAAAAGAGCTGAGAGCCTGCGATTTGACGCCAGAGGGTGAAGAGCAGAGAAGCCTTGGTCTGAGCCTTGTCTGCTCACATCCTGGGGGAGCCAGAGCAGAGCCAGGGCCAGAGATGCTCCAGGGAGACGGGGTGCTCGTGGGACAGCTCAGGCAGATGGAGGGTGGTTTCAAAGGGGCTGGCAGAACAGGGGGATGTTCCAGAAAAGTGCTGAGGGTGAGGGCCCAGGATGTGCCAGATCCCCTCCCCCCTGCCCAGGTGGTCGTTTCAGCACATGGCCACTCCTGTCCCCATCCAGAGGAGCCCCACCCAGCCTCTCACAGGTGTCCCCAGCGCAGGCTGAGGAAGAGGGCACTGCCTGGTACACATGGCCAGCATGGAGGAGACAGGGACAGTGGGCCGGGTCCTGCAGCTCCTGGTGCTCCAAGGTCCCTGAGCTCTGCCTCGGGGGGCCTTGGCCAGGGCTGGAGTCTGTGGGCCTGTAACTTGGCACAGGAAGATGCCTCCAGCCCCGAAAGCACAGGTCTGACCCCAACACGTCCAGGCTTGTGTCCTCTCTGGACCTGTGTGCCACCTGGTGACCCACAGAGACCAGCTGGCATCAGCCGAGTGAGGCTGGAGCGGCGGTGGCCCTCGGCAGGCCCTGAGCTCCCGCTGCCCCCATGCCCACTCCTCCTGAAGGTGCCTCCCCATTTGCAGAAGCAAGCGAGCAAGTGTGGTGGCCGGCCCTGCAGCTGGGCGGTGGCCGAAGGGAGTGCTGCCCACGTCCCAGGTGTCATCTGGGGCAGGGGTTGCCAGGGTGAGTCCTAGAACAGTGTCCGTGGATGGGGCGGGCTGTGCCCGGGAGCCGTGCAGCTCTGCCCCCAGCACCACCTGCTCTGCGCAGGCGCAGACCACTGACTGTCCTGACACCCATACTGGAGCTGTGGGCGGAGGAGCTCCAGGGCCCGCCTAGCCCAGGGTCTACACCCGGAGGTAGAGGACGGCCCCTCCTTTCAAGTGAAACCTGAGGTAGAAGTCCAGGTGTGGGCGTCCCCAGGTCGGGCCTTACCGTCAGTGTGCGAAGCACCAGGCCCCCGCCTCCCCCGCACACTTGCGTCACAGGCAGGACTGAGGGGTATGGACTGGTTCTCTTCAGACCTCTGGCCTCTCAGATGAACACACTCCGTAACTTGACCAGCATCACAGGATGAGCCGGAGCCCGCGGGAACCCCCAGGCCGCTCAAAACCCGGATGCCAGGCCCACCCCCAGCACACCTGGTCCTGGGTCTGGGCTGGGCCCGAGGAGCAGCGTTTCCAACGAGCTCCCAGGTGATGCTGACACTCCCCGTCTGGGACCACGCCTGGGAGCACAGGGTTAGAGGCAGGCTCAGAACACGGTCCTCCGACCCCCTTGGCTGGGGCTCTCTGCTCACGGTACACAGCTAGTTTGATTCTGATAAACACAAATTCTGTCAATAAATGAATTCATATATCAAACAAAAGTTGAAACTTGAGTAGCCACTTGGCCTTGCTGACCCCACACTGTTTCAGAGGGTCTAGCAAACTCACCATCGTGGCCCTCAGCCTGGCGTTACTGAGGGCCTGTGAGGCGTCGTGCCGAGAGCTTGGTACACGTCATCCTGTTTCTCCCACACAAACCCTCATTAGGCTGGTCTGTTATTGTCTCCATTTTCCAGATGAAGAGACGGAGGCAGATGCAGTTAGTACAATAGAGTACAGTGAGGAAGTAGTCGTCAGAGTTTAACCCAAATTCCTCCATGCAGCAGGTTTTTGTTGGCCAAGTAGTTGATGTGACAGTGATGATGGTGATCATGGTGATCATGGTGGTGGTGTTGGTGGTGATTATGATGGTGGTGATGGTGATGATGATGATGGTGGTGATGATGGTGCTGGTGATGATGGTGATGGTGGTGATGATGGTGATGGTGGTGATGATGGTGATGGTGGTGATGATGATGGTGATGGTGGTGATGGTGATGGTGGTGATGATGATGGTGGTGGTGATGATGGTGGTGATGGTGATGATAGTGATGGTGGTGGTGATGATGGTGATGGTGGTGATGGTGATGGTGGTGGTGATGATGGTGATGGTGGTGATGATGATGATGGTGGTGGTAGTGGTGATGGTGATGATGATGATGGTGATGGTGGTGATGGTGGTGATTATGGTGATGGTGGTGATTATGGTGATGGTGGTGATGATGATGATGATGGTGGTGGTAGTGGTGATGATGGTGCTGGTGATGCTGGGGATGACATGATTTTGAAGTGGACACTGGTGACTGCAGTAAGACACTGTGTGCTCCTGGGTAAAAAGACTGCTTACAGGTGCAAGAACATTACTGGGCCTTTCCCAAAGAAGGAAATATTAGGAGAGAAAAAGTCTGGATCACAAAGCAGCACTCTCTTGAGCAGCTGGAATGTAAAGTTATCGGCACAGTGATAAGCACTGTAAACAAATCAAAGAACTCCGTCAGAGGGCACCTGTGAAATTCCTGAGCACTTGGCTTTGCTGGTGAGAGGCAGCCCAGACAGACAGACGGTCCTCCAGCAGCAGAGTGTTTATCCAGCCACTGCAAGCCGGGGTCCGCGGGCTGAAAGGCTGCTCTAACTGGGAGGGGCAGTTTCCTTGACTTAAATAACAGATCAAGACGGTGCACATCTGGATCTTCTCAGCGCAGCCTCTCACAGGGGAGGAGACATTCCTGGGCTGCCGGAGAGTGCGGGAAACAAGGCGGACGCCAAGCCTGGCCTGGAAAACAGCGTCAGAGGCTCTGCAGTAGCACACAGATCATCAGGCCCGAGAAAAGTAGAGGCGACGTTTAAAGCATGTTCCCATGAAATCGTGCGGAGATGTGGTTTTAGTCCTCAGCGAGAGGACAGATACTTGTTTAACACGCGATGCAATTAAAAGTGGAAACTGATGTTACAGCAACGCTAGTGTTGAGAAAAAGTATAGATAGCAAAATGGGGGTCTATTTTCCAGGGTAGGGGAGGCAGCGGGTGCGCTGAGACAGGGCCTAAGAGACCGGACACCTCGCAGGGACCTGGCTCGTCAAGGCTCGGAGACCCAGCGCGCTGCTTCTTGGGGTAGATCATTCTTTCAAAGCTGTTTCCTTTCTCTTGGTTCAGGCGCTCTGCAGGAGAGGGTGCGGGGTGTGGACACCAGGAGAAGGCTGCAGCCCAGCAGAGAGCAGCTGAGGCGCGAACTGCAGAAGAAGGAACAGGGCTCCTGGCAGACAGACATGAACCAGAGAGAAGGCTGTTGAAAAAAGTCCACATTGCTCGTGTGCCGCCACCAGAGGCGCCCTGGACTCACCCAGCTCGGTGCCCCGAGCAATTTGCAACGTTAAAATACAATTCTGCTGTGTAGCCAAGCATTTGCGGTGCGGTGGTTCTCAGCTCAGTAGAATGCAGCCTTCCTTAGGATCCCGTAAGTCTGTAAGGTGGCGTGGCCGGGGGAGGAGCGAGCCGGCCGGCGCCGCGCTGTGGGGCACAGCCGCGGGGTGGGCGGGGCCGCGCGTCCCGTCGGCCCGACCCCCTTGCTTGCCTGCAGCACATCTTAGGGCCTTTTTCACACGCTTGCATATTTAACTTGATCAAGATTGGACTGAGTGTAGTTCTGTCTCGTGATTTCGTACACGAAGCTATTTCGCATGTACAAGTCCCTGTCCCTACATTTCTTATGAAGGCATTTTTCACAGACTGCACAGTGGTCCGGCAAACGCTGTGCGTGACGCACGACTCGCGGGCTTGGGCACCGGGAGACGCAGAGGGCGGCGCCCAGGCCAGGGCGCTGAGCCGGCTGCGGGCGGCTCGTCGGGGCGGCGGGCGGCGGGGCGGGCGGACCCCGGGCTGGGGGCAAAGGAGACGTGGGCCCCCGGGGGCGGGGGGGCGTCGTAGGCTGTGATAAGGACGTTGCTTTTTCTCCGAGCGAAGCGAGAAGCCATTGGGTTTTTAAAACCTTTCCCTCTGATTATCGAGATACAGTTCGTATGCCGTAAACAGCACCGCGTTCAGTGCGCAGTTGAGGGGGTGCCCGTGGATCCGCGGTGTGCGCGTCCCTGCTGATCCCAGGACTAGAGGCGCGGCGCCTCCCGGCCGCCCCCCCGCCCCGCGGGCCCCGCTCCCGTAACCAGCCACCGCTTCCGCTGAGCCCCGCGGCGCGGCTTCTCCGGAGACGCCGTGGGAAAGGATAGCCACGCGCTGAGGCCTTTCAGGGCCGCCTTCTTCACTGAGCTTGTCTGTTTTCAAGGCGCGTCCCTGTCGTAGCAGGGGTCGGGACGCCGCCCCTTTTTATGGCTGAATAACCTTGCGTTGTGCGAACAGGCCACATCTAGCTTACTTCTTCACCAGTCGGTGTGCGCTCGGGTCGTTTTGCCCTTTATGAACAATGCTGCTATGCGTGTCCATATGTAAGTCTTTATGTGAACGTATGTTTTAAATTCTTCTGGGTCAAAGAAAACCAGAGCCAGGAGATAGTAAAGTGGAGACAGCAGATCTTAGTCAGGAATTACTGCAACAGGAGAAAGGAGCCCTCGGTGCAGGACCAGGCCCAGTTCTGGGACAAGCGGGGGTTTATAGCCACGGAGCTGGGAGGAGCAGAGGGGTGGTGGGTGGACGGAAAACTATCAAGAGGAAACCTCAGGGTAAGGGGTTTTCTGGCGGAACCAACCGACTGGACTCCTGCTGGAGGCAGGCCACGTGGTCGATGTCCTCTGGGGCGGGGGGGACACGAGGGGTCTGGTCGGACATGAGGGCGGGGGCTTCTGGTTCAGTGGACTTAGGGTTCTTGCTGAAGCCGGGCCCTGAGCACACGCCCGAGGACGGGGCGGGGCCGGCTCGGAGGGCCCGTCTGTAGTCCAGCGTCGGGTCCAGGAGAGGGGCTTTGCTGGTCCCTGGGACCAGAAGTGCGGGGTCACGTGGCCACCCTGGGGCAACCTTGTGAAGAGCTATTGGACTTTCTTCCTCAGGGGCTGCTCTGTTTTGTGTTCCCACCAGCAGGGTAGGAGGGCCGCCTTCTCTCCACGTACTCGTCAACTCCTGTATTTTCCATGTTTTTGATTCTAGCCATCCTGTGGTGTGACGTGGCCTCCTGTGGTTTTGCTTTGTGTCCCTGGATGACTGAGGTGTTCGACCATCTTTCCACGGGCCTAGTGGTCACTTGTCTCCCTTAGAGAAATCTCCGTTCAAGTAACCACTGGACTAAAAAGCCTTTCAGTGTAACGTACAAAGAGAACACAAATTCTGCGTGTGCCTGCGTGACTTCGCGAAGTGAACGCACTTGTGCGGCCAGCACCCCCGGAGAGCTGGACCGGGTGGCACCTGGGGAGCGCCCTGCTGGCCCGCTGGCCGCTGGCCTTGAGGGGCATGACGGGTCCGCTCTTCTCTTTGGAAAACGTCAAGCTGGCCCCACGTGGGGAACAGCCTTTACAAATGGTCCCTTGGAGAACACGTTTGTAAATAAATCTTGGCCTGCATTTCTCCGCGTCCCCTCAGGAGGGCATCCTGGAGCGGGCGTCGCAGGTCGAATGGAACGCGTGTTTCAAAGCCCTCCTGACGTGTAGCCACGTTAGTCATCTCCTTGCTTTCCCAGCAAAACGTCACGCGGCTCAGAGTCCAGGGCCAGGCAGACACCCAGGCAGAATGTGACTGAAGGCGGGAAGGCTTTTCAAAAAAGAAAATGACGAGATAGTGGCTCCTGGCGGCGGGAGAGACACGGAGTGAGGAGTGAGGGACGACGGCCGGGAGGGCGGGCAGCAGGCCGGACTCTCCCCAGCGGCCCTGCTGGGGAGCCACTCCTGGACCGCAACCTGGAGGGAGAATGAGGCGGGTAGGCGTCCTCAGGAACTGGGACTTGGAAGACCCCAAACCCAGCAGAAAACCAGCAGGCGGCTTGGTGGGTTAGGGTCAGCATCAGCGAGCAGACCTGTGATGACGGCGGCCAGGTCGAGGCCCCCCAGCACCCCTGGGGCCGGGGGCCGTCACAGGGCCGGGGCCTGGGCTGCGGGGCATCTGAAGCTCAGTCCCTGCCCTGCTGGTCACGCTGGGAAGGGCTGTAGCCCTGAACCTACGAAGAAAAGCGCAGTTGTCTTGGGGAAAGGAGAGTGGAACCCCTGCCGCCTCCTTCACCTGCGCACCCATGTCCTGGAACACGTGGCACCTGAGCACGGCCTCCCAGGGCAGCCTTGCAGCCATGCCCGTCCCTCAGGCCTCCCGGTCCCCGCGCTCTCCAGCTGGGCCTGGTCCCCGGTGCAGGTCTGTCCATGGCGGTTTCGCCATGTGGCCCAGGGCTAGGCTCCAACGGCTTCATCCTGTACCTTCTTATCCCAGTATGGCCAAGTGGTTATCAAATACTTTTTTAAGAAATGCAAGAAGTGTCAACTCGATGGCAGACTTGTGTCGAATGTGTAATCTGAACACGAGCTGAGGCTCACGCTGCAGAGACGAGAGTGGGGAAGCACTCCCGCGCCGGGGCCTCCGCGAGGCCCATCCCTCACCTCCCGTTTGCTGATTGGATGGCTCAGCTCATGCTGTCCAACAGAGCATCCTACACCCTTCCGTGCGCTAGAGGCCTGGGTTAAACAGAATAGCGATCAGTGGTCTAGGGACTATCTGACAACCTGCGGTTGCCTTGAAGATTGAGTGAAAATGTCAAAGGAAGTTAGCCTAGCCCTTGCCGCCCCAAATGTAAGCCCGCTGAGGATGGCTCGGCAGCCTTTTAGGAACCCGCTGGGAGGGGCTTCACGGAGGACACGTCCCGGGCATCTAGAGAGGGTTAGCCATGCGAGGGCTCTGGGCGCTTGAGGGTGCAGGCTCCAGGAACAGGGGGCAGAAGGACACCCCAGGCTCCCTGGAAGCATGTACGATGGTTGCCCCTGAGCAGAGCTGCCCCACGTAGACCAGATGGAGCTTTGCTGATCACAGGCAGGAAAACACCGCGCCTGCTTTTCCCGCAGACGAAGGAGGTCCGACTCCCGAAACAAGATGTGGACCGTCCCCCAGCCCTGCTGCGCCATGGGTACTAAACCGGTGTTCTCTGTGCTAACGAACACACATTTATTAAGGGCCTGCTCTGTTCTGGGTGACGTGTTGGGCCCAGGACGGCACAGCACAGCCGTCACCCTCAGGGCTCAAAGTCTAGCAGAAGGTGAGAGAAACATGACCAAATACGTTCTGAGGACGTGATGGAAACAGATGTCAAACGCTGTGCACGTGACAGTGCTTTTCCACTTTCACCCGCGTGAAGAGTGTGTTGTGTTTCTTTCCTAGTCTCAAGGATCACTGGATTTTAAAACTGGAAACGATCTAGGAGGCCGTTCAGGCTGGTTCCTTCCTGCTGAGCCCAGGGCGGTGGGGGAGTGTGGACCACCCCGAGCCCCGGATCCAGCCCGAGCCCGTGGGTGTTTCCTCCGGCGGCAGTAACAAAGCCCCACAAAGCCAGTGGCTCAGACACGTGGCTCGTGTGGATCAGGGATAAAACCCTACGAGCCTCACACACTGAGAGGGACGGACGGACTTGGAAATGTGGGGTGGGCTGTGCGCTGACGCTGGGGAGGGGTCTGGAATGAGCTTTCGGCCGTCTTCCCTGATGGGCACCGGCAGGTGCATGTCTAACTGACCCGAGGGGGCATCCTCTGCATTTGGCTTGGCGTGCCTTCTGCAGCTTTTCTCCCTTTGGAAATGAACTTCCCAAATGGATCAGTGGGTCAAATCTGAAGCATCTGTTATTCCCTGACTCACACATAAAATGGGGTCGTCCCATTTTGGGCACTTCCAGAAGTGTGTGACCCTAGGCCCACGTCTTGCACGCTTTCTGCCTGTTTCCTCACCTGTATGATGACGATAACCCAGGACCCCTCCCTTGTCGCTACGAGGCTGCTGTGCGGAGAGGCCCGGGAGCCATTGCGCGGAGTCTGGTAGGCAGCGTCGCCACTGTCGCTGTCGCCACCCCCGGGGGCTCTGTCCCGGCCAAGGGGGAGGCTTGCTGGGGGGTTTGTTAATTATAGGGTTTGGGATGATCTCTAAGGATGTTCAAGACACCTTGGTCTTAGCAGCAGGTTAGAGGCGCCCTCCACTTGGTGCCGAGCGACTGAGGGCGTGGATATCTGCGAGTCTGCGCTTAGGTTTCACGCACGACTCGTGCTTACGTGACTATGGTTTTCTGCGTGTGACAAGGTTATTCAGCCTCAAGTTCCTCGTGGATAACTTCACTTTTAATTGGGATCCCTGGTCCTTGGACATGGTGTTCAGACAGCATTGCAGTTGTGTGAAAGCTGTCTGAGCTCTGAGCCAGGCCCCTCCTCATCCCACGGCCACTGAGATGTGTGGGGTTGTCACCTTAGCGCCTGTCACACCCTTGTTTCCCAAGAACAGAAGGTGATAAAGCCGTTGGGACCAGGATCATTCCTGCCTAGAGTTTTCCTCTGAGCAAAACCTGCTTTTGATTTTGCCTTTTGTCTTGTTCTGCCTGTTTCCAGGAGGTGGCAGCCCGAGCCTGCAGATGACACCGTGGCCCGGGCTCCTGGGGGACACGGGGACGTCCGTGTCAGGTGAGGCCCCACTGTGCCTGTAACACTGGGACCGTCTCCCAGAATGGCTCGTAGGGGACTTTCCTTCAGCAGAAGGCTGGCATGCCTCGTGGGCTTTCTGTGCTAGTTATAAGGGGAAGTTCTGTAACGTAGAAAATCTGTAGCTTCTCTGGTTTTTCAAAACTTTGCATCTCTCTTGCCAAGCTTAAAGCTGCAGAAAGAGAACGTTCCAGGTTCTAGAACCTCTCAGCACTCTGTACTCCGTGCTCCGACACTGAGTGCAGCTGGCTCCGGTGAACTTTTAACAACAAAACTCACAAAATACCAGAAAGAAAAGGAGAACGGATTAGTGATGTTGGGGAGGAGGCGTTTCCACCTGTTTGAACGGACAGCTTGGATGGCAGAAGGGAAACAAGGAGCTCTTTGGAATGAGGGTTCCTGGGGCTGGAGGGAGAGGAGTGTTGCTTTTCCAGATTTGCCGTTTTAAACTGCAGTTTGGTGTGCAAGCTTCCAGGCATTGGCTCCCCTCCTGCATGTACCGTCGTACAAGTGCACGCATACACACACACAGATAACATGCAGTACTGTTACCAGTATAAAACACACACGTACATGTATGAGATGTAAGCACTGTCAGGCAACTTGTCACTTAAATAAATAGATCTGGGCATCTACATACTTCTGTGCAAACATAGCTTTCCCTTTATTTTTAAGGACTTACAGAATTTTGCTATCCTGTATTTTATTTATCCAATTTATTCAACTTAGAACCTTTAGGTTTCTAAATGTTATTGTTGTTATTTCAAAAAGAAATCTGCAATAAACATCTTTGTGCAAAGAGGCTGAGTTGCTGGGACAAGAAGCAAAAGCATCAATAATTTGCACAATTTTCACATACTGCCAATTAACCTCCCAGAGTGGGCAGGCTTACCCTGCAAGGCCAGTGGGCGCAGCTGCTTCCCTCCTCGCAGGCTCGCTGTGAGCACTGGTGTGTCTTCTGCCCCGGCCCACCCCAGCTCTCACATGGGGGCAAGGATACAGCTTTGCGGGGAGACAGCCAGGCTACTGCATGTTTAGCACAGTGTCTGGGCTGATTGGAAAGAATTAAAAAAGAATTAAAAGAATTCCTGAGGTCACTTCTCAGGGCGGACACTCCAGTTGGAGGACGTGAGAAACGATGGAGCCAGCAGGCTGCTGCGAGATGCTGTTTGCTTCTCTGCAGTTACAGCTGTCAGGACCAGGAGCTATTTTTGTCCCAGATATAAAAGAAGTTGGTATTGTTTTAGCTCAGACACAAGTGGGAAGGCACAGCCCCTTGTCCATCCTCTCCAAGGAGCCCAGCTGTTTAGGGGGGACCACCAGCTGGCCCGTGCGGGGTCCATCCTTACAGGACAATAGCCCCAGGGCCCGTTTTCCGGGTCAGCCCAGATAAGCCCCTTCCAAGCTGGGAGGAGGCTGCTCTGGCAGGTTGCTTCAACTGGGTTGAGTTCCCAGCTCAAGTAGAAAAATTTCTTTAATGGGAGAGTTTGTAAAAAACTTGTTCCAACACGGACGCCCATTGCCCCCGCAGATCTGTTCTGTCCCTGTGGAGAGTGCTCTGGTGCCCCTAGAGCGGAGGTGAGTGATGGCCGGGGCCTTGATGTGAGACATGCCAGTGGGGTCACACCAGTGACCTGGGCTGTCTCTCCTTGGGCTCCAGCCAACGTCACAGAAGCTGGCAGAGCCACGTGTGGCCTCACGTGGGACAGACCTAGTGCGCCCTGAGCCGTGGCTGGGCTGGGGCTGAGTGTGACAGACGTCTCCTGCCTGCAGGTGTTGGGTGAAGAAACACCGGGACTTCTCCGGGATTCCATGCCCCTCAGCGCAGTGACAGCAGAAGCCTTGACTTTCCCACAGGGCTCGATGACCTCAGGACACAGGACACGGCAGTGTATTCTCAGCCACATGAGGCAGCAGGTTGCAGGGTTTCTAACGTACTTTTGGAGGCTTTGGCAGCTCCACTGCTGTTCCGTGGGTTTTCTCTTATGTGTGGTTTTCCTGGCAAAGGGGTGATTGATTACTTGACGAGGTGCCTGGTCTGTTTTCAGTCAGCACCCCTGAAGGGGAACCCGGGCAGCTCCCAGGAGCCCCAGGAGCAGGCTCGCCGAGGTGCACCCGGGCCGGGAAGCCACCCGCGTCCCCTCCGGTCCCCGGCTCAGGGCTTTTCAGCTGCCTGCCCCTGGACGTTCTGCTGCAGTTTTTCCAATAGAGTTTTAAATTCATAGGAGAACTGACCTGGAAAGGATCTTAGAAACCATGGAAACTGTGCCTTCATTTTCCAGGTGAGGAACTTGAAATCCTGTGAGGTTAAACGAGGCTGAAGCAGACCCTACCCCGTGGAACTGCACAACGGTTGGGGAAATTTTGAAGGGATGGACAGGGTGGACAGGGAATTAGGGGAGACTTGTAAAGAGCTGGTTCTGGAAAGATGGTGGAAGTTTCTCAGAGAGCGAGAAAAGACATTCCAGGTGGAGGAAAACCATGGCTACCTGCCCAGAGGTGGGCATCAAAGTCTCCTGGGGCCCCAGCAAAGAGACCACGGGGAAGGGCGATGGTGGATGCAGTGGCAGGCAGGCTGCAGCCATGTTGTGACTCGCAGGTGTGCCATGCTTGGAGGTGTGATGTCTTTAGTGTCCAGATGTCTTAGCCAGGTGCATGGTGAGTCCTTGGGTTCATGACAAGGTCATCATGGTCAGCCCTTAAGATCCCAGAGGCTTCGTCACCTTGGTCAGTGTCCCTGTCAAAGGGCTGTCTGGATTAGATGAATTCAAGGAAGATGTCTGTCAAGAGCCCTTAGTTTTACTTGCATATGTTCCAGGTGTGAGCACTTCTGTGTTAAGTCTCAGTTTCTTCAGCTGTCATGTGGCAGCTCTTGGGGAAATGCACTGTGCTGTCCATGAGCCTGCCTTGAGTTACTGAAAACATATCGAGCTGGTAGCAAAAAGTCCACACTGCAGTGTGGACACTGGTAGGTGAGTGTCTATAAACGCTTGCTTTCCAAATCTCATTCCTAGACCTGAACGGTCTCCGGTCGTGGCCCCCACGAACGTGGAGTTAGCTTGCACGAGGACAAGATCCTGGGACACCGTTTTTATTCCAGGGCGAACATTTTACAAAGTGAAATGGTTACTTCCTGAAACACACCCTGGGCGTAATTTCAGCGTTACTCACTCAGCAGGCAGCTTCTGGCACTTGGGCAATGGGGTCACCTCCTCTGTCGTGACTGTCTGCGCTCTTCTAGACATTGCAGGAAGTCCCCAACCCGATGCCCTTTCAGAGCTGAGCCCGTTCCAGAGAAAGCGCTGGTCCTTGCTGGTGGGTCCCTTTGCTTTAAGCTTGTAAACCATGGTTCCTTCCAGGTCAGTCCCCCTGCCTCAGAAGGGCAGGCGTCTCTGCGTTACTCACCCTTCTCATCCGTCCTCTGCATCCCGGAGACTGAAGCCTGCAGCTTTCCCCTGTCACACTGCTCGCCTCTCCTTGATGCGTTTGTGCTGATTGGCGTTTAGCAAGTCACAGCGCCCGGTGGCTCCCAGCTCTCCCTGGGGGAGGGTCTAGCCCCGCAGGGATGTGGGGATGCAGGTCACGGGTCCCCCTCACTCCCAGCGTGCTTTCTGCTCCACGGACTTGCCCCTGTTCTGGTCAAGGTGCCTCTCAGTCCTTGACCAATAAAGAAGGAAGCCAAGAGGGTGTCAGCGGCACTGCACGTTGTAATTACATAGAATAAAGCTGGAAGGAGATGCCAGGAAAGGCCTCTTACAGCAGGTAATGGGAGGTATTTAAAAAAATACGTGCCTCTGGCTGCGGGATCCTGATGAGGGGAGGTAAAGTGTTGGGTTCCTAAATCAACAGTGGTCCCCCAGGCACCCTTCAGTCTGGTTAAGATGCTACCAGGCTCATCACCATACCGTCTCTCCTGTCGGCGTGACATCACAGCCATGTAAGCGCGGGCTTGTACATCACACCCCCATCCCCCCATCTCCTCTAGGAAATAAACTTGCAAACTCATGAAACACCACGGGCTGAAACGCCCTGCATCACGTTGCATGCGGAAGGACTTGTACCAGTTCAGCCGTCCGACCTCAGCACAGCCCCGCGGCCGGAGGGGAATGGCAGGGCGCCCGGAAGAGACCCCAGGGGCCTTCCTCACACGGACTAGAGCATCCCCGCCTCCCCTGCGCAGACGGGCCTGGCCGCAGTGGGACCAGGACAGGTTCCCAGTGCCGGACGTCAGAGGGGCCACTGGCAAACCCAGTGCCGGTCCTTATGGAAGGGGTGCTTTTGCCTGAAGGAAAAAATTAATAGGCATCACCGTGTGACAGAGCCAGCTGCCGGGCAAGACGCAAAGTGGCGCAGCGACCGCGCTGTCTCTTGCGTCTGCTTAACCCGACGGCGCCCTGCAAAGGCAGCCTGCCCCCCTCCCGTCACAGCGGGCGTCGGGGTGGGCGCCCCCGGCTTCCTTAGTCCGCGCGTGAGGCCTGGCCGGCCGGACAGCGAGTTCTGTGGGCGCACGCGGTGTCCACCTTCTCCCCTGACACTGCCGATAACGCCCAGCCGGCTCACCTGGGACCACGCCAGGCAGGGCCCTGTTCTCAGGCCTGAGCCGTGGGAGACCCCTCTGCAGGCGGGTCCCCTTTCGAGTGATGCTGGTTGAAAAGCCAGCGCCTTCTGCTCTGAAGATGTCTTTCAGCTGCAAATGTTTTCATCATCAGAGGCATTTCATCTCAATAGCCAGTGATTCAAAACATTACCAGTGACATTTTTTCCGACTCCACATATGAGTGATGTCATATGGCATTTTTCTTTCTCTTTCTAGCTTACTTCACTTAGTATGACGGTCTCCAGGTCCACCCAAATAATGATACAAATGAACTTACTTACAAAGCAGAAACAGACTCACCGACATAGAAAACAAACCTGTGGTCACCGGGGGAAAGGGGGTGGGATGGACACACTGCTGTATGTAAAACAGACAAACGAGCAGGTCCTGCTGTGCAGCACAGGGGCCTGAGTCAGTGCCCTGTGACAGCCTAGAGTGCGAAAGAACAGGGAAAGGAGGGCACGTGTACAGCTGAGCCACCGTGCTGTGTGCCAGGAAGCAGCGCAGCATTGTAAACCAACTGCCTTTGATAAAAAGGAAAAAGAAGAAAGAAACAAATAAAAAATGAAAGATGACCAGTGAAATGAACTTGTCCCCACCTCCGTGTTACCCGCTTCCCCCCTGCTCTGAACGCTTGGGCTGAGGGCCCGGCTGAGGGCCCTGGGACGGACAGACCCGAGCTTGGAGAGACAGATGGATGGACACAGACCCGAGTTTAAAGCCCAGCGGCCCTCGGCACGTCCTACACTCGAGCCGTCTGAGCTGAGTCTCAGCTTGTCTGTGCGCAGAGAGAGGGTGGTCTCTCTGCTTTCAGGGGTCTGGGGGCTCAGAGGAGGGTCCGGGAAGCACCGAGCAGCAGCAGGTGGGTAGTCCTGTCCCTGGGCAGTGAGGATGGAGGTCCCCGAGCCCTGGTCCCGGGCAGATGTGGGGACTCCAGCCACGGGAGGGGCACGTGGGGGTGCTCTGGGCCCGGGTCCTGGGACACGCATCTGCTCCCGGCTGGGGGTGTGGGTCCCCTCGGCCCTACTCACAGCCCGGCTCAGATGTCCCCCACCTAGCTCCTCGTGTCCCCCTCCGACACCTGCCCTCTCGTCCCTCCCAGCCTACCTTGGACATTCTCCACCTTGCACAGCCCGATGCACTCCCTCAGACAGTCTCCATTCACGTGCCCCATTTGCTCCCTCACACTCTACCTCAGACATCCTCCCACCCCTGTGCTACCTCGATGTTTTCCATCTTGTTCCCCCTCAACTTCTGCCTCTCACTGTTACCGAGTCCAAACGTGTCTGCTCTCTGCACGACAGACCAATTGAATGAGAGACGAGGTGCAGGGGAAGGAAGAACGACTTTATTCGGAAGGACAGCAGGCTGAGAAGATGGGGGACTCGTGTCCTGGAGAACCATCCTCCCCAAGGCACAGTTCAGGCTCCTGAAAGGGGAGGGCTGTGCCTGGTTGCCTCAAACTTCCTGGTGTGGGAATCCTTTGTTCCTGCAGCTGTCCCCGTGGGCCAGGCTGTGATGTTCCTGTAAACCTCCAACAAGGCAATGCTGTTCTCTGTCCTGCACCTTTTTGTCTCTGTATGAGTGGAGACATGACCTACCCTTAAGGGTCAGAGCCTGGAGAACGGGCTCTCCCGTCCATGTCAGGCTCCAGGCGACATTCTTCTACAAAAGGTGCAGAACCAGCAGGACCCAGCCCAGGACGCAGAGCCCGGCATTGGAGCTAAAGGCACAGCTCTCGCGTGGAGTCGGTCTGCTCTTCCCTGTGACGATGTGTTCCCCGTCTTGTCTCTTCCCAAGCCCCACCTCAGCTGTTCCCCGTCCTGTCCCCCTCACGCCTGACCTCAGATTGTCTTTAGCGTGTTTCCCCTCACCTTTACCCCAGGCGTTTCCCACCCTCCTACCCCTCACAATGCAGGCCAGCCGCCCCCCGACGTGTGCCCGTCAAGACCTGCCCTCAGCGGCCCCCGGCCCCCGCCCCCCGCGCGGGGCCCCCGTCGGGGCCCCTGTCTCCTGCGCCGGCTCCGCCCTCACCTCTGCGCTGAGACCGCGGCGCTGCCGGCTTAGTTCCGTGAAGCGCGGCCTCGCTGTGTGTCTCCGCGCAGGCTGCCTCCTGCGCGGGCTACTTCCCCGCCGTGAACTTCGGCGCCTCAAGTGAAGGGCGTGTCAACGAGCTCAGTAATGGTGAGGAATCATTTTTATCTTCAAGGTATTTTCAAAGATCCCTTTGAATCCTGTCAGCTCAACTCGTCCGAAGCCTGGTGACTCCACGTCAGGTTTCCCATCGATGTTACTAAAACGTGAGAGAGGAGGGTCTTTGTTACTCAGGCCACAGCGGAGCGCAGGTCCAGCGACCCTCAGGCACACACGTGCTGTCCTGCGTCGCGGCCTCCGCCTCTGATATGTGTCCCCCGTGCCTCGTGGTGAGGACTCCAGGGGTATGAACTCAGAGCAGCCCGCCTTCCCAGGTGGGCGCGGTGACCTGTCTGCATTGCAACCCAACAGAGGCTTTTTTAAACACCTTAAATCCATCAGCCAAGATGTAAACTTTGCGTGCGTGTGGGAAGTATGTTAAGTGCTCTACCTAAAATCTCCCTTCAAACGACAGTGAAAGAAAGAGACGAGGGTATGACCACAGCGGGCAGCCCTGTTTTTCAGCGTCTCCCGGATCGTTCCCACAGAGACGTCAGCCCCGCACAGGGATTCCTGTTGGCTACCGCCCCACACACTCAGGAGCGAAGTGCGATTACAGCCGGTAGGCCTCGCGCAGCCTGAACTGAAAACCTGCGCTTGCCCGGGCTGAACGGCTCAGCCCCGGGCGCAGCTGCGACACGGGCGCTCCGCCCGCCGTGCGAGGTGGGGCGGCTCCTTCGGGCGCCGCGTCCTTGGCTGAGGCCACAGGCCTCGCGAGGGCGCCCAGCTTCCACCTGCTTTGTTTTAGCCCTTTCAGTCCTCTTCTAAGTAAAAGTAGGCCATGCTTAGTACTTGCAGGTTCAGTTCACTGGGGCACACCCCATGGACTTTAGGGCTGACATGTCCCCTCGCCCTGCGACCAAGCGCAGCGCTGAACACAGGTGGACGAGGTGGCCCTGGCCTGGAGCTCGTCAAGCGTCAAGTTGGCTTCAAGTGCTGGTGCCCATTCAGGGGCACGTTAATGCGAGTGTCCTGCTCAGCGCCCTGTGACAGGACCGTCCTCCGTCTGCCATGAGCCATCCCGCCCCACACTCCCGGGGGTGCGAGGACGCTGCTGTCCCCTCGGGCTGGGTCCCTGGAGCGGGAGCAGGCGGTCCTGACCTAGAGGACCGCGCGGCGCCGGCCCGGGCGAGCCCGGTGCCCCGGGCACTGTCCAGCGACGGGGAAGCGACCAGGCTGTGATCAGGAGACGTTCTGGGTAAACTATTCAGGAGATCTCAGAAGAAAGGGCCTGGAATCTCCACAGCTCCCGCGATTTGTGTAACTATTTCCTCTCTCCAAAAACAAATTTACTTTGTTCCTGTATTTGTACAATTGCATTCCCCTAATTTTACAGGATTTTGACTGGGCAAAGTCCCCCAGTCTCCAGGGACATGCGGGGAAAGGTGGTGTGCAGGGTTCAGCTCTAAGGTTCTGAAGTACTCCTGGTGTCTCCCCTGCACTCAGACCCAGGCGAGAACGGGCAAGGGCCCAGGACTCCTCTCCCTGGGAGCCGGCCCTCCTTCGCCACGCTGGCCGAGAGGGGCCCTGGGTCTGCCTGCTCGACGCCACCTGAGCAGCCATCCCTGATTCGCGTGGGCGTGCCTGTTTGCGCTGTCTAAGCTGCCCTGGGTCCCCATCTAACCTGCTGGCTCCCGAGATCAGCCCTCCGCAGCGGGGGGCACTGCCCTATCCCAGAAGCTGTTTGGAGTATAGGCTCATCTCCGGTGGTGACACTGATTGCAGGTCACTGTAGTCATGTAATGGGAGTGGATTATGGATGCTAAATGCTACAGACTGAATGATTGTGTCGTCCTAAAATCTTGTGTTAAAATCCTAACCCCCAGTCTGATGGTGTTAGGAGGTGGGACCTTTGGGAGGTGATTGGGTCATTAGGGTGGAGCCCCCTTGAATGGGATTGGCGCTTTGTCAAATGGGGCCCAGAGGATCCCACCCCTTCCTCCACGTGGGGACACAGGGAGAAGACAGCGTCTGTGAACCAGGAAGCAGGCTGTCACCAGACGCTGAGTCTGCAGGCACCTGGATCTTGGACGTCCAGCCCCGGGACTGAGAGGGCCCCGTGTGTGTGCTCTGGTACAGCAGCCCCAACAGATCCAAACAGTAACGTTCTACGAGGGGGCCCCCAAATGCCCACACGCCCCCTCACCGCCGGGAAACTCTTTAGAATGCACGTCAGGAAGCAGGATGTTCTTTGAAGGACGTCTCCACCGTCGCACACGTGGAGACTAAGGGCCTGCACCTTGTCATGTGAGGACCGGTGGGCTGAAGGCAGGGACGCTGCTTCCCCCAGTGCTGCTGACACAGACCCTCAAGACGGCCCGTCCACTGTCGATGGTGTGGAGAGCCGTCCCCATAGGCTCTGAAGCCTGAGCTGTGACTGGGGCTCCTCGGTGGCCAGAGGGACACTGCCCTCATTCTCGCCATGTCACCAACTCTGATTTAGAAGGTTGGCTGTGATGCTGTCAGCCTGCAGCCTTCACGGGGAAGAACAGACATGCTCGTGTGTGTGTGTGTGCAACCGAATCACTTTGCTGTTTACCTGAAATGAATGCAACACTGCAAATTTAATAAAAAATTAAATTACACATCATTTGACGAATAAAAATGGACCAATTTTAATTAAAACATTTAGCTTTTTAAAAATTATTTGAATTATGTCTGTTCAGCCACGTTAGCATAGCTTTCTCCCTATATTTCCCTTGCCGATTGTCACAAGCCCATCGGACATTACGACCTGGGACACGATTCCGGAGAACAAGCAGCAAAGGTGTTGATAAGTAACAGTGACATTTACTGAGCAGCTGCCAAGCATCAAGCATCCTCCTAGGTGTCAACTCACACGTTTCCGTGGTGACTCTGTCATGCGGGTACTGTTACCACGCCCACTTTCCTGATGTAGAAACGGAGGCACAGACGATGCACCCAACTCGGCGGGTGGAAGCAAGCCGTCAGTGTCGCACCCTTGTCTCCTCTGTTAAATGTGGGGAATCTGCAGCCCAAACAGGCTGCCCTGGGACCGTGTCTGTCCTCCCAGTGCTGGGCGTCTGGGGTCTGGCAGGTGCCCGGGACCCAAACTGCGGGAGCAGTGGTTTAGCTGGAGGGGGATGGTTCACTGGCACGAACTGCACGTGTTCTCTAGAGCTTGTAAAAAAAACATGTAAAAAATATGACCCAGAAAATTAATAGAAGAGTGTGTTTAGAGAGCCGAGGCAGCTGTAAGTACCTCTGCTGGGTGGAGGCTAAAGAGAACTTGGCATTTGGAGGGTCTGCCTTATTTTCTCAGGCCTCGGGGAGGGAAACCCCACCCTCAACTGTGTCTCCCCTGGTCAGTTGCCGCCATCACCTTGTCTTCTGATGGCCAGAAGGTTCCGGATCAACGTCAGCCTTTATCTGGGTTAATGTGAAAGTGTTGGCGTCTCGGGCTGTGCCTCTCCGCCTAAACTTTAGAATCAGGTTGCCAGTTTCTGCGACCCCCCCCACCGCGGGAATTTCGGGCGGGACCGCAGCGAGTTCACAGGTGGAGCGGGAGGAGGTGCCCTCCGGTCTTCCCCTGCAGGGCGTTTCTTTGCGTGTCATTTGATGTCCCTCGTCAGAGTTCTGTCTCCCCCCATGGACCTCGCACACAGCTGTTACCACTGTACTTACGCAGTTTCTTGGGGGGGGGGGCGCTAATGTGAGTGGCAGTGTGTTTTTATTTTCAGACTCCACTTGCTCATTGCCGGAAGCACTGACTTTCTAACCATTATTTTTCCACTTTTCATCTTCTCCCACATTTGCTAACAAGGCCTTCAGTGCACTTGTAATTAAGGTGGTGACATGAACGAGGGGGGACTAGTGATTCCCTGTGAGTATCGAACAGTGTTTGGACAGAGTTTAACTTCCCCACGCCACCAGGACCACGTGACCGTGCCACTTCACTTCTGCTTAGTGGAGGCTGTTCATTTCTGTCATCGTGTGACCAGCTCCTCCGGCCACCCTGCCAGAGGGGCCTGGCCTTGACCTTGCCTTGGGTCTGCACTGACCTCACCGTGGGGCTGTCCTCTCCTCCTTGGGTGGAGGGCACACTCCTCCCTTACACGTCATTTTTGGAAGGAAAACCTTGAAGAGTGATTCCTGACACTGGGAGGACCGACAACACTCTCAGGGGTTTTGCCTGGTGAGAGAGCTGAGTCAGCTGTTTACGCCCCAGGATGCTGGAACGTTCTAGACGTGCTGTGGTGGTTTCCAGAAAGAGAGCAATTCGGCATTAAGAAATCTTTAGCGTAACCGAGTGCAAGTGACAGCTTAGTTGGCAGTTTTTAATTATGCGGTGCTGTGATTACGTTATCAAGTCCAAACTCGTTCTGCTCGCTGCATGACAGGCCAGTAAATCAGGAGACGAGGTGCAGGGGAAGGAAGAGTGACTTTATTCAGAAAGCTGACAGACCAAGAAGATGGGGGACTCATGTCCTGGAGAACCGTCCTCCCCAAGGCACAGTTCAGGCTCCTGAAAGGGGAGGGGGTGTGCCTGGTTGCTGCAAACTTCCTGGTGTGGGAAGCCTTTGTTCCTGCAGCTGTCCCCGTGGGCCAGGCTGAGATGTTCCTGTAAACCTCCAACAAGGCAGTGCTGTTGTCTGTCCTGCACCTTTTTGTCTCTGTATGAGTGGAGACATGTCCTACCCTTAAGGGTCGGAGCCTGGAGAACGGGCTCTCCCGTCCGTGTCAGGCTCCAGGCGACATTCTTCTACAAAAGGTGCAGAACCGGCAGGACTCAGCCCAGGACGCAAAGCCCAGGGTTGGAGCCAACGGAACAGACCTAACATGGAGTCAGACGTGTTTCCCCATTACAGTTGTGTGGCTCAAACACGTTCTTTCTGCCCTCAAAACCCAGCCAACAGCAGCCCGCTCCGTCCCCTGACGTGCGTGCAGAGCCGGGAGATGTGCACTTTTCCTCACGGCTGCCAGCGAGTGGCTCTGGCATCTGGTCTCTCTGACCTTTAGCTGCTGCCCTGTGCTGTGAGGGGCGGAGGGGTGGGAGGCGAGGGCCCACGGTACCCCCGGCAGCTGGAATGTCTCATAATTCTGTCCTCCTCCCTCAGCCGGTGGGAGGCCTTCGTGTGAATCAGATAAAATGACCCTTCCTCCAGATGGTCCCTTCATCTGTCCAAAGACTAGAGAGGGGAAGGATAGGGTGGCGGGACCTCAAACTACAGCGAGCATGTGGCCACACTCAGATCCCCGCTGGGCTGCTCTCGACAAGGAGGCTGACTTCAGCAGCTGGTCCGCAGCAGGCCCGGAGGCTGGACTTCCTCCCCAGTCCGTTGCTCCCGGAGTGGTCCTGGGTGTCAGTGGGACTGCGTTGGGAAGGCACGCGGCTCACTGGGAGCGGCTTTCCCGGTGTAACTCCCCACAAGGCCCCTTCCCACCTCCCAGCGTCACTGGGAGCGTGCGAGGCGCACGGAGACACCTCTGAGCTGTGGGCGGGAAGGGACGTGCTTGCTTTCCTAAGGCCTTCCTAGGAGGCCCAGGACACGGCTCCGAGAGCAACAGAAACTACTCGCGTAAACAACTGGCTCTCTTCGGTTTAATTCTCCCTGCAAAGAGCCAGGGCCGCGCAGAGAGGGGACCGGGCGCTGGAGGTCCTTTGACTGCGGTGTGAGAGACGCTGGGCGCTCTCCTGGATGGCACCTGAGCTCCGACCACTGGCCCCAGAGGCGCTTGCTTTTCAGCGACGTGGGTGTGGGGTTGGTGACGGGCCCAGAGCCGCACTTAGGGGGCGGCTCTGCAAGAAGAGCAGCCTTGCCGGCGTGTCTGCCTCGGTGGGATTTTGCCTTTTCGAGCTACCTGGCTCCTCCTTCAACCTTTTGGAGCTTTACTTAAAAAAACATTATTACGCAGCGGTTTGCTTCTTCCTCTGTGGTTTGGCTTGAAGGTGAAGAAACTCCGCATTCCTCTTTTCTTTTCCTTTTCCTGCAGCCTCGCGGCCCTGTGTCACGTCACTGGAGTCGGGGTCTGGATATCGTTTATAAATAAAAAACCTGTGTTTACCTCTTTTAGAAAATCTAAAGACCAAGGGTCCACTTCCGGCACCTGAGTGCACATGCGGGCTGTGTGTCACAGCGTGTTTGTGGTGAGGGGGGTAATTCCCTCAGGGCAGCCGTGAGGCTAGCGGCGTTGGCGTGTCCCCTCGGGGGTGGGAGCAGCGTGTCCAGGGTGGCTTCCTCCCTCTGTGTCCCCAGGACATAAGTGCAGCTGGCTGTGTCTCGGGAGCGCGGGACAGTGCTCATGGCTACACGTCTCACTTCAACTTGTGGTTGGTTGAAATTTGATTCAATTCTTGATTGGAACTGGTTTGTGGAAGTTGGATGAAATTCGTCTGGTTTGAGTATTTATTTCGCTGATCGCTCCCTCTCCGCAGTGCAGACGCATTTCCCTCATAGAGCAAATGTGCACGGAACGAACAGTGACGCACACTTGCAACAGCAGGGGTGGGGACAGGCGGGTGGACAGACTCGGCACAGACAGGGGCCCTCAGAACACTTGTATGCAGAGCACTAGGCTCCGGGAAGATGCCAGGAATCAGACGGATGCGTCCTCAAGTCCATGTGACTGGACCGGGCAGTGTCCCCCGAGGGGCGGCGGTGGGAGGTGGCCTCGCCTGAGTCTCAGTGCCTCGGGCAGGAGCGACTCTCTGGGGGCGAGTGAGGCGGCCGTCAGGGTGCTGTTGGGAGGGTGCCCACCTCCGAGGGTCGCTGTGTTTCCCTTGTTTACAAAGGACACGGTGGGGACTTGGGGCCTGCCCTGGGGGAGACTCGGGACAAGCCCAGTGAGAAACCCTGGTCGCCCAGTGGCCGCGGCTCTGAAGTGGTTGCTTTGAGTCTTCGGGGGAGAAGTTTTCTAAGAAGATGGTAAAAAGGATGTTTTCCTTTGATGCCAAGTCTCAGCTAAAGTGACAGCTGACAAGTGCCTGACGTCACCAGGGACGTGTGGCCCGTCTGAGCAAGGCCTCCTGAGGGTCACCGGAGTTGGCCCTGGGACCTCTAATCGGACACTCCCCTCCTGCCTGTGACAGAGAAAGAGGGACTCCTCGGAGCTAACGAGGGTTTCCCTGGAGAGCCTTGTCCTTCTAACAAGGACAAGGAGAGCTGGAGCGCTGCCTGTCTGTCCTTGCTTGGGGGGGTGTCTGCCAGGAGGGGAGGTCGACCCCTTGCTCATCCGTCCCTCCTGGGTGCCTGGGGGGTGCCCACTTGTACGCCCCGAGCTGCTTCCACGGTGGGCAGGAAGGTGGTGGGAGACCCCCGTCCCCACTCTGCGGCCCTGGGCCAGGTGGTGGGTGGTGAGGGGTGGGGGCTGCAGGGATAAACCGAGCTGGACCAGACTGCTCAGTGCCTGGGATGAGGCTGCTTTCAGCACCTAAAGGCGGCAGGGACGCAGAGGGCTCTGTTCAGATGTCGTCCAGAGGCAGGTGTGCGAGGAGCGGCGAGGGGGACGTCCTGCTGGTCCAGCCGCACGGCTGCGCTTTCAGTCCGCGAAGCCGGAAACGAAGACGTGAGCATCTGCCGGCATCTGCTCTGGGCGCTGGAGGCCGGGAGTGAAGAGTGCAAAGCAGGTGGCGGCCCTCGTGCCGCGGTTACGCTCCCGGAGGAAGACGCGGAGTCACGTCGTGTGACTGGTGGTGAGTGGCGGAGGACGAGGGAGACTGCAGGGACCAGGTGCAGAATGGAGGGCCTCTGGGTGACGCGGCCTGAGAGCAGAGGCCGGGAGGTGCAGGGTGGGCTCGAGCCGAGGGACCCATGGGAGATGGCCTGGAGGCAGGGATGTGCTCGGAGCATCAGGTCAGGGAGGCTGGAATGGAGTCGGTGAGGGGGATGAGGCCTTCGCGGGAACCTCTGGTTCTTTCTCTGAACCGGACGGGAGCCATGCAGACCGAAGGCGGAGGTGGGGATGTGGGCCTGAGGGCTCTGGGTAGGAGAAAGGGGCTTAGATCAGGGGTGCTGTGCTGTGGGGTGGTAGCTTGAGCGCAGAGCCTCAGGAGTGACGGGGGACCGCAGGGAGGGGGTGGGAGCAGCGGCAGGAAGTGAGGGAGGGGTGCGGTGGTTCTATGAGAGCAGATGTATGTCCACCACACCTTGGGGAGGCAGGAGAGCTGTAGGCTGGAGGACACATTCTCTGCACAGAGACAGCAGCAAAGCTGTAGTCCTGGAGGAGGTGGCCCTGGGAGCACAGGAGAGAGGACACCATACCGAGCTGGCCAGCGCCACGGCCGCTGGAGCCCACGGCCAGTCCCCGGGGTGAGGACGTGGCCGCGGAGAGCCGGGGCAGCGCCAGTCTCCCGGCTGCTCCAGACGCTCTAGGGGCCCCTCCACTGACCGACCAGCGTGGAGAGTGGGGACGGTCACGGTGCAAACCCCTCCCCAGGCCCGGCAGTTTGTATCCAGCAAATGTGCACAGCTTTTTATGTGTCAATCATTCCCCAGGAAGTGCTATAAAAAAACAAAGTAAAATGAAGATTTTTTTCATGGTTACGTGGCATATTCCATTCTCTCTTTTCCTCCAAAAGAGAACATTTTCCCAAATTGGATTTTACTTTTAAAATTGGGCTGTCCTGTTTGAAAAGTCAGGCCCACACATCAAAACAGGCCAAATGTGAAAGGTGTCCCCGAAGAGATCCAAGAAGGTTCTCCTGTGGCTGCTTCCAGGGCTGACTCCTCTGAGAAGGTGTCAAATGAAGAGGTTCCCGAATCCCACCAAATTTTCTGGTCACTGAGGGTTACAGGCAGCAGCAGGGGGCCGGGTGGATGGAGGTGGCCAGACCAGCGGCGGCCTTGGGAGGACCGGACACTCCTCGGTCCTGTGCCTCGGGGTGAATCCCCAAACTCCTCCGCCTCCCTGGGCGCCTCGCCTGAGAGGTCGGGCTCACACCTCTGGGCGGGATGCTGGGAGCTGACCCGCAGCGGGATGCGGGTGGGACTCCTGCTCCCGGAACGCCCTCTCAAGGTGGCGTGGGGCCTGGGGTGGCTGCCGCAGGCACAATACACTTTCCTTAAGGGGCGGTTTCACTGGGACGTAACTCACACACCGCAAAGTCCATCCATACAAAGCGTGTAGTTCAGTCATCGTGCTATCCTCACCACGGTCAGGTTCTGGACATTTCTGTCACCCGAAAGAAAGGGGTGGCCCCTTGCTGTCACCCTCCCTCCTTCCCCCAGTCTTGGGCAGCCACACATCTGCGTTGTGTCTCTGTGGATTTGCCCGTTCTGGAGGTTTCATGTGAATGGAATCCTGCGATATATGCTGCTTTGTGACTAATAACATGCTTCTGAGCTCTGGTGCCAGTGAAGATCAAATGAGCTCAAGTCTGTGTACATAGAGCCATGCTCTGTTATTAAATTTTCATCATTTTGCCTGGATTTTTTCTTGTCCCAAATGGTGACTCTTTCTGGTAAATGTGTCCTCTGATCTGTCCCCATAACAATAATTAGTTAAGAATAAATCAACAACTAAAAGTCTATGGGAAATCGCTGGATGGACTGGTCGCTCAAACACGTTATAGCTTTCCCTTCATTTTGATCAGTTCCAGGTGAAGAATCGGGGTAGAGGAACATGGCAGAACACGGTTCCAGCACCGGCGGTGCCTGTGGACACCCGGCCTGGCCTCTGAGCACAGACTGGGTGCACCTTAGGAGCTGGACCCCTTTCAGGGACTTGCGGCCGCACAGGCAGGAGACTCCCCCCCCCCCATGACCAGGCAGCTAAGCGGGGCCTGTGAGCCGCTCTTGTCCGTTGCTTCCCTCGCGTTGCCTGCGCTGTGTTGCTGTGGTCATTTATTTGCGTTTTGTTGAAGCACAGTCAGTTACAATGTGCCAGTTTCTGGTGTCCAGCACCATGACCCGGTCATGCGTGTACGTACGGAAATACTTTCACATATTCTTCTTCGTTAAAGGTTACTCCAGTCTTTTCTGACTCCTGCTGGGCTGTCCTTCAGAGGGAGGAGGAAAGGGGCAGAACTAGGGGAGCCTCGCAGGTAGAACTCAGAGCCCTCGGGGACTAACCGGCTGTGAAGTGGAGGAGAGATGAGTCTGGGCTACACTTCGGATGGAGACGTCGGGCAGGTGGGGACTTGTGTCTGTCCCCCGGGTAGAAACGAGAGAAGAGAAACGGATTTTTTCGGGAGAAGTAAGTGAGGCAAAGAGATGCTAATCTCCAGTTTGGGTACCTGGTTTGACTGCTCTCGGAACCTCCAGGTAAATGTGCACAGGAAGCCTATGAGACACGGGTCTGGGGCTCAGGAATGGGGCTGAACTGGAAACACTGCAGTTCTGCGAACAAACAGCCCCCTGCACCAGGCACTGCGCTGGGAATGCAGGTGAAGACTGGCGGGCGTGCTCCCCGGGTCACTGGGGGCAAGAACAAGGACAAGAACGGTGACCACGGTGACACTGGGTTCACAGGGCACCTGCGATGGCTGTGGGCACCATCTTGTGGGACCTTCACCAGAGCCACCTGAGGTCACACCCCATCAACAGATGAGAAAACAGATTTCTGCTCGGGCCACATGGCCCTTTAGGGGTGGAAAGGGGAGGAGGCCTTGGACGTCTGAGCCCAGACGCTGGCCCGAGCTGTGGTCAGCCCTGCCTCGTGCTGCCGGGGAGTCCAGGAGACGCAGGCAAACCTCCTGAACTTGCGGCAGTGGGACCCCGGGCGGAGCAGGGTCCGGGAAGGATGCTGAGAAGGGCCCTGTGGCCCACTCTCAGGACACAACCCCTCCAGGGCTCCCCTTCCTCTGGCGGCGGGGACTTTCCCACAGCATCCCTGGCGGGCAGCCTGTGGCCCCCAGGAAAGGCTTGATCGACATCTGGGTTATGACATTTGCTCCTGTCCTCGGTGTGGCCATGACCTTGGGGGCTGGCAGGAGAGAGTGAGCAGCAGTCAGTGGGAGGAACGATGACAGAGTCCCCAGGACACCAGGGTGAGACCGGGATCCTGACGAAACAGGGCAAAGTGGTCACAAAGCATGCAGCAAAGTGGTCCTGGCCACCACCGTCCGGCTGACTGTCTTGTGGTCAGGGATGGAGTCAGAGCGGGAAAAACGCCCTGGGCAGTCAGACGCCCCCTTAAACGTGGAGGGGTCTCCTTGCTGCCTCCGAGAGCAGGGACCCCCACGCCTTCTCCCACCGGGGCCCTCCCTCGGCAGCCCCCTGCCCCTGCCCGAGGGGCCCCACGTCCGCGCTCAATGCTGGCTTCTCAGACGGAGCGCCGGGGCCTTCTGGCCTCAGCTGGCTTAATTGTCCCTGGGCCTCCTCCATGAGCCGACAGCCGAATGTGGCGGACCCCACCTTGCTGAGCGTTTTGTCTTGGTGTATTCTTGTTGAATCATTCACAGCGCCCCAGGGTTTCCTCTCCTAATCCAGTCACCGCATCCTGTAATTGGATGAGTTCTCTGAGCACAGAGCAGTCTCTGTCTCAGACTTGCAGGTTCCGAGACTTGAGAGTGAGGCTGGGAACGGCACGTGGACTTGGGACCTGACTGGCTGACACCAGGATCAGACGGTGACAAATGACATTCAGCATGAGTGAGTCCTTTCCGTCAAAGGACACCGGGAGGCCTTCGGAGCTGGTCTCAGTCCACGCCCTGGTCTGAGGCGGGAAGGCAGCACCCCTTACAGAGGAGGTGGATTTCCCTGAAAATAAACTTCAGGTTTTCCGTTGGTAATAGCATATCAGCTTAATGACATTTCCCAGCAGAATTTTTTTCTTTTAAGATATTTTATTATCAGCCCACATTTCGCAAAGACATTTTAAATGGGAGAGAAGACATACTTTCCTGGACTGACATCTCTGGGCATTTAGACTCCGTCCGTGCCCAGGGGTGTGGGGAGGGACCCGGCAGAGGTCTGAGCTGAGCGGGAAGGTCCGTCATGAACGCAGCTTGGCCGTCTCCTCGGAAAGGCAGCAAAGGGCTCATGTTCCTTGTCTTGGCTCCTTCCACTGCACATTTTCTCCTTCTGAGAACCTTCGCCATCGCTGACAGTACCTTGGATCAGAGCCCGGAACATCCTGACAATGGGAACGCTGGTCCGTCCAGCGTCACACCTGATCTCCTGTCCCAAACACTGCTATGGTCACTCTTCTTGCTCCAAGACGCCCATTACTCTCAGTGCCCGTGACCCACGGGGGGTCGTCCTAGTGCCGCAGAGACGGCCCTCTGGCTGGACCTGTTTCTCTGGAGGATGGCCCTTCGGGACGGCCCATCACCCGCCTCCCACCAGAGACGTGTTCATGTGAAGCCATGTCCCAGAATCTGCGCTGGTCCGGCCGGCCGGGGCTGCTCTGAGGCCAGGCGCTTCCCAGGAGGAGTTCTCGTCTGAATGAGGCAGGGGGCTGGGGGAGTGACCCTCAAAGGCCACCCACCCCTTGTGAGTCTGCAGGGAGGGACAGCAGCACAGTTAGCGTGAGGGGGTCCCACCCGCACCCCAAAGGGGACGTCCTGTGAAGGTGTAACACCAGCCCTGCTTCCAGCGCTCCTCGGAGGCGTGCCGTCGAAGACTTGCTCCCACTGGTGCTGCGGACGCCGTGTGGCCCCAGCTCTGGTCGGCCTCCTCACCCCTTCAATCACCCTCTCCCCCCACCCGGTGCCGAGGTCCAGGGGGTCGGGTGAGGTGTCTGTGAGCCATGTGTGTGCGCTTCTGGGCGGGGGGCGGCCGGGGGCGGCCGGGGGCCGTGCTCCTCGGGGAATTCTGCTCCTGCTCCCACGAGGTGACCTTCAGGATCGTCAAGGCCGGAGACAGGTTTAGGCTGCAGGAGCCTGTTCACACGGTGTCCAGCTGAAACAGAGACATTCGGCCAGATGTCCTGGCGTTTTCTCTCTGCGGGGCCACGTCCGGCGTCAGGGCGACGTTCTCCATATGGATACTTGGCATCGCTTTGCAGAGGAGGAAAGTTAGGGTGAGCGGCGTGGAACAAAACAGAATGCCTGAGAGGCCCCAGGAGAGGACCTTGAGCAGACGTGAGACAGAGACCGAAGGGCAGCGCTGTCCCGACGCGCTGACCGGCAGCCCCGCCGCCCCGCCGTGCGGGGGCTCGGGGCGCGGCAGCACGGCGTCCGCGCCCAGGTGCCTGATCCGCGGCCTGAGCACCTCTCTGCCTGCGTCCCCACCCGGGCCCCGGAGTGGTGGGCGGGGAGCCGCGCCGCAGGGCTGGCTTGTCTTTCGGGGGCAGCGCTTCCGTCGTGATGTGACAGTGAGTGTTTCCCAGCAGCTCCTGACGTCCCCGCAGGGTCCCGACCGTCCCAGCAGACGAGAGAAGGGTGGGGACCGACAGTCTTTGGAGAGTTAGACTCGAGGACCAGGCAGACAGGACCTGACGGGAGTTGTCCTCTCAGCCACGGGAGGCAGGTGTGAGTCGCGCAGTCACCCGACCAGGCACGTTCGGGAAGAAGCGTCCCCAGGGGGCGCGGGAGGAGGGGCTCGGGGCACGGCGGGCCCGCTGGGTCGCCGTGAGGCAGCTTCTCAGACGGATTAACTTCAAAAGGAGCCAACGTTTCATTTCACACTTGCTGAGAAAGAGGTTTTAAAACCAATTCACGAGTTTCGGGGGGAAGGGAGTTCCTGACTTGTGCGTGGCTGGGTGACGTTGCGAAATAAGCATGAGAAGAGGATGTGAGGTCAGCGGTGACGAGGGGCACTGGGGGCCACTGGGCGGGGCCTCGGCCCTGGGAAACTTGCTGGGACTTCGGGTCCAGACCTACCCGCTTCCCAGTTCTCGCCTCACGCCTCCTGCTTAGGTCTGAGGGCTCTTCTTGCTTACTCCTAAACACTGAAATCACACACCTTTTCACCCAGTCTGAGCAGTGTCCTGGCCTCACAGCCCCCCTTCCAGGCGGCCGGCTGTTGCATTTCTCACCAAGTGAGAGGACCACGTGGGGCTGGGGTTCCCTCCGGCTTCCAGCGCTAGGCTAACTCGCACCTGCCTTTGGAGGAACCAGCCCCCACCACCAACCCACTGGCCAGGCTCCGGGGCCAGAGCAGGGGGCTGGCCCTGGGCAGGCCCCTGGGAGTTTCCTTCAAAACATCCCTGAAAAGTGTGATGGATTTTCTGGTTTCATCCGTCTTAACTGGTGGTCGGTGTTCACCAAGCAGTCTGTGCGCAGACCCTTGGACAACTAAGAGACTCTTCAAACAATCTCCTTACGGAGCTGTTACCCACCCCCCACCCTCTCCCCCTCCTGCAAGTGAGAATTGGCTCCCTGGGGCAGCGTCTGTGTCTGATTTTAATATTAATGTGCAATTAAACAGAGCAGCTCCCCAACTGGCCCCCCACAGGCACCTGGCTCCAGGCGGCTGGTTCCTGCAGATCCAGTCAGCAGACGACCCACCCTAGGCCCCCCGCAGAGCCGCAGGACCCCCACCCAAGTGCGCGCCCTCCACGCCCTGGGTCCTCCGTCTCCTGGTGGGGACGCGGGCCGCCACCTCGGGGTGAGTTCTCATTTCTACAAGCCAGCCGTGCGCTTCCCATTTGGGACCAGGTGGGACTTCCAACTGAGACAGAAGAAGGGACATCTTTACGTCGTCCCCCAGACGAGCGACGACGTGGCAGTGGAATATTTCGGGGAACAACACCTTTGTGCTGTTTTGCAAGAAAGTGGCTGTTTTGCTCCCTGCAGGCTCCTTGCTAGCTCACGCCTTACTGTTTCTCTCCTTTGGATGAAACTCTTCGGAGGAATTCTCTTTTGCTTTTTGTTGAACTTCCTCCTTCCTCTAAAGATCTTTGTCTCTAGCTTTTCTGTACAAAAAGATAATAACTATGTAAAAATGTATTTATATATTATATTTATTTATAAGAACTAAAGCTCTAAAGTAACCGGCAGAACGATAAAAGCTATTGTTAAAGTGTCCGTTGTCGAGGTTCACGGAGCATTCCAGCAGACTGGCACATTTTAAAATGAGTTCACTCGACAGCACCTGTTCTGTGCCTGCCGCGTGCCGGGCGTGCTGCCTGGACTCTGGGCGGCAGACGGGTCTCGGAGGAGCGCCCTCCCCAGCCCACACCTGGGGGGCAGCCCGCTGAGCACAGGGCGCAGTGCGGCTCTGAGGGTCCCAGCCGGGCCAGCGGGCCGGCGCTGGTCTGAAGCACACATGGAGTTAGTGGGTTAGGTAGGGTTAGGCTAGGGTTCGGGGGCAGGTGGGCTTGGTGATGGGAGGTGGGGCTGGGAGGGGGTGGCCATCCTGGGGGGAGGGAAGAGTGACAATGTGCTGGAGAAAATGGGGAACGTTCTCAAGAGTGCGGCGTGGCTCAGGTGCGGCAGGGGCCCTCACTGCGCGCAGTCTGCAGACAGCCCCCTCTGTGACTTCGGCGACAGAACGTGCAGGGGAGCGAAAGTACTTTAGAAAGTGACAATGACAGGCTCAAGGTCAAGGAAAGGAGCACAGAACAGTCTCCCAAGGTCGCCTCGTCTCGTCAAGGACGTGATGGATCAGAGCCCAGGTGCTCAGGAGTCGCGTTGACCTCAGCAGGGACGTGTCAGAAGAGTTCCTTGGGGGGAGGATGGCCCAACGACTTGGGGGGGGGGGTAAGTGCTGGTGTGACTGGAGGAAAACCGGAAAAGTCTATTTGTATTTACCCCGGGGCTGGAAAATCCTCCCGACCACAGAGACGTCTTTGGTTTCCACCCAGCAGCAGGGCCACATTGAGGACGTGAAGCTGAGGACAGGAGTTTCGGGGACAGAGAACTTGTATCAGGAGGTGGGGGCTTTGCTGTTGATCAGAGGGGTCCAGCCAGCCACTGGGAGCACGGGGCAGGAACCAGACCCTGGGCGGGTAAAGTTCTCTGGGTTAGGGGCTCGGGAGGGAGTTGGGTCACCGCCCATGACCCAGGCGGCACCCACGGACCTGCAGATGTGTGTAGGAACTTTGGGAGGTGGGGTGCAGCTCGGGGCTGGGGGGCAGCTCCAAGGTTTGGGGAAGACTCTCTCCAGACCTTTGCCAGTGGTACCTGAGTCCAGGGGCACTGCCACCTGCCCACCCCGGTGGCCCTGCTCAGCCCCACCTCTCCTCCTTCCCACCTCGGGACTTTGCCCTCTGTGGGCGCCTCTGAAGTGTCCGCTCTTGTGCTTTTCCTGTGACTCTGCGCTGCCAGGAGTCCCCACATCCTGCTCCAGAGCTGGGCTGGGCTTCCCTCGTCTTGGGATATTCAGCGCCCAGCGTGGTGTGAGGCTCGGGGCGGGGTCAGCTCCGTAAACTGAGTGCAGCGACACAGGAAGTGGGTGGAGCACAGACACCGAGGGTCGAGGTCGGAGGCACCGATGCAGGCTGCTGACCACACTGGCTGTCAGAGGAGGCGCTGCGGGGTGGGGGTGGGGAGCCGGGCCAGGTTCCTGGCAGTCTGGGGGTCATATCATAAAAGGCTTCACTGCGGAGGTGACATTTGAGCTGGGCCTCGAGCGTCTGGTGCTTTCTCAGCAGTAGGCGCTTGGTGACCGCTAGGAACGAAACTGCTAACGTGTGTTGAGTGCTTGGTATTTGCCTGGCGCGGTCTTAACCGTGCTCTCTCGCGGGCCCTGTGAGACAGTGCCATCATTATCACGCCTTTGCTGGAGGAAGAGACGTAGCTTAGACGGGTGAGTGGCGGCCCCAAGGCCCCAGCCTGCAGGTGGTGGGGCGGACCTGAGCCGCACCTGCCTGATTCCAGACCCCTGGAGGTTAGACCCCGCGCTGCCTGAGTGGAGCGGCAGGATGAGGGCAAATGTGGACGTGCTGGGGATGGTTTGTTTAAGGCGCTGGTTTAAACCTTGAAGTGAAGTCCTGCAAATGTCGTCCCGTGTAGACCTTTGTGTCCGAACCTGCCCCGTGGCCCCGAGGTGGACCTGCAGCCCAAGAACAGGCACCAGCTCTGGAGCTGATGGACTGAGACAAACCAGAGCCCTCAAAACACTTTGTAGCTTAAACTGCGGGGCCTGAGGCCCGAAAGTGAGTGGCATGGTCCCCTCCCTCCCTGTTTGGAGATCCCAGGGTGTCCAGCCCCTGCCTTCCCTTCTCTGCAGAAGCCAAAGCTGGGGGAAGGGGGTTTCAGGGGATGTGAGGACGCATGGAACTCGGGGTCTGTGTAAGGAACGTCTTTCTCCAGTCAGAGTGGTTCGTGCTCGGAGACGCCCTGAGAGAGGCTCTGAAGTACCAACCCCTGACACATCTGGAGAGGACGGGCGGGCAGGCGTGTCCCTGAGCTCGGGGCCCTGCGGGGTGTGTGTCCACTGTCCCAAAGCCACTGTTGTGGTGGGAATCTGCCCTTTGAAGTCTGCCGGGTGTGGCGTGTCATTAAGTGTGGAGCAGGATGCCTCCCTGCTGCATGGTCTTTCAGGAGAATCCAGACTTTTCCTTTCCCATTTGAACCACCTCCCCCTGCCCGGTCTGCATTCAGATGTCGAGCAGGCCGGTCTCCAAGGCGGGGACGTGAGCAGTGGCGCTGGGCGAGCCGCCCCTGGCCCTCAGCTTCCGCGGGCGCTGACAGGTTGGGAACCACAAGGCCCCGTCTAGCCGGGGAGCTGTGTCGTCCTGGGGGGCTTCTGGGCCCTGCAGCGAAGACTTCTTCCCTGATTCTCTCTCTGAAACGAGGGAACACACGGTAACCTGTAATGAAAAAGACTGTGAAAAAGAATACACACGTATGTACGACTGAATCGCTACGCTGCTCGCCGGAAACTGACCCGGCAGTGTAACCCAATTAGACTTCAGCCTGAAAAACCCCAAACAGAGCTCTGCTCAGCCGTGTAGAGGAGTGGACGCCCGACACAAGGTGCACGGACCTCAGAATAATTACTCGGAGCGGACGAAGCCGGGAGAGAAAGAACGCGTGCTTTATGGCTCCACTTTCACAAAATCCCAGAAAAGGCAAACTGGTGTGCTTCCGCAGGTACGGGTGAGCCCGCTGCCGCGCCTGTGGCGGCTTCACAGACACACACACACTTACCATTTTGTAAAAGTCTATCAAGTTGCACAGCTCAAGTGCATGCGGTTTATTGTTATGCCAATTATTCATCAATAAAGCTGTTTTTAAAAGAGAAAAATGGAAACGTGCTTAGTTTCCCAGAGTCTCTCCACCTGCTTCACACCCAGCGCTGCTCTGGTTACTCTAACGGCGGGGCAGCCGCGAATGGCAGTTTCCTCGTCCCCACTGGATCCCGCTGAGGACGAGGCGTGCCCAGGCCCTGCAGGGGAAGTTGGCTTCCAAGCCCTTGAGCCTGGAAAGGTCACTCGTCCCGGGACTGCAGCAGGCTCCAGGGCGTCTTTGATTGCAGGCGCGTGAAGGAACACAGCAGCCTGTCACCAGCCTTTTCTCTTAACGAGACCAAACTTAATGTTTTCAAGCTGAGCCAGAAAAGCAGCTTAGTACTGAAAGGTGGGTGTGGGCCCGAGCTGGGGCATCTGGTCCCCGGGCTGCCGTGACCGGGCTGCCGCCCGCCCCGTCCCAGGAGCCCGGACCTGGCATCAGCGCCTCCTGGTCGTCCTTGTTCGTGGGAGAGGAGGCACGCCCGCTCAGCAAACCAGCGCTTCGCCCGGACAGTTCCTGTAGGACCTGGGCGTTCATTCTACAAGTTAGATGCCCCCGCACCTTCCCCACTCAAAGCTTCAGTTAATGTATCGGGGAAACGTTAAATAAAAAATTCATGGAAGTTGTAAATAAATAGACATTAGTGAGCCTCTGGGATGCAGGCAGCTGAAAAACAGCCCATGGGACGCACACGCCCGGGTCGTGGGAGTCAGAGCAGGACGCGGGAGCCCCTGCGGGGCCTCCCAGAGGGGGTCTGGGCTGGGTCTGGGCCCAGGGCATCATGAGCTCAGGGAGCTGGAAGTGGTTTGTAAGGGACCCATGAGGACGGGTCTGTTGAGCAGTGAACAAAGATGAGTCCAGATTCCAGACGTCTGACAGCCCCGTCCCGGAACTCAGGCTTCCTTCCATCAGAAAACCGGAACCTCTGAGGTTTACAGCAAGGAAATCACACAGCAGACCTGGACCTGGGAAATGCGTGGTACTGGGCCGTGGATGGATGCGTCTGGCGGGAGGAGGCGTCTGGGTGAGGGTCGATGGGGACACAACCCAGACAGCCCCTGAGGAGGGATTCAGTAATAAAACAGGACCAGGTGCTCCTGGATGTGGACTGAGGGTGACCCCACATCAACAGAGCATGAGTTGAAGGTCGCAGGTCAAGACCACCCCGTCTGGAAGGGGTGCGCGGGAGGAGGAGTGGAGGACTGAGTTCGGAGGTACTGGGATCGCGGTGCTGCTTGGCTGCAGGACTGGGGATCAGAGGGAGGGCCCGGCGGGACAGGTCTGGGGACTTGGTGGCGGTGACAGTGCGGGGCATTTCCAGGAGAGTCTGCGGGGAAGAGATGGGGACAGAGGAATGCAAGGTGGAGCTGGGGCCAAACGGAGGGTCAGGAGCTGGAGGAGGAGGAGGGACCACCACTGCAGGTGGGGGTGGGGGGTAGCGAGGGAGGGAGGGAGGCGGGCACGGTGCTCTGGGCACCCACTGTGGCCGTGAGGCTGGGGCTTCGCGTCATTCTTCTAGTCCCACGTGAGGATGTCCGTCTGACGTGGGGAGCTCAGGCCTTGAGAGACAGGAGGGCTGGCCCGGTGTGCCGGCATCGTGCGTCTGGGGTGACGGTCTCCAGACCTCAGAGCGCGGGTCACGTCCGGGGCTGGGAGGGCAGCATCCCCGCCAGGGCCTCCGTCCTCCCCGCGGGGTAGGGTTTGCGTTTCTCCCCTAGCCTGGAGAAGGCCTGGGAGATCGCGGGCCAACCAATTCGGGGGACGTGTCCATCTTGACAGTCTGGTCAGCTGGCCACGTGCCAGCCTCTAGCTGATGGACGGGCGGTGCGGGCACAGACGGCAGAAGGGGTGTAGGGCGGGTGGCCCAGGGCGCGGCCGGGCTGAGAGTGCGTGAGAGGTCAACTGCCCTGTCCCTCCTCCCTTCCCTGCGGAGTCCTCCCATCAGGGCCCCAGCCCACTCTGCACCGCTCCCCGCCCCATGGATCCCTCCTGCTCCTAGTCCCTCGCCCTGGCCTGGTCAACCACCACCGCACCTGCCTGAGCCCTTTGCTGATTGTCCGTGTGTCTGTCTGTGGCAACGCCAGGGTGTGACCCCTTCACAGGCTCGCCTGGCCTCTGCACCCTGCCTCCCGCCCATGGGCTTCTCTTGAGGGGCAGCCCTCCTGAACAACGCAGGGAGCTCGTCTCAGACTCAGATGCCCCCTCCCCAGAGTCAGGTCTGTTAGAGCTCACAGTCCCCTGGAATTCCGTTCGCTGTCACTTACGAACATGGACCGTCTACTTCATAAATTACTTAATAAACGCCTGCGTGTTATCGGTTCTCCGTCTGCCTCTGCCGCAGAGGGCGAGGCTGCTGCACAGAGCGGGTCGCCGGCCTCACTACGTCTCCGGCCAGGGCAGTCCTGCTGAGCCCGAGACAGAACCTAGAAAGCCTTCTAGATTCCAAGCACCACCTCCCAGCACCACGTCACACGTCTGCCAGACATGGACACTGTTACCCCAATTTGCAAAGTCGGGGAGTCCAGGCCAGACGCCCAGCAAGCGGCAAAGCCCAGCCTGAATCCACGACTTCTGACAACTTCCAGGGTTCCTCTGTCCTGTCACAGACTAAGCTGCTGGCAGACATCAGAGCACAGCGACGTGAAAGAAACATTCTCCTAAAAGCTTTCTTACCAATTCCTTAGTTTAAGAAACGTGGCTTATTTACGTAAACTCTTCAACCCGAGTTTTAAATGGATGGCTTTCTTGGGGTCTCTCAGTGGCACCGGCCTTCCAGTAACTCCAGTGTCCGTGGATTCAGCTCCCAAGGGTTTTCTGTCTGCGGAGACAAGTAGACAGAAAACCTTGTCAGGCAGAGTCTCGGCTCAAAGGCGCCTTCTGCCCAGAAGGCCCAGAGGGCTTCTGCTGACTTGGAGTTGGGACAGGTGAGGTCGCCAGGTGCCAACAAAAACAACCAGGAGTTTACCCGGCAGAGAATAAGGGCTTGGCTCTTTCCCCGTGGAAGTCGTCCCAAATAAAAGCCAGACCAGAGCCAGGAGATCAACTTACAGGTTTACAATGTGAGTTTTTAGGTTGTTTAAAAAAAAACAAAAAACCTTCTATTGTATCTCAGTACAAAGAACAATATGCCATGAATTTTTTTCCCCAGAAAACTCCCCAGGGCTGCCTGCCCACGACTGGGTAGACACAGCTAGTCCACACCGCCTGTGGTCGCGCGTTTCAGACAAGGAAACAGGCCTCGTGCTGGGGCTGGAGCCCGGAGGGGGGGGGAGCGCGGACCGCCTCCTCCCTCCGCGTCCTGGGGACACAGGGCCTGGGGCCCGGTTCTTAGACAGGCCCGGGCCCGTCCCCTCTTCCGGCCCCCACCCTGCCTCCCGGGCTCGCATGCTCAGGTCTTCCTGGTGTGGAGATGTCTTCAAACAGTCCCCTCCCTGGGTTTCCAGAATCTCCTGACGTGGTCCGCGGAGCCCTGAGCCCTGACTCAAAGCCCCGGCCTTCCTTTGAACAGGGTCCTCTCTCCTCCTTGGCTGGGATCGAACACGTGGCTCCTCTGCATGGAGCGCCCTCGCTGACCGGGCCCCTGCCAAGCACAGCCTTCCAAGCGCAGATCAGGTGCACAACCCGTGCGGTGTAAATTAACCACCAGGCATTTTGATGGGCACGATTCCGTGGTGCTCAGTGCGCTGCCTAGTGACTAACGGCGCCCGGCACCTTTCACGTGTTGTTGCCGTTTGCGTGTCTTCCTTGGAGAAACATCTGTTCATGTCCTTTGCCCATTTAAAACTTTATTGTTTCTCTTTTTAATGTTAGGTCTCAGAATTTCCTTATATACTTCAGACACTAGACACTTATCAAACATACAATTTGCATAAATTTCCTCCCATCCTGTGGGTTGTTCTTTTATTTTCTTAATATGATTCAAAAAATGTTAATTTCGACAAAGGCCGTTTTATCTGCTTTTGTTTTTGGTGGTGGTGCTGGTGTGCTTTGGTGTCACATCTAAAGAGTCACTGGTTTTTTATTCAAGTGTTCTGTGGCTTTAGGTCTTGTATTCGGTCTCCTCCACGCCGCTCAGTTCCTGTGTGTGGCGTGAGGGGGGGTGCAAACCCGCCCCCTGGGTGAGTAGACCCGCCCGTCCCGGCACCGTTTGTGGGAGGTGTGGTTCCCCTCCCGCTGCGTGACCTTGAGCTCTGTTGAAACTCACCTGACCGTAGATGTGTAGGTTTTTTTCTGGACTCTCAAGTCTATTCTGTTGATTTGTGTTTCTGTCCTCCAAAACTGAACTCCAGTTGACCTTGAGCAACGCAGGGGTTAGGGACGCCACACACATGCACAGATGCACACACGCCACACACACACCCCGCACGTGCAGGCACACACGTGCGTGTGCGCACTCACACAGATCACACTCTGGTGCGCTGCCACTTTCCTGTGCTGAGGAAACACCTCTCTTTGCACAGGATGTGGTCAGAGGATTTGGGACGATGACAACCTCTGCTGACTGTGTCCTGCGGCGTCCCTGGTTCCGAGTGCTGTCAGCTTGCTGCAGACTAACGGATTTTCCCAGCACAGGGAGGGAGCAAGTGGCCATCTTTAGGAAGATGGGTTGCAACATAGGTCAAGCACCTCGAGTTGCTCACCCGACAGTGGTGTTTTGATGGGCAGACACTTAAAACACGGAGCCAGAATGCCAAGTGATGGAGAAACAAGGCGTCTATGACCCGCCCTGCTGGACCAGAGTTGCACGGGCTTCCCAGCTCTGAACCACCGAAAGCCGCCTCCAACTCTATTTTCTTTTATTTTGGTGAAGCTGACAACCCTCAAGTTAAAATAAATTTATTATTTAAATTTTACTGAGGCACAATTGACACGCAATGTAAGTGTCAGTTTCAGGTGCACCGCATGAGGCTCTGACACTTGCATGTACTGTGAAACGAGTGCAGTAAGTCTAACGTTCATCTTCGTACGTAGTCACAACATGTTCTCTTGTGATGAGACTTTGAAGAGCTACCCTCTTGGTAATGTTCCAACATGCGGTGCCGTGTTGCTGACCATGGTCACCGTGCTGGGCATTAGATCCCCAGGACTTGTTCACTTTAAGGCTGGAAATTTTGACCATTTCTCCCACCCCAACCCTCGCCTCTGGCCACCCCCAATCTGTTCTCTGTATCTGTGGACTTGTTTTTTCTTTGTTAAATTCCACATGTAAATGAGATCATACAGTATTTGTCTTTCTCTGACTTATTTCACTCAGCACGATGCCTTCAAGGTCTGTCACAAAGTTGTCGCCGTGGTAGGATTTCCTCATCTTTTACGGCCGAGTAGCATTCCGTTGTGTGTCCACACCGCGTCTCCTACCCAGCCGTCAGCTCGTGGGCACTTAGATTGCCTCCATGTCCTGGCTGTTGTGAACAGTGCTGCCACGGACTGGGGAGCATGTGAGTCTTTCTGAGTTAGTGCTTTCGTTTTCTTTGAATAAAGACCCAGGAGAGGGATTGCTATTGTTTCTAAACTTGTTTTGTCAGCGTCTCAAATACACCTGCTTCTCTCTTCAAAGTGTTAAAGCAGAACTGTGCGATTCCTTTCACCCTGGTCTGTGACTTCACCCACACGTGCGTGCACACACATGCGCACACACCCTCCCCGGGTGGGCGTGGTCCGGGAACAAGTGTTTGGAGCCAGGTGAGCCTTGGTTGAAGTTTGGCCCCACCCCTCACCTGCCGTGTGACCTTGGTGGTTGTATGGACTTTCTGAGCCTCCGCTTCCTTATCTGTAAGGTGGTGAAAATAGCTGTTTTCGCGGAGTTGCTGTGCGTGCCCATGGAGCAAAGGGCCCGGCTCTAATGGGCTCGTTTCCGTGGGGCAGGGTCACATCCGCCAGCGGCTGGCGGGCCCGGGTGCGGCTCGGAGCGCCGGGGTCGAGGCCTTCCAGCGCCTGTGCGGCGAGGAAGCAAACCTGTGCGGCTCATGTGCTCCCCCCTCCTGTGCCTGCCCGGCTCCCTCCCGTGAGTGTGCTGCTGGCCATGTGGCCAACCCCGGGGGTGGGAGCAGACCACCACGGGGAGCGGGGAGGAACCCACCCCCACGTCCCAGTGATCTGGGGGAAGCAGCACACCTGCTACACCACTAACCCCAACTGCTGGAGGCCAGAGTGTGTGCGAGTCCGAGCCTGGGCTCCGGGTACCCCACCCGGGGGACTGAAGGGTGGCGGGTGGAAGGTGGGCCTGGCAGGGCACCAAGGGGCCTACTCAGGGTCCCCGAGACTGGCATCGGGGAAGAGCAAAGCCGTGGAGGGGCACCCCCTGCCCCCAGCTGCCCCCAGCATGCCTTCAGGTGCTGGGAAGGCTGCTGGTGGTGCTCAGAGCCTTCGGGAAAGACCCCAGAGAGTGCCTGACAGGACAGGCCTGTGGTCAGGCCTCTGTGACGCCTTGGCTGGGGTCCAGGCCTGACGGGATTTAATGCTCTGCTTCTGCTCAAGGGGGCCATTTACCGGGAGCCAGGAAACTCGCCCTCTTTGGGGAAAAAAGCAAGAAAGGAATGTAATTTCCAGGGCAGGTCATCTAGCCCCTGTAGGCAATAATTCAAGGCTGCTTTCTGTGACCTGATCAAGGAGCTCGGGCAGGACCGCCCTGCTCGCGCCCCTGAGAGCGCTGGGCCCTCAGCCGGCACGTCCACCTCGCTAGCTGCACATTAAACGTGTGCACACTATGCTGACACAGAAGCGCTCACGACACAGGTGAGGACGGAGGCTCACAGCCGGGGGTGCGTCCCAGCAGGTGCGGGGACTGGACCGGGCCAGAAGGGACCACCTCCAGAACCACCTCCAGGTTCCCAGACTAGGGCTCTGTGTCCCTGGGCTGCTTCCACTTTGGGGCTGTGTTTCATGGTGACGTGGGAGCTTTCTGGACGTGTCCTCTGAGCACAGGCACGCCTCCTGTCGGGGTCCCTCTGGGTGTGGCATTGCTGGCCTCCAGGGAAGGTGCACAGTCAGCTCCTGCGTGCCCCCCTGTGGGTTTCCAGGGTGGTGGCACCACGTCCCCGCCCCTCAGCCGTGCAGACGCCCCGTTCTCGCACGTCCTCATCGGCCCATGGTTGGTCCGTGCTCCCCCACGTGTGCGGAGACAGCGCAGTGCGGTCCTTGCCCCGCATCTCTGCCTTCCTCTGCATCCTGTGTCACTTGGGGTCGCCCCTCTTTCCCCATTTGCGGCTCTGATGTGCCTGTGGCGGCGGCGTGCAGGCATCAGTTTGGATTTTCACAGGTTCTGGCCGTTTGGGCACCTTTTGTGCGGCGCCCGTTTGAGAGTCTTGCCCGCTTTTCACTGAGCTGCTTGCCTTCTGCTTGTTGACGTGGCCCCGGCGCTGGGACCCACGGCACAGCCGCGTCTGGTGCGGGGCTGGGACCTCATCCCCACTTCTCTGTAGCAGGCACACCACCGGCCGGCATCACTGCCGGGGGGCTTCCTTCTTCCTCGGGGGGATGTGCCCCCCCGCCCGCCACCGGGAAACCCACAGCCTGAAAGTGAGGGGGCTGTGCTGGTCTCATCCCTTCCAGGGCCTGGTCACCCTCTTGTGACCCGCTCTCTCTGTGACATCACCAGTCGCCACGAGTAACGAAGTCCCTCTGACCTGGTGTCAGGTGAGTTTGACGTCAGAAGAAGCCTGTCTGCTCGAAGGTGGCTGACTTTGAAACCCTGCGTCTCCGAGGGTCCATGTTCTCTGTATTAAATCGGGAAATATAATGGCACACTTTGAGACTCTTTGTGAGATAAAGTCATGTTATCAAAATCTTGGGACACTCATATATTTAAGTGATTTTTATGGCAAATTTTGGACAAAGATAGACAGAATATAATTCCTCACACTGTTAAGAATTTACCATCTGACCCAGCAATTCCACTTTTAGGTCTATACCGAAGAGACTCGAAAACGTGTGTCCAGGCAAGACGTGGTACACAGATGGTCACAGCAGCGTTATTCATAACAGCCCAAGTGTGGAGACACCCAGGCCCACCCGCAGATGAACGGACACACAGAAGATGGTTGACCAGACCACGGAGAGTCCAGTCATGAAAAGGAACGAGGCTCTGGTCCGTGCGAGAACGTGGATGAACCTTGGAGATGTTACACTGGGTGCAAGGAGCCGGACACAATGGGACAATTACGTGTGATTCTCTATGAAATCTCCAGAGCAGACAGATCCATAGAGACAGAACGTAGATGAGTGTCTGCCAGGGCGTCTCCTTTTCGGGTGATGGAAAACGTCCTGCAATCAGTAGCAGTGATGGTTGTATAACATGGTGAACATAATAAAAAGCACTGATTTGTATACCTTAGAACAGTGAATTCCGTGTAATGAGAAATTCATCTCAGCAGGATAACTTTTAGAGGAGAAGCCCGTGGGACCTTCCCTTGCCCGCTGACCTAGTTTTCTCCCAGGGGGTGACCTGTCTAAAACCTCCGTTTTCACGCCTTCCTGCCCACTCCAGTTCCTCCCGTCTGCATTGACTTGAGGTCAAACCCAGAATTTACATCTGTTCATAGTAACAGTTTCAGTGAGTATCAGAGACAAGGCCTCTTAAAACCACGTCCACAGTGTGTGCGTGCGTGGCATCAGCAAGCCCGGAGGAGAGGCCCCACCAGAACCAACCTGCTGGCATCGTGATCTCGGACGTCCGGCCTCCAGACGGAAATAAACGTCTGTGGTTTAAGCCCTGCAGTCTGTGGAGCTTCCTCGCAGCAGCCTGAGCTGACTCCTGCCCACTCTCTGTGCTTGAACCCTCACGACCCGAAGCAGGCTCCACCACGATTCCACCCAGCAGGCGAGGCGCGGGAGCTTGGGCTCCGCAGCCACTCACCCAGCTCAGGTGGCAGCTGAGCGGGAGGACCGGGTCTGAGCCGGGTGGCTCCTGCTGCAGGTCTGCTCATCCTGGCACTGGCGTCCCGTGACGCCCACGGCCTTCCTCCCCGACCGGCCACATCCTGCCTTCGACAGCCACTTCAAGTCCTAGCTTCTCCGGGAAGGCCTCTCCCACCCGACGGGCTCACAGGCACCTCTTTGGGCTCCCGGGGCGGCGTCCCCGCCCCGGGCGTGCCCAGCCGCACGGTGTCTGCACCGTTAAGCATATTTTCACCTGGGCTGGTCTCGTCCCCAACTCACACTCCACATATTTAACGACAGGGCTTACGTCTTGGGTGCTGCTGTGTGTCCTGTAAAACCAGCTTGGCGCTTTGCATGCAGCATGCATTCAAGAAATACTTGTCAGTGCAGACAGAATGGGGCGGTATAAAGGGACGCGACCCAAATAAACGTGGGTGAGAAGCTATTCCGAGTCCTAGGTCCAGGTGGGTGCACGCAGCATCACAAGGCCAGCTACAGGTGGGGGGTGGGGGGCCCCGCTCCACAGCAGGGTGGAAAGGGCACCCTGCGAGCCCAAACTCTTAGCGCTGAGCCTCTGGCCTCTGAGGCCACAAGGGTCAGAGGGGACTGACTTTCCTGTTCAATCGTCCGGAGACTGAAGACATTTTGTGCTGAATTTGAAACATGAAAATTCAAAAGGGAAACCATGAAGGATTATTGACTGTGAACCGGGGGAGAGTTGAGCCAGCCCAAACCCGCCCTGTTTCAGCCAGCATTAGTGTGCCTCACACTAAGAAAAACATTCAGTTTCTCTAGGGGTGGGGTGTGGTTCGTAAAAGGGAATAACACTGTTCTGGAAACAGTTTCAGTACATTCATCTTGTAAAAATGTCTTTTGCTGTAATCCTTAAGAATAAATGAAATCAATGTGTGTAGCACAACTCCTCTCCAGGTTTTACAGGTTCCTCCAAATCCAGCTGGAGAATCTCAGATTTTCTGTCTGGAAGCCACCCTGTAACTGGTCAGTCCTGGAGGCCTGCCTGTAGGAGGCGAAATTGGGAAAAGAGCCTTGGCTTCTCTGATTCCAGCCAAGCAGTGCCAGGTCCTCGGCCTCTGCCTGTTCCCACTTGACCCCCTCTCTTTCCCCAGGACCCCCGTGATTGCCTTTCCTGGCCTCCTGCTGCAGAGACCTGGGCCTTTATTTGGTGGGGTCTTGGTTGGCGACCTCAGAGTCATCACTCCCACCTCATTTGCCCTCTACGGCTGGAGCAGGATGGACTGTGTGACCAGAGTGACATGGATCAGAGTCGGTGCCGGGGAGGGGACCCAGCAAACAGTTCCCATCCCCGGTGGTGAAGACGGCAGGTCCTTGTGCAGGTCTTCGCTGCCGTCTCCTCACCTGGGTGAGGGGTCACCCAGGGGATCTGCCGAGCTGTGTGGATGCAAGGAGGGTGCAGATGCACTTGGTGGTTTTGTGGTGGTCGAAGCCATCTTTCCTCAGCTCTGTGGGGTGAGAGGCCCGAGGACGGGTGGTGAATCTGCCCGGGACCTGAGCGTCTCCTAAGGGGAAGACTGAGACCCCGGGAGGAGGCCCTCTGAGGGATCCTCACAGGCTGCGTTTCGGAAAGTGCACATACGTGTTGTTCACTTCACTGAGCTGATCTGTTACTCTAATACAACCTTAGAACGGTAAACACTATGTGATGATGCTTCAGTTAGGTTTTCGTCTTGAGCTCAAAAGCCCTGCAGTGCACACAGCCCAGAGGGGACAGTCCCTGCGGGCACATTTCTTTCTGGGAGGTGGCCTCCTGCTCACGGGGAAGTCAGTCCTGGGAAAACACAGCCAAGCTCCGGATCCCCTGCTCCCGAGACTGTCCAGAGCCACTGCCCAAATCCAGGCTCCGCAAACCAAACTTGGGCTTCAGAGCCCAAAGAAAGGCAAGTTCACAGTGGGGTGTTCTCTAACCTGAACTCCACAGGCAATTACTTGGCTTTGAAAGATTTTCTCAAAGAAGGTAGAACAGAGGCATCTTGATAAGACGACCACAGACCAGAGGTAGATCAGTTGGATCACTGTCTCCCACCAGATGGAAAATAAACTCAAAGCAGGTTAAAGACTTAAATGTGAGACCTGAAACCATAAGACTCCTAGAAGCAAACACAGGCAGCAAACTCCCTGACAACAGTCCTAGTAATATTTTTTTGGATACATCTCTTCAGGCAACAACAAAATCAAAAACAAACAAATGAGACTACATCAAACAATAAAACAAACAAAACAAACCAAAATCAAACAAAACAAACACATGGGACTACATCAAACAGTGTTTGCACACCACCACCACCAAGATGAAAAGACAGCTGCTGAAGGGGGGACGATGTTCGCAAACAATGTATGTGATAAGGGGCTGGTGCCTAAAATGTGCAAAGAAGTCACACAGCTCAATGTCAGCAACCAAACAACCTGACTGGAAGATGGGCAGAGGACCTGAACGGGCATTGTTCCAAAGAAGACGTACAAGTGGCCACCAAACACATGAAAAGACGCTCAGCGTCGCTGGTCACCAGGGAAATGCAAGTCAAACCGTGAGATGTCCCCTCATCCCCGTCAGAATGACTGTCATCAAAGAGACAACAGATAGAAGTGTTGGCAAGGACGTGGAGAAAAGGGAACCCTCGTGCTCTGTTGGTGGGAACGGAAATTGGTGCCGCCGCTGTGGGGAACAGTATGGAGGTTCCTCAGAAAACTAAAACTGGAACTACCGGATGATGCAGCAATCCCAGTTCTGAAGAAAACAACATTAATCGGAAAGATATGAGTACCCCATGTTCACTGCAGCATTACTTACAATCCCAAGCTACAGAAGCCGCCTAAGTGCCCACAAGCAGACGACTGGATAAAGAAGAGGTGGCGTGTAAGTGCCACGGCAAACGACTCAGCCGTAAACCCCCGAATCTTGCCATTTACAACAGCACGGGCAGGCTGGAGGGTGTCACGCCAAGCGGAATGAGGCAGACAGCGAAGGACAAGCTCCGTAACCCCCCACGTGGGGGGTCTAAGCAGCGCAGGCCCAGAGAGCCTCAGCCCCAGAGGAGAGGCAGGTGGCCGTCCGAGGGGAGGGGGCGCGGGGCGGGTCCGAGCTCCCAGTTACAAGACACGTGAGGCGTGGGAACGCGAGGTGCTGCGGGCAATACCGCTGTAGCAGCTTTGTGCGGTGACGGAGGGTAACTGGACTTTCTGTGTGACTCTTTCTTGTTGCCACGATGTTGTGCACCTGAAACTGGTGCCATAGTGCGTGTCGAGTGTAACTAAACTAAGAACAAACAAAGCAGCAAAACGGAGCTGACGCACGCGGGGGCGGGCGGCAGGCACAGACCCTGGTCGAGCAGGACCCCGGATCCTCTCCCGGGCTGGTCAGCGCCTCCGTGCCTGTGGTTGTCATCTTCACCCCAGGTGACAACTGCACGGTTCGGGGGAGGGGTCAGTGGAACCCAATGCAAACGCAGTCACAACAATCCCTGTGGATTTCCTCGCGTCTCAATACCTGAAGTAAATCTAACTTTCCCAGCACATCCTCGTGGAACCCTCATCTTCAAGGGTCCGCTCCAGCTGCGGATGGTGGACAGCTGGGGAGCAGCCGCCTTTCCAGAGGCGAATTCGAGCAGGAAGCTCTGTTTTGCTAAGCGCGCTCCCCGCCGCTGTCTCTCCCCTGCGGAGCTCCTGGGCCGACAAGCAGCGCTTGCTACGCAGGCGGACGGGGACCGTCCACGCACGCTGAGCAAGTGAAGTTCATTCGGTCCTCAGTGCCAGTTAAAGGCTCCTGCCCGGCGGCTGGCATCTTCCAAGTGGCCCCAGGATTCCTCTCTCCAATGGATGGGGCTCAGGTGGGCCCCGGTGAGAGCCAGCGGGACGCCCACGTGGTGAGGGCCTGGAGCCACGCGGGGAGCACTAGTCAGCTCCTTCCGCCCCGGAGAGCGGCTCGCACGCACGCCGAGTGTCTTTCCACGTGGGAACTGAGGAGGGGGCGGACGGGCCCAGAAATCGGAGACTTCGCAGATAGTATCTGGGGGGGGGTTCATTTTCCCAATTGCTGCTCTCCCCACCCCCAATCCACATCGGTTTCAGTGCCAGGATAGTTGAGAAAACAAGTGAGTTTATGTAACTGAGTCCTCTAGACGTGGCTTCTGCAGAGAAGGGTTAAGCCCCACTTTCTCCCTTGACCTGAAGGTGGGGCCTCCTCAGTCACCCCTGGAAAACCAGTCAGCTTCACAGGCGTGTGGACTTGGCTAAAATCCAGAAAAGCAGAATCTTTGAAATGCTGACTGTATTTACTAGAGCAAATCAAAACTGTACGCCCTGTCGTTAATAATATCCTGACGTATCCAGAAGTTACCATCAATTTCCGGTAACTTGGCACACCAATGAGTGCCACTTCTGTGTGGGAACTGCGTTGAGCTCTCACCGACGAAGAACTGCTTGGTGTTTGAGGGCCTGGGTCATAGACACAATCCCATTAAATACCAGTGAAGTCTTGGCTGAATTAGACTGCAAACACCTAACCACAAAGATGGACTTGCATTAGGAACGCTGGCAGTACTTGTGTGGTGTTTAAAGGAAACCAGAACCTCTTTCTTCCAAAGCTAATAATGGGTTTCAGTTCCACGAGCTTACCTTATTGTCTACAATACATTTTATTTAACAAGTGACAGCAGTCTGTACACAATTGCCTACTTCATCAGTCTCATGAGCCACTAAATTCGCAGTTTGAGTTTTTAATCTTAGCTTTTAGTGCTTAAAATTCAGCATGGCCCTTATACATATACAATATTACTTGGATCAGTAATCTCTCGTGCACTCAAAACATGAAAGAACAGGGAAGAAGTCAGCCGGAGAATTCTCCTGAGATTCTGACACCGATCCCTTGGCTTTCAAGTCAAGTTAAATTATCCCCTGCAGTGGCTGACATCTTACTGAGGAAGCTACGCTCCCTGCAGGTTTCCTGACGCCCAGTCCCGCTTGCACCGCCTGTCGCTGGTCCCTCTTCAGCCTGGTCCACACCTCCTCCCTGGAACCTGCATTTCAGGGACAACAGGGTCTGTGAACTCCTCCCCCTCCCCCGCTACCAGGCACCCAGTACACGCGGTCGCCACTTAGGGTGACCGGCAGGGAACAGGGGGCCTTGGGTGGTTCCTTCAGTCAAAGGTTCCTGTCATGGGATTTGGGGACCACTGGTCGGAATCGCAAAGGGAACTCCTCCCCTAGGCTTACACCGGAGGGCTTTCTGAAGATACGTCCACTCTCGGTGTGACCTACCTGGAAGGGACACACCGGGAGATTGTCCAGGTGATAAGTGACTCCCCACCACCTCACACCTGCTTGGGGTGGGGGACGTTTGCGTAGGAAGGTGTGACGAGGCGGGTGGGGGACGTGGGGGATGGAGAGGTCCACGTCCATTTCTCCACGTGCAGTGGGCTCACCTCCCAGCCCCCAACTGACCCTCCAGCCCAGACCAGGACACAGATGACCAGGGCCCAGGCCATTCCTGCCATGTCCCTCCCTTCCCAGCCCACATCGGCCCTTGCTCACCTCCACCTGCCAGCGTCCTGGAGAACTTCCTCCAGACGTGGGTGAGGGGGTGCGAACGAGAGAGAGCATGTGCAAACACACACTCATACGCAGATATACACATATGCACACACACGCACACACTCACACACACACACATACATACTTAGGCGATACATACACACGTGCACACTTGCACACACACTTGCACACACGCTCACACGGGGCACCTTTTCTGCTTGGCTCCTGTGACTCCTTGCAGCCACAATGCCCAGGCATTTTATAGGGATTTTGAGAAGATGAAGTTAAGGACCATGCTGTTCGGTGTGTTTCTGTCTTCTTCCCAAACCACTCTGAGACAGAATTTCTAAGCCCTGAACTTCAGGCTGGAGCTGCAGGTCCACATCCTCTGTCCCCGGGTCTGAGGACAGTGAGGGACACAGCTCCCCCTCCACTGGACTCTGGATGGAGCTCTGACTCTGGATGGAGCTGCCCCTTGGCCCAAGGAGCAGAGGTTTCTCACGGCACGGGCATCCCACAGAGCTGAGTGTGACTCACGACTTAGTTGTCTATGCGGTAGGACTGGTACTTACAAAAATAATTTACTGAAGTGAGGTCACGTAACATAAAATTACTGATTTTAGTACAGCCACGATGCTGTACAGCCACCACCTCTGTCCAGTCCTAAACACGCCCTCATCTCAGAAGGAACCCCTGGGGGAGGGTAGGTCAGCGGTACAGCATGTGCTCAGCGTGCACGAGGTCCTGGGCTCAGTCCCCAGCACCTCCACTAACAACAACAACAACAGAAAGGAAACCCCTTACGTGTCAGTTTCTCCCCATTCTCCCCCCCCCTCAGTCCTGACAACCGTTAAGCTGAACTCCATCTCAGACCATGACCTTCGGGTGAATTTATTTATTCTGATATTTCATACAATTGGAAACATACAACATGTGACCTTTTGCATTTATGGATTGAAAGACTTAATTAATATTGTGAAAATGTCATTACTACCCCATGTGATCTACAGAGTCAGCCCAATCTCTACCAAAATTCCAACAATCTTATTTTGCAGAAATGGAAAAGCTGATCTTCAGATTTGTGTAGAGTTGCAACGGGGCCCCAAAGAGCCAAAACAATCTCGAGAAAGACTCACAATTCTCAATTTCAAAAGTTACTACAAAGCGGCAGTAATCAAAACAGTGTGGCACTAGCTTAAGGACAGACCTTTGGACCCATGAGATAGAACTGAAACCCAGGAGCAAACTGTATGTCTGTGGTTGTTGATTTTTCAGTAAGGATGCCAAGATCCTCCAACAACAAAAATAGTCTCTTAAACAAACGATGCCGTCTTCTTTTCTGACACTGCTTCTTACTGGCGTGAATTTCCCTCTGACCACTGCTTCCACTGCATTCTGTAGGTTTTGGGATGTTGTGTCTTCCTTTTCACTTATTTAACTATCTTAACATTCCCTTTGTGACTTCTTCAGTCAGTTAGATGTTTAAGAATGTGTTTAATTTCCATGTATTTGTGAATTTTCCAGTTTTTCTTCTGCTATTGATTTCTGGCTTCATTCCACTGTATTCAGAGATGATACTTTATATGGTTTCAATCTTTTAAAAATTACTGAGATTTGTTTTGTGGCCTAATGTATAGTTTATCCTGGAGAGCATCCCCGTGCCCCTGAGGAGAGCGTGTGTCCTGCAGCGCTGGTGGGATGACCTGTCGGTGCCTGTTAGGGCTGGTCAGTATGCTTTATCGATAGTCTCATTTTGTTTGTACTGCATTGTTGTAGCTTCCTTTAGCTACTTCTCCATGAATTCCTTTAGCTCTTTTGTACTTAAGATGACTGAGTTCAAGTTTTTGTCTGGTCAGTCTGATGTCTGGATCGCCTCAGGGATGGTTTCTATCTGTGTGTTTTTCCTTTGAGTGGGTCTCACATTTTCCTGTTTGTAAACTTTTTTTTGTATGTTGTGATGGTTACTATTACGAGCCAACTTGGCAGAGCTATGTACCAGTTATAGGCACGCTTCATTTTACTGCACTGACAGATACAGCATTTTTTACAAATATGGGTTTGTGGCAATCCTGCATCCAGCACGGCTATCAGTGCTCTTCGTTCCACCAGCATTTGCTCACTTCATGTCTCGGTGTCGCCTTTTGGTAATTCTCTCAGTATTTCAAAATTTGCCATTTTATTATATTTGTTATGATGATCTGTGATTGGTGATCTTTGATGCCACCGTTGCAAAACGATTTTGACTCGATGAAGTCTCTGATGATGGTTAGCATTTTTAAACAATAAAGTACTCTTAAATTAAGGTATATACATGTTTAGACAGAACGCTATTGCACACTTAATAGACTACAGTATAGTATAAACACAACTTTTACATGCACTGGGAAATAAAGAAAATCATGTGACTCACTTGATTGAGATATTCATTTTACTTGGTGGTCTGGAGCCGAGACCGCAATATCTCTAAGGTGTGCCTGTATCTGGTCAAACGATAGTCAAGATGTTGATCTTTAAACTGACTAACGTTTAAATCAATCGGCTTTGACTACAGTAGATGACCCTCTATAACCTGGGTGGGCCACATCCAATCAGTTGAAGACACTAAGAGAAAATATTGAGGTTCCCAAAGAGGAAGGAATTCTCCCCCAGGTGGCCTCTGGGCTCGAGCTGCAACATCAGCTCTTCCCTGGAGCTGGCCTGCTGGCTTTCTCTGCAGGTTTCGCACCTGCTGGCCCCACGGCCACGGGAGCCCACACCTTAGACTAAGTGCCCTCTCTTCCTGCTCACGCCATGCGATTTCCTGCTGTTGTGGCCGTTGCTGAGGCCTGGGCGCCTGAGTGCTAGGCTGCGGAGACTGGAGGCAGAGCCTCCCTTCCTCAGGGTTTGCTGCTTCCGGAGTCAGAGTCTGAACTCACCACGTTCAGCAACGTCTCCAAGCTGGTTTTGCGGAGGCTTTATTGGCTCTCCTGCGTTGTCTCCAAAGTCTCTTTCCCCTTAGTCTGTGTTCAGTGAGACTTTTTACAGAGATTTCTGTGAATACCAGGAGCTAAAAATGAAGATCGATACTAATAAAGTAAAAACAGAACCCACCTCGCGGGTCTCTGCAGACTGGCTCTGCACCATGCCCGTCCGATGTTAGCGGCTGCTTACGGGCCCCTGCCATTCATGTGCTGTGCGCCCTGGGCCCAGAGACCACCAGAGAGTGTGCCGGGGCCTCTCTGGCCTTTCCTGGGCATGAGTCCTCTTCCGGGCACCATGTCCCCAGGCCACATGTGCTTTCTGTGTCCTGAGGTCCCTAAGGATACCCTCCCACCGCCTCCTAGGCCTCGATGGTCTGTTGTGTGTCTTGCCCAGTCTTTACACTCGGGGGCTGCGGGGGTGGGACTGGGGTCCCATCTTGGCCTTAGCTCAGGGGACTGCCTCTCAGGACGTGACCCCACCTCTGGGGGCCCAGAGGACAGAAGGAAGCCCTCCCCTGCGGCCTGCTCCCTTCCAGCTGTTGACGGGACTGGGCCAGTGGGCTTCGGCCGAGAGGACCGTCTGTGGAACCTCAGTGGATAAAATGCACTCGAAGTGGGGACATTTGGTTGAGGCCTGATCCCCTCTGCAACCGGGCTGCTTACTTCTGGGGCAAGTCCTGGAGGAACCGCTGAAGTTTCACAGGAGACAAAGACCCACCAACCGAGTCCCAGATACTTGGTGACCCCGAGGCAAGCCTTAAACTTCTCTGGTTCCGCGTCTAGTGAACAGGGAGGACCCACGCATTTTCCCTCAAGAGTTGTGGCCTCGCAGTAAAATTTCACAGATGCTCTTAGAAACATCTCAGGCTGGGCTCCTCTCGTCTGTCCATGGACTTGTCACACTGAGGTGGGCGTCCCTCCCCGTGGCCTCTGCTCCTGGCGGGCCAGCCTCCCTCCGGTCATCCTTCCCCGACCCTTACAGTCTCCCCGCGGCAGACGTACCCCGCACCCCGGAGCACATCGCGTCTGAGGGGTGTTGCCGAATTGCTAGGGAAGGGCCCGGGGGCGGCCGTGCTGCCCTCAGCCCTACAGAGCGAAGCCGGAGCAGGGACTGGGTAGCAGAGCCCGCGGTGAGTCGTCGCATCTCCCTGGGTCACAGCAGAACTGGCCGCTGGGTCCACTGCCCGCTCTGCACGGCAGGTTCCAGGACGACCTCGGGGCGGGGATCCTGTCCTGGGCCCTCGGTGAGCCGCTCACCTGTGACTCCCCCTGACCAGCCCCCAGGCACCACCAGCGGAAACAGTCACCGAGAAAGCGGAGCCTACCAGAGACAAGCACACAACGTGAAGACAGAGACGGGCCGAGTCAGCCCTCACATGTGGAATCTGAAAAACACAAACGAACTACGTGTTATTTACAGCTTATTTGAGTGATTCCTTAAATACGCGCAAGCACACCTGACCGCCCTTCACGGCTGGATCGCCACGTTCTGTTGCCTCTTGTTCTGTGGTCGGCTTTACTCCTTTGACAGCCGTGTAAGTTTAAACCGCTAAAGCTCTGACTGTTCTTAGAGACAATGCTCAGTGCATATGTGTGAACTCAAAAGATGTGCAGGACTCTGTGTGCATGTATTTGCATGCACTAGATTGTACATGTGCAGTCAAATTGTAACAATTCAACCTAGTAAGATGGGAAAATGGAAAAAAAAAAAAAGGAAAGTGTGAGTTCGGATGAGAGAGGCAGGGGTCAGAGGGGGAGGCCCTTCAGAGCTCCCAGGCACCGGCTTCTCCGGGACGGGCCTCCAGCCCCCGAGCCTGCAGTGACGTCGAGGGACGGCCTTGTGGTCCCCCCTGTGCACAGAACCCCCCAATCAGAACCGAAAGCCAAACAAGAAAAACCAATGACACCAACAGGAAGGACCGAAATCGTCGGGTTCCCCGCTCTCCGCGCCCCACCCACCCCACGCTCGCTGGGGAAGAGGAGGGTCTGGGTAGACATTTAACTTAAATTGGAGGTCTTGGCTTGGCTAAGCCTTTGGGAGTTAAAGCTGGAGGTTTAACCCCTTCACTGCAGAAAGAGTCCTCCTGTCGCTGAAAGCAGGCCCTGGTCTCACTCCTGCGGGGGCGGGGGGCACCGGCCCCTCCCTCTGGGCAGCTCCTCCGTCTTCAGCGCGGACAGGGAGGCATCGCCGCTGCGCCCATGCTCACAGATGATGGTCTGTTTCTCTCTCCGCCTGGGCTGATGTGGGGCCAGAGCGCACGTCCCTGGGCCGTGTGGCATTGCGAGAAGGCCTTGGTTGACTCCAGATTCGGAGGTATTTGTGGAAAAAGAATCGGTGGCGTGGGCCTGGGAGACCCCGCGCTGTCTGCACCGTCTGAGCCGCCCGCTGTCTGGTTTCTGATCAGGGGAAGGAGCAGGTGGCGGCTTGGACGCTGGAGGGGCTGAAGGGCTCTGGCTTCCACACACGCCCCTCCCCCAGCGAGCAGCACAAACGCTGCGCCCTCAGCCAGGACCCACCTTCCCCTCTGTGACCTGGCAGAGCTCCCCAGGGAGACTGCATCCCCTCAGGCGCCCAAAGTGCCTGGGCCTCCCCGGGAAGGCAACTGAGCTCCGAGAAGGGGGAGGCCTGTGAGGCGCGTGCCCACTCGATGACCACGTCTCGCCCGTCCATCTCCCTCCACGCCGCACCCAGGGGTGGGTCACAGACGGCACCGGCCCGGTCTTGCTGCTGCTCAGCTGGGACACGTCCTGAGCCCAGCTGGCCTGTCTCCAGCGTAGGATGCTCTACTTAACGAGGTCTGGCGGGTGACTGTCCCCGAAATGGAAACGGCAGCTTGTGGGCAGAAAGCGTGAAAACCCAGTCCGGCTTAAGCACAGGAGCCGGCCCGCGGCACCAGGCGCAGATGGCACTGGGCCTGGTGCCGAGCAAACGCGGGGCCCCTGGAGCTGCAAAACCGGGAGCAAAGGCACGTGACTCAGAATCCTGACTCACACAAAAAGGTAAAAGCGAGAGGCACTGGCGGTCAGACTTGCTGGCCTCTGGACCCTCTGGACGGAGCCTCTCTCTCTGGGACAGAAAGGCGACACTCTGGGGTCAGCCGACATCAAAAGAAACCGCCAAGTTGCACAGTGTTCTAACCCGCAGCTGGCGCGAGAGGAATTTTGATCACCCCTCCACGGATTGAATCTAATCTGCAACAAATGATTCTTCCATTTAAAGCACACTGTACACTTGAGAGATTGGAACACCAATTTACCAAGGATGTAATCCAACGCGCGCTGGGCGGTGAATGCAGCGCGCGGCCCTGAACGACCAGACGCGGCCCGCAGCTCCCATCCACGTGGTCCCAGGGACTCTCTGCCTGGCGTCCTCTCACGCGGCCAGTGGTTTGCAGAGAGCAAACAGCACCAGCAGTCCGTGCTTTTGTCACGTGTGGCCCCAGAAAAATGGTGCAGCCGTGTGAGGGGTGAGGACCAGCCCTGCTGCACAGAAGAGAAAACTGAGGTTCTGAGAGTCCCCAGTGACAGAGGCCCGAATCCGCAACCGGACGCCTCCACGGTCTGCGTTACTTCACAATAAAGACAGTCGCTCCCAGGGAGTTGCTAATTCTCCTGAGAAACGCCGAAGTCTTCCCGACCCATCACCGAGTCCGCAGCTGCGGCGGGCGCTGCTGGGTCGGGCCTGACGCTGCGCGGCCTGTGCGAGAAGGCCCGCGAGGAGCTGGCCTGAGGTGGTGTCGGGCGCCCCGAGCAGGGCGAGTGGCGTGTAACCAGTCTTGCGAAGTGTCCAGAGGTGAGGCCGCGGCGCCAGAGAAGCTGGGCTGCACGGCTCCCCGTCGCTGGCTCGTGGAGACTCTCGGCGCCTTTGCCGGATGTGGGATTTCCTGCACTGCCGACGTGACTGGCTGCACTCCTGACCAGCTCTGCAACGATCTGCATCCACCGCAAGGGCTCCCAGAGGGAGGCAGAAATCCTGGTCCCCAGGGTGACTGTGGAGGGACTGGGGACAGGAGGTTACGTGGCTCTGGTGGCGCCTTCCTGGCGAGGTGGGGAGATGAAGTCAGGGCTGGGCTCTGCTCAGTGATCTGCCCGCTGGTGCTGCATTTCAGAGAGAAGTTACTATGCTTCGGTGAAGTCAAGGGACGAGCTGGAACAGTTATTGTCACAACTGTTGACGCTGGCACTGCCGCGTTCCCGCGTGGCCCGCCTGGCATCTCAAAACGCACATCAGGTTTACCCTGTGCCTGTGCGCTGGGAGCTCAGGGCCGGCCTGGTTGGTGCCGTTAGAGACGCCTCGCCGACACCTGGACCCTCGAGCCCTGGGATGTCCGCAGGCGTCTGCTGCTTCCATCGTCACGTCAACAAACATCACAAAGTTCCTTGAGTATCTGGTTAAAAATGTGAATTTGATAAAATGTTACGCTATTTGGGCAATACATCGGCAGAGCAGCAAACAGAAACAGAAATTCAGGTGCAGGGCGCAGGCCATAAATCCCTAAATAGCAGTTATAGGCTGGAGACCTCAGAAGGTTCTTTTTTTCCTCCTTTTAGTTGAAGGATAGTCCGTTTACAGTGCTGAGCCAGCTTCTGGCGCACAGCGTCGTGCTCAGTCGTCCCCATCCGTATGCAGGCGTGGATTCCCATTCATATTCTTTTTCATTCAAGTAGTCATTTGTTACAAGCAAGCCTCACGTGATCTAGGATTTGGGGGTAAGAATAATTGTTAGCTTTTTTTTCCCTTTTAAGAACAAACAAACTTACTTAGAAGCTGACCAGCTCGGAGCGACGTGGGCCCTTGAGACGGGCTGCGACCTGCTGGCCCCGCCATCTGACTCTCGCGGCCCCGGGGCCGGGGCGGCCGCCTGGTCTGCCTGTGGCCGACTCCAGACTTGTTGGCACTGTCTCAGGTCAGGGGTTGAGGCCCCCTGTGCCTCCCCCTGCTCTTCAAACTGTTTTGCCTTCAAAACAGGTTCTCTGGTGAGAGGCGGCTTTGCCGGAGGCTCGGGCTGGCTTTTGGAGGACGGTGATGGACCCCCTGGGGGAGGGCTCTCGATCTGCGGCCCTCTTTGGGCTGCGTGTGGATGAAGAAGAGCACACACAGCCGCTGCTGCGGAGGACGAAGCTGGCTCGCTGCCTCCCAGGACCTCGCCCCTCAGTCTGGCTGCTTGTTGGCTTCCCACCAACGTCTGCATGTGCCTTATTATTTCACTGCTGCGTTTTTCCACAAACTCCACCTGAATCGCTGTGCAGGCCAGGTGTTTGCAGCGCAGGGCGGGTTTGTGCTGAGGGTGTGTCTCTGCCCACAGGGAGTTTGCGCTCTTGGGAAACTCCTGCTACTGACAATGGCAGGGTCCCCACCACAGGGTCCCCTGGCAAGGGTCTCCCATCACGGGGGCGGGGGTGGCGGAGCCACGCCCATCCTTCACACCCTCACTTTTCCCTCTGGAGGGACACGTGCCGCGTTCCCTACCGACCGCGGCCGCCGGGACGGGGCTCTGACACACCTGCGGGGTGGGCTAGTGCAGCACGATGTGTGTGGCAGGTGTGGGTGACTTTGATGGACAAATGCATGGATTAAAAGCATCAGAACATCAGGCATATTCTTTGTGAACAAGAGGAACCCAAAGAGAACAAACCCCGTGTTACCCAGCGTGGGGTTAGGAAGCTGGCTCCCACAGTAACCGTGGGCTTTTGGTGTAGAAATGCTGGTGATGATGACCAGCAGTTCTTCCTTTTTTAAAAATTGATGTACAGCCAGTTGCACTGTGTCAGTTTCTGGTGCACAGCACAACGTCCCAGCCACGCATATGTATGTGCATATATTGGTTTTCATATTCTATTTCATTAAAGTTATTATGAGATACTGAATATGGTTCCCTGTGCTGTGCAGACGAAATCTGCAAATCGTAGCCACTACATATAAAAATAGAAGACCAGCATTTCTGAAGTGAGTTCCATGTGCTCAGCTCATCCAGGAGGGGAGAAGTGGCGACTGCAGGGGGAGAGGAAGCTACCGCCCCCCCCCGGCCCCCCGAAGGGCCCGTGCCCCGGGAGGCCTGTGGTGTCCGGCTTGCTCCCAGCCCAGTGCATTGGTTCGTTTTCCTCCAGGGCCAGCCCTGTGGACAGAATGTTCTGTGATGTGCTGTGTGCAGCTCAGGACCGACCTCGGGGTGAGGGATACACAGGGACGGAGATGAGGAAGGACTCGGCAGCTCACAGACTCTCGGAGAAGCTTCTGGCCCTGCAGCGGGTTTGGGGGGAGGCTGACAGTGAACAGAAGACAGGCAGGGTGATGGCCTCAACCAGAGGGGCTGTGAGGAGTCCCTGGGCCCTTCCGCTCCCTTTCAGAGGCACAAGACACCTGAGTTAGAAACACATCCCTGGGCTTTATGACCAGAATGTGATGACACAGAGCTCCTCGGGGAGTTTCAAATTTCGAAAGAAAGGAGCAATAAAGCAGTCTGCCCGCCCGCCCGATGCAGTGAAATAACGCAGATCAAAGGACCCGGCCGCCTCCGCCTCAGCACAGAAATCCCAAACCAGCAGAAAGGCAGGGTCCCCGTCCACGCCCCGAATCCGTGGGCACAGCCCCTGAGCCCCCGGCACCCAGCGAGGCAGGCCTGCAGCCCACCTGCCTCCATCTTCGCAGGCTCAGCCTCCCACTGGCCTCTGAACTCTGATCGCCAGCTACCACCAGGACACAGGGTTTTGTGAAGGGGTTCCTGACCCCAGCAGCTGGTAACGTCGTCCTCAAGGAGAAAGTTTCCGCAGGAAGAGAGCCTGTCCTCAGTAGAAACGTCATCTCTTCCAGGTTTCCAGGACAGCAGATTGCTCTAAACCATCACAAAGGACTTTAATTGCTTCCAGCGAACACTTTTGAACGTAGGCTCTCAGACTGGCAGTGTGGTTTGAGAAGGAAGGATGCCAGAAAAACCTTTACCTTTTCTGACTTAATTTATTCCTCTCCTCTTGTCCCCTTAAAACTGTTATAGCTTTATTCCTAGTAAGCCAATAGCTTTTTTTTACTGTAATATTTTTAGATCAAAAGTCAACGTTCAATTGGATTGTTTGTTGGTTTTTTTTTTTAATGTATTAAGCTGTCTGAGCTGTTCGTGTATTTTGGAAACTAACCCTTTGTGGGTCACGTGGCTTGCAAATATTTTCTCCCAGTCTGTAGGTTGTCTTTTCGTTTTGTTTATGGTTTCCTTTGCTGTGCAAAAGCTTTTAAGTTCAATTATGTCTCGTTTGTTTATTTTTGCTTTTATTTCCATTACTCTAGGGAGCTGAATCCAAAATGGGCAGAAGACCTAAGTAGACATTTCTCCAAAGAAGACATCCAGATGGCCAACAGGTACATGAAAATATGTTCAACCTCGCTCATTATTAGAGAAAATCAAGTCAAAACCACAGTGAGGTGTCACCTCACAATGGTCAGAATAGCCAACATTAAAAAGTCTACAAATAAAACATTCTGGAGAGGGTATGGAGAAAAGGCAACCCTCCTACACTGCTGGTGGGAATGGAAATTGGTGTAGCCAATGGAGAAGAGTATGGAGGCTTCCTAAACTAAAAATAGACTTACCCTATGATCCAGCAATCCCACTCCTGGGCATATATCCAGAGGAAACTCTAATTCAAAAAGACACATGCACCTCAATATTCATAGCAGCACTATTTACAATAGCCAAGACATGGAAGCAACCTAAGTGTCCATCAACAGATGACTGGATAAAGAATCTGTGGTACATTTATACAATGGAATACTACTCAGCCATGGAAAGAGTAAAATAATGCCATTCGCAGCAACATGGATGGACCTGGAGCTCGTCATACCAAGCGAAGTAAGTCAGAAAGAGAAGAAAAATACCACACGGCATCACTTATATTTGAAATCAAAGAAAGATACAAATGAACTTATTTACAAACCAGAAATAGACTCACAGACACAGAAAACAAACTTCTGGTCACCAGAGGGGAAAGGGGGATGGGGGTAAGGAATATGGAATTAACAGACACAAACTACTGTCTATAAAATAGATAAACAACAAGGACCTACTGTACAGCACGGGAACTATATTCACTATATTACAAGGTACTGAATATAGTTGTAATAACCTACAGTGAAAAAGAATCCTAAAAAGAATATACATATGCATAACTGAGTCACTGTTCTGTGAGCCAGAAACTAGCACGACTTTGTAGAGCAACTAGACTTCAATTTAAAAAAAGGCTAAAAAAGTCAGTGTTCTATGGGAGGAAGTTATTGATACATTTATGAAGTGCAGAACTTATTTTAAAACAGTTTCATTATCCAATGCCTCACCTATAAGTCTGTACCTGCTTCAGCATCTGAGTATCAGCAACACAGAAACGTCTGCTGTGCGCTGTCTGGGTTGTGAGAGCAGGGACCCCCCCACCCCCACCCCTTCCCTTTCTGCTGCTCTTCTTTGCTTAACTGTACTTTCTAAACTTTTCACAATGGTTGTAATTATTCGGTAATCATAAAAAAATTAAAGCAAAATTGTTTACTCTGAACTGGGAAGAATGAAAATCAAACGATACAGGAAAGTCTGCCTTTGAATGAGAAGCACTTTTTTTTTTATCATGTATCTTCCTTCATTTCCCTTGATCATCTTAGCATTTCATAATGACCCACTAGCAAAGTTTCTGCTTCCTCTGTCCACGACCTCCGTTCTGCTGGCCTCGAGGTCTTCATTCCAAAAGGAGGGAGGCTTCCGCCCGGGACACAGCCGTGGTTCCACAGAACGGGGAGCTGCGGCTGCCACCGGCCACTTTGAATCCCTCTTACCTCTGAATCGACAGCAGAGAAGGGGGTTCCTGAGCTGCCTGCGGTGAGAAACCTTGACCGTCAAAGGGAAACCGGATGACAGCTCCACCACGGGGGCTCCCCGAGGGTGTCTCTCATGTCCCCAGGCGCTGTAATTGAAGTCAGTGAGAACCACAACCACCCAGTCCAGGCAGGACTGCTCAACGGTGGGCCCGCCCAGGCGGGTGAAGGAGCAGGGCCAGCTCGGGCGCTTGCTGAAGGCCCAGGGCGTCCGGGCAGGTGGGGGAAGGAGGTTATAAATGCAGCCTCGACCTGGTGACCAGGTAGAAACGCGAGGCCTGTCGTGTCACCCTCCTTCTGCTGTGCGTGTTTGTGCATAAAGTCTATCAAGTAAGTCTGTCTTATGTTTAACATAAAACCTGTATTTGAAATAAAATCTCTATTTCACGGACAAATAAATCTATGACAGACCTCTGTTTTCTTCCCTCTCTTAGTCACTGATCACACACATGATGTATTAATCTTACGTCGTGGGATTTAAGTCTCGGGCCATCACACGGAGAGAGACACCGCCCAAGGGCCGGGCGCCCTCCCCGGGGAAAGCACTGCTGGGTCTTTGGTTGAGGGCAGGACAGCGGCCTTGTGCCGGGGGTCATGACCTTGTTCTTATCTTTGAAGACGAAGTTTGGTTTAAGGAGAGGCGTCCTGGTGCCAAGTCGACAAGGGATGGGCTGTGATGGTTGATGTCATGTGTCACAGTGGGGTGGATTGGGGTGAGGGTAAGTTAAATTCACAGCGTCTGAGTAAGCAGATCTCCTCCATGGTGTGGGTGGGCCTCATCCATCGACTGAATGCCTGAACATAACTAAGCGACCAGCCTCCCTGAGCAAGCGGGCTGCCTCTCGCAGGCCATCTACACACTGGGGCTGTACCGTCGGCTGTCTTGTGCCATCGGGCATCTGCATGGCCTTCGGTGCCCCTGGGCCTCCACCTGACGGCCGCACTGCAGATCCTGGATGGGCCAGCACCATGACACATGAGCCAGCGCCTCCTAACACGCCTCTCCTCCTCTCTCTCCTGTGCATAGACATGTACACATGTGTATGTGCACACACACAGCCCTTACGTGTCATCGCGTATCTCCCTGGGGTCTGTTCCCTGGAGACCCCTGACCAGCACGCCACCCACCCCTGCTTCCAAGCCAGGCGGATTCATCTCTGTGCAGCCAGCGACTAAGAAACGAGCTTCAGTCCTTTTTGAAACAGTGGTTTTGAGTGCTTGTCCTTGCTCTCACACTCTCAGCTCCAGTATCTTCCAGGCATGCTGGGCATCCTGGGAAGACGCCTGGGGTGGAGGGTCATGGTGGGAGGGGGCGCAGGAGGGACAGGAAACACCCTCCTACTCAGGGAGGGTCCCCAGAGCAGCACAGGGACCTGCGGGTGGGTCTCCTCCAGGATGTGCAGGGAGTGCCGTCCTTTCTGACTGTTAATGCAGAGCATCCCTTGTGATGTGAGTTCTGAAGGTGAAATGAATGACCGTCCATGGTGGAGACTTCAAGTCTGGGGGCAAGAGCTGATAGCAGGGCAAAGGGCTCGGTGACTAAGACATCGGGTAATGGTTCTCAGGCTCCAGTGGCCCGCGGGCCTCCCTGGAATGGAGCGCTGCCCTCCCCGGACCGGAGCGCTGCCCTCCCCCCCGCCCCGGCCCCCCTCCACCCCGTGTGCAAGGCGGGGCATGAGCAGTGGAACGGCCTCTCCATCTTGGATAAAGGCCTGCTCAGCCCACCCGAAGGACCAAAATGGGAAAACAAAAATGACTCGAGCTGATGCTGCAGTCAGGATGACAAACGCAGGGGCGTGAGATGACGTTTTGAGTTAAAATAGTTCAGGCTTCAATGCACGTGCTCTTTGGTTCTGTGATGTCCTTTGGCACCAGCAGGTGCACGGACAGACCCTCAGAATGAAGGCAAGTCCACCCTAGAGGCTGGGAGATGACGTCATCTTCAGAACGCACTTTTAAATGCTGAATAACAAACCAAACCTGTTGCAGTCAGGCTGTTGCCAGGCACAAGCCCGCTCCCCGCCCCGGGGTGGGCCCCGCTGCTCCTCACCACCAGCCTGTGCGTTGCTTCTGGCATTAACCCCACTTACAAGGACGGCGTCAAGAAAGGGCAGGTCTGCCCAGGTCCCACGATTAGCCGCAGCAGGGACGAGCTCACAGCCCCCCTAAAATCTACAGCTGCTTCCCCCCGACTTCGCTTCAGACCCAGAGATTAAACAGAAACAGGAGGAGCGCAGCCTAAGGACAGTTCTTACTTTACATAATCATTTCTCTAAAATATCTCTGCCCCCAACACACAGTTATTATGGGCTTGTGCTTTGTGAGTAACACGGAGCTCGTTTTGGATTCCTGCATTAATCAGGGTTTCCCAGAGAAACCTGGAGGTTTGCAGGACAGACACAGAGAGAGATCAGAGGAGACTCGCTCTAGGAACTGGCTCCTGGGCTACGGAAGCTGAGAAGTCCTGTGACCTGCTGTCTGCAGCCTGGAGCCCCTGGGAGAGCTTGGGGGGCCTGAGAAATGGGGGCGGGATGGGGGTGGGGGCGTGTTTGGTCTGAGTTTAAAAAGTTGAGAGTCAGGAGCACTGACGTCTGGGGCTGCGAGAGAGTGGGTGTCCCAGCTCAAGCAGGGAGACAGCTCACCCTCCTCCGCCTTTGTGTTCCGTCCAGGCCTCGGCGGATTGGGTGATGGCCACCCGCTTTGGAGACGGACATTGTCTTGACCCTGTCCACTGACTCAAGGGCCGGCCTCCTCTGAAAATACCCTCAGACACTCCCAGACGTCTTGCCAGCCACCTGGCCGTCCTCAGGCCGGAGTGGCACATGAAATCACCCACCACAGCTCCACATTGGTGCTTTTTAATGTTCCATATGGATGATTTTCAAAAACCTAAAATACGGTTTTCACCTGAGCAGTCCCAAAAGCACAACCAGCAGGCGTGTTAAGAGCGCTTCCCTCCTGCAGGCCTGCCCTGGGGGCGCGGCGCCGCCCGCCGGTGTCGGCCGGCGGGGGGACACCTTCCCCGTGCTGATGCAGCCTCTAGACAAGTGCCCTCTTTGGCCCCGGTCCCTGGGACCCGTGAGGTTTGGACCCAGTCACTAAGTTCCCACATAGCTCGACCAGGTTAGACTCGAATTCTCACACGTGATTTGACACACTTAAAATTCCTCCTCTCTCCCAAACAAGCCCAGTCATCAGTAGCGTCTTGTCACTGCGTCCCACTTGGTCTGGTGTTCTGATAGCTCATATTTTCCCCCAGCCTCTCTTTTGCCCCAAACAGGCTTGTCCAACAGCATCTGGTGCTGCTCCCTCCACTGACTTGATTAGATCAGGCGAGATCCTTTTTATTTTTTCAGTGGAGATACTGGAGATTGAACCCAGGACCTTGTGCATGCTAAGCACACGCTTCACCACTGAGCTGTATCCACCTCCCCCGGACTTACAAAACTTTTGTTTTAATGGAGAGGTGAGATCCTTTGATCCAAGGTGTCCACCTTCAGGCACCCGATCCCAGGACCAAGCAGGTTCTCTCAGGAACTTCGGTCCCAGGCAGCACAGGCAGGCTGCGAGTTGGTGGTGGGCGCAGGTGTCAGGTCACGTGCAATGGGGTGACAGTGCTGTCATGGATGGAGCAGGAAATCGGAGAGAACCATGGGGGGCCCTGCAGCTGGTGGGGGGCGGCCTCAGTTCCCCGCCCCCAGGCCCTGGGGCTGCTGGTGCTTCGACCCCTGGGTCTCCACTGCCTGTGTGGGGGCGCATCACCTCTCTGCAGAGCCCCTCCCCGCCTCACTGTCCTGAGAGGATGCCCACCCTCCCAGCGCTCGGCCTCCTCCCTTCTCAGCGCCCAGAGGGTCCAGATGGACTCAGCTGATGCGTCTGCACAAGAGAGAGCCTGCAGAAGCAGCCGAGGACGGAGGAAGGAGAAGCACTGAGACCTTTTTTAAAAACTACTGGCTCTCAGAACAAAGCGTTTTCAAACAGGAAGTTAACTTATTACTATAATATGATATGATACCATAAATTTAGCCCTTGGCCTTTCCTTCCTAGGCAAGGCTAGATTTAAATAAATTATCCTACAATTGTGAGTCTTTTCTTGAGCTCAAAACATTTCAACTTTAGAAAAAAACCAGACTTTACTTTTGAAAAGTCTCCTTTTCCATGTTCTTCAAAGAAATCCACTCGCAAAGAAGCATCCCTGTTCCGGCCACACTCGGACGTTCGTGATTTCAAGACGGCGCGTTCGCTTCTGCCCCGGGGTCCTGGAGAGTCTGGAGGACGGGGTCTTGCTGAATAAACTGCACGTGAAAAAGACTAATTGGTCCCCGCATGGAGGCCTGCGGCTCTTGACTTTTAAAATATTTATTGAACACAAACACTTGCAGGCACATGAAAAGGCTTCTCCCGGATTCCTCTTGACCTTCCGTGACCTCCCCCCGAGAGCATGCTGCTTTCTCCCCTGGGGATGATTAAAACCGGAGAGGCCTTTATTTATTCTTCAGGAGTCCCTAAGAATTCGCAGAAGTTTTAAAAATTAACCAGGACCCAGGCCGGCAGCGCCCGCCCTGCCAAGCCCCCCTCTGCATCCTGGGCCGCGAGGGCCACACAGCACAGTCACGGCTTCCGGACTCACCATGCGGGGGCCAAACCCACCTTCCACGTCAGCGGCTAAGGCCCCCTAACGTCCTGCAGCCCTCGGCGGGGTCTTCCCTGTACTCGGTCTTTTCCACCAAGGGACAAAGTGCCACCAGTGTCTTCACGAGCCTCCCCCACAGACGGTGTTTGGGGAACGCGGTGCCCACGCCTGGCTTTCGAGTCTGCCTAAGGCGTTAGGCTGTCCTAAGGGGTTATTGTAACTGAAACCCAAAATATGTCACTGTCATCGTTGAAAAGAAAGCCTAATTCAGTCTCATTGTTTTGCATCTCTCCTTCTGACTCTGACGTCTGTTTAGTTCAGAGGGTAAACATCCTCCCTTCTCCTATCCCCTCTCAGGACAGAGCTCTCTCCTCTGCGGCCGCAGCTGCAGCGCCCGGAGGGGCTGACGGCGTCTGGGCCGGGCGCGGGGGTGGCCTGCGCCACCCTCTGAGCGCAGCAGCGTGACTTAAAACCCATCTCTTTGTCCAGTAGCAAAGAGATCCTAGACACGTCTTCCCTCATCGGCGCTCCACTTTAGCAATGGTTTTGATCCCTCCCTGTTCCTGTCCAACACTTCTCCTTGGATGTGGTCACACTTGGATGCGGATTTGCAGCCCACCTCCCTCGGATTGTCCAGGTGTGTGTGTTTCTTTAAGTTCCTTAGATCTGCAATTTTAAACTCATGAAATAGTCCATACTTCCTTGACTGTGTGTCCAGCACTGGATTTTGAGTCTTACTACAGAGAAGCCAAATGCACTTTGTTAAGAAAAGACGCAGGGCTCCCTAAAATAGCCGAAGTCAGAAAATGAGAATTTTAAATAAAAATATCTATTCTCCAAAATTCCTACTACCTGCATTCAGTCACCCAGGCTCTTGGGGTCATGCTGCTATGGTTCTCCCAGGGCTCCCGCAGGGACGGGGCCTCCGGCATCTGAAGACCCCCTACCCTCGGCTCTTTCTCTCTCCCACTCTCGTGTTTTGAATAAAGATGTCCTGTTGAGAATCGCTTGAGACCAACACGTCCACAGCCCGGAGAGCGCACTAACCCGGAGTCCAGAGGACTGGATTCAGGTAAAAGTGCCCGGCGTAGCTGCCCTTTGATCTCCACCAGGGCCCGGCGCTGGCCCCGGAAGGCACAGCGGGGGCTGCAGTGCCACTGTGTGCGGAGCAGAATGGGATGCTGGGCCCCCCCCACACACGGAAGAGCTTGGTTTTCGTCTACCCCATAATTTCCCCGTTCTGCTGTGTGGAGAAATCACTGCTGGCAGACGGGGCGGCGCTGGAACCGGCGTGTGCTTTCTTATTAGGATATTGTGACTCTGTTCTCTCCTCTCCTCCCCAGGCTTCCTCAAAAAATGTAAATGCCTCTTTACTAAAACGAACCAAGGCACAGGGAAACCCCGGAGAGGAGCCGGGGAGAGGTTTCCTGTGGCCCGGGCGTCTGGTCCCAGCACGGGGAGGGGGTCCCTGATGCGGGGACACTGGCAGGAACACAGGATGGGGTCTGGACGTCAAGTGGCCCCACAGGGCCCTGCTCGAAACGCGAGGCTGCGCCCTGAGCCCTGCCGGGGCTGGAAACCCTCTTTCCCTGAAAGCCGAGCCAGCCGCCTCCTGCGACTGGACTCGGTCGCTCGGAGAACGTGCACAGTCGTCTCAGCTTAGAGGCCACAGAAACTGGCTTGGTCATCTGATTCCACCCGGCGGAAGCTGATAAGAGGTCAAACCACAGAGAACGGGGGCACCTACTGCCCAAAGCGTCTGTTTCTCACAGGACAGTTGAACCGCTTCGCTGCCGGGGCAGAGCCCAGGTTCCAGCTCGGGGTCACGGGAGGCACTGCGCGTTCCAGTTTCTTTTTTATACCACAATTTCATACGGTATTACACGCGTTTCTTAAAAAGAGTCATGCGAAACCCTCCTTACACACAAAGCTCAACTTTATTTATCCTAAAGTCTTGTGTGAGGTTTAAGTGGTGTTGCATGCTAAGCAGAGCGTGATGAGAAATTCCGTGGTGAATTTCCACAAAAGCCGTGACCCACCAAACAGCATCGAATGAGTCTCCACCCCAGGCTTCTCTGTCAGGTTAGCAAGTCTGAGCAGCGCCTTCGGAGGAAGAAGGTATTTCTGGTAAATCCCTTATTTATATAAAAACAGTTTAGACGTTCCTGTGATTTCGTCTTTGTTCTTCAGGGACTCGACTGTAACTCATGAACTGGCCACGTGTAAGTCACACCACACTTCCTCCATTCGTCCTCAGTTCCCACCCAGTCTGTTTACCAGCGTCCTCATCCTTTGTGTGAACCGCTATCAGCCGGGAAGGGATTTGCTGAGGCCACAGGAGGCAGGAGGAGGGGGTGGGGTGGGTGGGGGCGCTGCCCCCGCAGAGCTGCCCCAAGGCACCGAGGCGCGGGCCTGCGGCTCAGGGGACCCTCCCGTCATCTCTGGAGCGAGGAGGCCCCGCTGCTGCCTCTCCCGGTGCTCAGTCCACGTCCATGCTTATAATTTAGGTCGCTTCTCTTCTCATCCAGAAAAACACGAATAAGAGTTTTCTTTTTGGTGCACGGAGTGAGGGGCAGCGGGGCGATGTGCAGGGGTCCCCGCTCAGGCTGCGCCTCGCACTGGCCGTGTCCCCAGGCCTCGGGCCTGGTTGAGGGGGTGGTCAAGGTGCCGTGGGGGTCATGACCAGGGAAGAGCCCCCGCCTCCGCTGCTGCGTTTCCCATTTCCAGGTGTCCTTCAGCACGGAACCCACTCCCTCGTGTTTTGTGTCCAACCCGACTGCCTCTGTGAGTCCAGAGAGAGAAGACACAGCTCTCGGGACCGTAGGATGTGCTGTCTCCACACCGCAGGCTCAGCGCCCCGACCCGGGCACCGGGCACCAGGAGAGGCACTCCCGGGCTCGGCCAGCACTCGTTGGGGCAGGTCCCCTCCCAGGGCCCAGCTCCCAGAGCATCCGTATCTCCTGTGGTTTCCAGCTGCCCAGGCGCACCCAAGAGCGTCTTGTGGGGACTGGACCGGCCCCACCGCCCCCTGCCGGCCCCGTGCCCTCCCCTCTGAGTGCCACGCAGGGCGGGATGGTTGTCACATCGGAGGTGTCAGGGCCCCCCCAACGTCCTCAGAGGGGACAGGATGGCCACCCCCGGCATGGCATCCTGCCAGAGGCGGGTCCAGGACCATGAGGGTCCTGAGGGGCCCGTGCGTCCACGGTACACCGTTTCTTCTCGGGATGTTTAATATTTAACGTGTCCGATGGGCTAAACCAACCTGCTTAATCAACTGTTTAACTTGAGACATTTCCATCTCCGCCAGAGTCTAAATCAGGTGGGGCCGGCGAGCAGGTGGCTGAAGGCCACGCCTTGGGGTCCTGAGCTGAAGCCACCCTGCCCATGTTGCTTTTGTCCACTTGTGGCTCTTCACAGCCATCTGAGCCTCGGATCCGCCCCGCCTGGGCAGTGTTTACACCCAGGGCGCCAGGAGCGGGCCCGTCTCAGGGCCCCTGACGTCTGTCCACCTCGGCGGGCGACAGAGGAGCGACATGACTGGACCAAAGGATGGACGAAATTTTGAAGGACAGGCTGGTGGTCGGCAGAGGGGCAGTGGCTGCAAAATTGGATCCTGTGGCTGATTTTGTTAATAAACCCTCTTTTCTTCACAGTGGAGTTGAGTCTTTTCAGTTCGACCCAATAAGGAAACCCCAAACCAAAAATGTGCCTTTTTCTTTCTACAAATGCATGCTGAGCCCCCTCTGCACAGGCTGGGTGCTCCTCAGCTGGTGGGCCAGCCTGCGGGGCCCTCACCCCAGCCACGCAGGGACCAAAGCAAGGGCTTTCTGCAGGATGCCCAGCTCTGTGGGGCAGGGTTGGGAGTGGAAGCCGGTCTCTGGGCTCTGAGCAATGGAGGATGCATCTGAGGACGGTCCACGGGCCGGAGCAGGCCGCGCGCCCACGCCTGCCTCCTTCCTCTGAGCCCCCCAGGCCCGGGCAGGAGGAGACGGGAGAGCAAGAGCCCGGCGCCGCCAGCACCTCCCCCTCAGCTCGCCCCACGCCGGGCTTTGCCGGCTCCACGTCGTGGCAGCGGAGACTGCGCCACGAGGGAGAAGCCTCTCTGCACAACCCTGTAGAGCGTGGGCTCGGGAGGGAGGCGCTCCCTGCGTGACTGGCGGTGCCTCCTGCCGGCTCTGGAGCATCCCCTCCCTTCCCGGGGGGTGGAGAAGCGCTTCCCTTTCCTGCGCCTCCTGGCCCGCAGGCCCTCTCCCATCCCCTGAGGACGGCGCGGCGCTCTCCTAGAATAGGTGCCTGTGCTTTCAGAACGGCCTTTCCAGATGGCAGCTGTGGCCCGGCCGCTGGGGGCCAGCCCAGGCCCGGCCCAGACGCCGGGTGGGGTGGCTCCTGTCGGCCAATGGGGCTCAAGGACAAGGGGTTTTCATGGCTGATCCTGTCCTGGGCCCCGCTCCGGTCTCAGGGCCACTATAACTGGGGGCCCCTTGCATTTCTGAGGTCCCCCATATTCAGTCCCAGGGCCCCTCTTCTTCTTCACGGTTGGGGTCAGATGTGAGAGGCGACCACAGGCAGGAACAGCAGGACTCTCTCCTTCAGCTCAAAGAGCCTCCAAGCGGCGGGGGCAGGATGGACAAGGGGACAGGAGGGGGAGGGGTGTGGGTCAGTGTTAGCCTGGCTTCCCTGGGCCCCAGCGGTAGAAATTAAGAGCCACGCCAAAGCCCTCCTCTGTCAGGTCATCACGAAGTCCGGATTCTGAAAGGTTACCATTGAGGTCAATGTATCTCCGATGGATCACGGTAACATCAACCCAGCAGGGAACTGAGTTTCTGAAGAAACCGAATTATTCACTCCAACTTTTCTCCACTTTTGAATATCAGAACTATCACCAAAGGTCTGTCCAGATTATGTCCTACAGAAGCTTTAAAAGTAGACACCAACTTGGTTTTTAAAATGTGCGCAGGGCCCATAGTTGACTCTGTGCTGAGCCTGTAAAGAAGTAAAGCTGATGACACCTCGTGCGAGACGTTGCATTACGGACCTACCCACATCGGGCGAGAAGGCACGTGCTCAGGCCCCCACGTGCTCGGCCAGTTCGCAGCCGGCGGGGAAGGTCTGAGGGCCTCCCCGCCCAGCGCCTGCCGCAGGAGGAGAGCTTTGCTCGCGGCCACTCGGGATTAGTTGGGAAGGGGCGCCCGTGTGCGCACTGGTGTTCAGGCCCTGTGTCTGGGCAGAGCTCTTTTCCAGCCAACCCTGAAAACAACCAGACGGAAGCAGCCGGGACCCTCAGACAAGCCCCCAGGGCGTCGCTGCCCCTCCAGGAGCTTCCTGGCGCTGCAGGGGGAAGCGGGGCTGACGCCTGCCGGCCCTGCGCACAGCCGGCTCCCTGCACAGCGAGCGGCGCGAGCCGGGCGCTTCCGCTTAAGAGCAGGCCCCTTCAGCTCGTCTGATGCAGACGGCCAGGGCGGAGTTTAAAGCCTCATCGGTATCTTTGCCTCAGTATTGGAAACGCTGCTTCTTTTGGAGGGTAAACCAACTTGCATGCATTTGCCATTTCGGTGCACAAACAATAAAGACCAGGCGTTATGTTTGGACCTGGAAACTTACAGGCGGCTCCGCGAAGACTGAGTGGGGACAGCGGCTCGTCCTGGCCTGGGTGGCAGGCTCAGCACGTGATCTAAAGCAGCTTCTGAAGGCTGTGCCAACGCTACCACTGCCCTCTGGCTGTGAGCCGGGAAAACCAGCCCCTGCGAGGTTACACGGCCTTCTCAGCTTCACATGGCTCCGGGGCAGCATCCACCCCGAGGTGCAGCTTCCCTCTGGTCTCGCGCTGGAGGGGCCCTCCCTCTCCCTCTCCCTCTTCCTCTCCCTCTGCTTCTGCTTCACAGAAAACCATGCTCTTCTCCCCGACAAGCAGGTCTGTGAGACTCGGAAGCCCTCTGAGCAGCTAGGAGCCCCCTCCCCAGCGGGTGGGGCCCCACGTGTCCTGTGTTCTGGCCCCCTCCCTCCTGAGACCTCTGGGATTTAGGAAGCATGCTTCCTTCCTTCCTTTTTCATGTATTTTCCTTTTTTAAAAATTGAAGTACATTTTATTTACAGTATTATGTTAGCTTCAGGTGTACAACACAATGATCAGTGTTCTTACAGTTTATAACACATTACAAGCTATTACGAGGCCATGGCTACAATTTCCTGTGCTGTACAATGTGTCCTTGTCACTCAGTTTGCATGTTTCCTTCTTAGCAGAGCCGGGCTTCCCATACCATCGTTCCACCGTAAGTTTTCAAGTCCTGCTTTGGGAGTGACACGTGATGCCTCTGGCTGAGGGTGAAGACGGCATCAAAGGGCGTTTGAGAGAGAAAAGTGCTTGAGTCTCTTTGAGAAAGAGAGACCCTGGGACACAAGAGCCAGGCAGCCGCGGCCACGCTACACATCGGGCTCAGCAAGGCGCTTTTGTAGCCACCATGGGCCGGGCCCTGGTGCAGGTTGAGGACCTGCTGGGACGTGGGCAGGGGGTGGGGGGCGTTCACAGACGCCAGCCCCCTGCCCTCCCCGCCGCAGGGACTTCCACACTTGGAGGTGGACCTGCTGCTGCTTTACCTCTGGCCGCGGTCAGCCACCAACAGGACAGGGACGCACACTCCCATCTGAGCATGGACTTCTAACCCTCACCCTCCCCGCACGGATGCCTCGAGGGCTCCCCGGACACAGGATGCCAAGAGATGACCTGCTGTGGGTGGGAAGGGACCAGGAGAGGTCATCTGAGGGAGAGGCCTTCTGAAACCCCCTTCGCAGCTGTGACCTCCACCCAGCAGAGGCAGGCAGGAGCCTGCGGGCGCCAGCACACACGTCCGTCAGTCCCCGCCCACCGCGGCACTCACGTGGTCTCCAGACACTGGCTGCCGCCCTTCCTGCGCTGCTTGCTTGGACGCAGCTCCCTCCGGACAGCACAGGTGCCAGGAATTGGGTGGCTACTGATGTTCACCTCGGAACTGAGCAGCTTGGGCTGCCCCACCTCACGGGAAGTCTCAGGGGAGTGTCGCTGGTCTCCCCTTTCTAATCGAAGCAGGTAGGCACACAGGTACGTGGTGGACCCACAAATGGGTCCCTAGGGTGCGACGCAGGGAGACACAGATGGAGGCCGACAGGCGGATGCTCGGGCGCACGGGCGGAGGCACTTGTTGCAGAGCTGTTCTTTTTTCCTGTGACTCAAGTTTATTTCCTTCTCGGTTTGTTCTAACGTGTTTGTTCACCTGGAGCGCACTCCTGCCCAGCGAGTCCTCGGTCTTGGCGCGTCTACTCCATCAGCAGGTGCCATCTGCCTGCTCCCTCCTGGTCTGCAGGTGTGAGATGCCAGCCTGTGGACTGGTGACACTGACCCACCGAAAACCAGTCCATCCAAAACCTACTCGGGGTCACGGCCAGGCGTGGGGAGAGGCAGCCCGGCCCGGGGAGTGGGGAGCACGTGGGCGAACCTCATCCCCTCTCCCGCCCTCTGTGCCTCTTCCTTGCAGGCGGAGGCTTGGGCGAGGTCCTGGATCCCTGGGGCCTAACCACAGTCAGCACAGCCATGGGGGAGAAGGAGGCCTAACAGCACGGCCTCGGGCGGGTGGGAGGGTTTTCCCGTGGGAACCAGGTTGAAAGAAGCCGCTGGGAAGTGCTCCTGACGCTTATTTCTCACTCCCTGGTTTTGGAAGCGTGAGCCTGTGGTCAGCGGCTTCGGGAAGAGCTCCTTCAGGGCGTTTCCTCCTGAGAATGGATCTGCACACGCATGAGCGCTGTCCGCGCCTCTCACTGGAAAACATGGAGCAGCAGCACCCTAGGCGCGGGGACGAGACATGAGGCCCGAGAGTCACTGCACGGACCTGGGCTCCACGTGGCCAAGGCCGCCCGAGCGCCCGTCAGAGCCGCTGCTGCGGCCTCGCCCGCTGGGCGCCCTCACAAAGGGACAGAGCGGGTTGACGGGCCTTCTGCCGCGAATGCAGAGAACCCCTGGGGGGGAGTTCTTTTTAAATTTAAATATATGGTGGAGATCTTTGAAAATGTGTACGTTTGAAGGACAACCACCGAAATAAGAGAGACTGTATTTTAACATGTACACTGTTCCCAACTCATAGGCAGAATGAAAAATAAAGTACAACTAAACTCCTACAAAGCAAAGGAAGACGTATTGTAATTGGAGAACAAAAAACAAGATATTAGAACAAATTCAAACAAACTCAAAGTTGTAAATGGACCGAAGTAGCCATTAAAATATGAGGGAGGATCGTGTGTAAAACACAGCTTCTCGGAAGGGCTGAAAATAATCAGACGTGAGCAGATTTATCAGGAGACACAAGTGACAATATGAATGAATGAACAGATTTTAAAGAAAGCAGCATCATGAGGGCACCAGCTGCCAGTGTGTATGAGAAAAAGATAAACTCACCAGGAGAATAAAGCCCTCGGAGAGTAGCGACCTGACAGGTCCTCACCTGTGCACGGCGGATCCACAGTTGCGGGGGACACGTCACCGAACCTGCTCGGGGACCAAGAGCCTAAGCAGATAAATGATACGGCTTCAGGGGTTCGAAGGACTCCCCTTCTCACGGGTACAGGTGAAGCCCTGCCAAAAAACTGCACACGACAGTCTCCAAAAACCGGCCCAAGGCCGCCACAAAGGAGCCTCAACAAACAGGAACCGACAACAAAACAGAAGACTCGTGGACGGCAAGTCCGAGTCCTCGACCTCGCGATCCATCAGAAATGGGTAGCAAGAAGACAGCCCACAGGACTCCTTCTGTTTGGAAGTTTTTCTAAGGAGTTCACAGGTCAGAGAAGAAAAAATAATGGAAACGAAAGACATTTGCCCAAATGCACCACGACACATGCATCTCCAGCTGCGGGATTCGGCTTAGGCGGCTTAGGCGCTGCGAGGCGGAGCCTCAGCTGAGCGCAGCAGGCGAACTGACCCACCCCCGAAGGAAGCGGAGGGAGGGAACGGTACTAGTGAGGGTAGAAACGGCTGCAAGGGGGCAGGAAGGGGAAGTCCTGAAGTTTCATGCGCTGCAGCCTTTCCTCTTTGTTCGGGTGACCTGTTTTCTTTGGGGAACTGCCACCTCCCCTTCCCGTGGGATTTGGGAATGGAGCTGTCAATCAAAGTACCTCTCCCTTCTCCCCAAGAAGCTAGCATTTTTGAGGCCTATACAAGCTAGTTACCTGGACTCTCAAACCTGGTTCAGCGAGGAACCTGCAAGACTCTGTATTTTGATGGTTTTTTCCAGGAGCTTGTTTCTACATCAAACACAAGCCTTCACCGAAGAAAGTTCCTGAAGTGTTGAGTCTTGGTCTCGGAGACTCGGGAAAATAGTCTAAAAGCTCCAGGAACGTTGGGTGTTGCGAATGAGGGGAAGTGCAGTGTGTCTTCCAGGACCTTTAGGACCAGACAGATGCCAATTAAATGCCAAGGGACAATACGCTTTTCAGCTGAGGACCAGCGTCCTCCGGACGTAGCTCAGAGAGCTGCTGTTTGCAGAGCTTTGCAAAGTTAGCACTTTGGGAACGCGGGGCTTTGGTCTGTACCCAACCCCTTCACGGGAGGGTGGAAATCCTCCCTCGGTCTCTGGGGATCAGCCTTCGACAAGCCCATCAGCTGTGCAGGGCTCAGCGGCACTAGGGATTAAAAATGACTCTATTTATCGCAGACAGCCTGCAGGCTTCCCTCGACTGAGGGGACCGGAGAAGGAACAGCCTTCTGCCACGCACCGCGTTAGGGATGCTCTGAGGGCTGGAACGGGTCCCTTGCGTGCCCTCCGCTCCTCGACTCCAGAGATGCTCTCTCCTCCCCTTCTCTTCATGGCGAGTGCCTCCGTCGGCACAGATGCCAACCCCTGCACGAGTATCTCTGAGCATGGCTGACCCGTTAGCAGAGACTGACCGGACAGGCCACCATCGTTACCTGTCACCCAGCAGGTGAAGTGTGTCACAGAAACCAAAACAGGACACGGGCATGGAGGCGAAGGAACACAATTAAGGAAAGTGAAGTTAAAGCTCACGAGTTAATGATTTGCCGTTTCGATTGCTGTGGATTTTATCCTTGGCCAGGAGAGCGTGGCTGAGAAAAACATAAACGTGGAAATAAAATAGAGTAGAAGATAAAACAGAATAAGAATTTTCAAATGGAAGCAAAAATTCTGATTAGAAAGTCTTGTTTTTATCAGGATGTTCTTAGAGATGAGGCTATGTTCTTGTCTCATTTCTTAAATGAGTGACACAGGCAACCTCTTGAGTTTCTTTGCATTTCAGGCCCCTTGCCTGGGGTGCCTCCTGCCAGAGACGGGGGAGGCCCTCAAACCACAGAACGGCCAGCGTTCTTGCCACGCGCATGCGCGGGCCTCCTCAACGCCTCCCGGGGTGGCGCTGGCCACGCCCCTGAGCAGGACCACCTGTCTCTGCCCAGACCCAGTTCAGCACAGCTGACCACATGCCTTTCCAAATACAAGTCTAACAGGTTCTCCTGCTGAGCATACACTGGACGATGACCAGACCCCCTGTGACATGGGCTCTGACCCCCAGCTGGCAGCCACGTGACCAGGAAGCTGACCCCACCCTCCGTCTGCAGCAAACATCCCAGGAAGCCAGTGAGTCAGAGCTGCGGGAAGGCAGGTCGCTGTCTGCAGGGACGTCTGTGAGCAAAGCTGAACAGGAAGGTCTGTCACCATCCGCCCCGACCGGGCAGGACCTGACCTACGGCCAACAGCTGCCCTAATGTCTGTCCCCGCGTCCAGCTCAGGACCAACCGGAGGAACCCCAAGTGCTCCCCTCACCAACCTCCTAGGAGCCCCACTTCTCGTAACCCCCGCCTCCACCGCCCCTGCACCCCCTTTCCCCCCGGAAGCTCTCTCGTCCCCGGTGCCCAGACTCTGCCAGATGCTAGTGACGCTAGTGACGTCACTGAGGGTGGCCGAGCCCCTCGCTGCAGCAGCACCACCTGAGCAGCCCCTGCTTGCTCCCACGTGGGCCGCCTGCCCTCGTCCCCACAGCTCGTGGACTCCCATGCATCGGCCAGGATCAGGACCCCCGTGGACCACCCTGCTGGGACCCTCACCTCTGTCCCACCGCAGCTCCAGACCCCTGCCAGCCCTGCACCACCCCCTCCCCTCCGCCCCCCTTCTCAGCACAGGCCCCTCTCCTCCCAGGTAAACCCCTAACTGCACCGTGGGCCCCGAGTCCAAACAGCGCTCCCTCCCGGGCCCCGCGCAGGGCCCGGCCTCTCGGGGGCTGTTGGGCTGCCCTGCTGGCTGTGTTGCTCTCGGGCGCAGCCCGCCTCCCCGGGCTGGCGCCTGTGGCCTGCAGCCCCCACCTGCGTGCAGCACAGCTCCTGTAGGAGACGTGCTCAGGGAGGGACTTCGGTGAAAGCAACCCTCGTCTCGCAGCTCTTCCCGCTGTGAGCGCGGAGGGGCGCTCGGCGGCGCAGCCGTCACCGGACCGGGGAGTGTGCTTCCCGCAGTCCCAGGGGCCGGGCCTCCGCGATGGGGGCTCCGGGGGCAGGTTGCCTTTGCTCTTGGCCTGCGCCTGCAGCCACCTGTGCCCCCAGGACCCCTTCCCATCCCACCCCCAGGGCCTCAGCTCCCCCGACCGCCTCCCAAGGCCCCGCCTCCACACGCCTCCCCTCTGGGGTTAGAGGTTCCACACGTGAAGCCTGGGGACAAGCACACTCAGTCCACAATAAATGATAAATATCCTGTTTCCTTGGATTATACGAGATGGTTTGATTGAATACCTGGGGTATTGTCTCTGAAATAATCGCACTGTTTTTCTAACTCCTCTGAATCAGCAATCCTTCTAAGTTTAATTTCTACCTTAGCTTGACTTTGATACTTAGGAAGAACTGGTTCATCCTTTTATCTTTTTAATTGTTTGCTAAAATTTTTGTATTTCAGTCATGCTGGAAGTTTCAAATGCTTTCTAATGATCCCAAAAGTCAAATAGTAAATTGTCTTAAAGAAAAGAAAAGCCTTAGGGCTGGGGAAATAGTCCACCTGTCTTCAGACGCACTTGACGGGCCCTTATCGTCCTGTCATCCCCTCCCCCCTCCTCGTCACAGGTCACCTGCGGCTCATGGGAGCTTCCTGCTTTAGTTCCCCTTCATTCTGAGCAGTTACAACCATTTCTGTTCAGAGAAAATATGCTAAAAATATGAAATACTCAAGCAAATAAACGGAAGGTCTCCATCTCTGCTTTGCGCATGCTGCCTGAACCGTCTGCTTTTCTCGCACATCTCTCTTCTCTGAGTTGACAGGACCTCAGATGCGCTGTCGCTTAGGACTGGACTGCGGCCGGACCCCGACCACCTTCTTGTCACTGATGTTCTCAGCTTTACTTTTGTTCTTTAAGGCACTTCCCCCGAAGAGCCCTCTCCCCTGGTACTTGCCCCTGGGAGACGCTCGTCCCGCCAGCAATGCTCACAGGGGTCAGAGACTCTCACTGCCGCCTCCCTGACAGGGGGCCACCTGCCCGCTCTTCCCACCCCCAGCTCCTCTCCGCCCTCCCTCCTGCTCCTCAGACAGGAATGCGACCTGGTGGGCAGACACCCCGGGCCCACTTTCCACACCTCCATTTCCTCCTCCCACCAAACCCCAAGGGCTCACCAACCTCAATTTAGACAAAGGAGCAGCCCCAGGGAGGGCGCACTGATGGCCAGGCTGGGGTCTGAACCCTGTGCTGGGTCTTTGCTGGATGTGGGGGGAAGCAGAGGCATCTGGGCCCGACATGGCGTCCAGAGTTGTGTTTGTTTACTCCCAACCCGCCCGAGGGAAAAGGCGCTAGCAAGGAAGCAGCTTGCCCTGGGCAAACGCCCGTGAGCCTGGGTCTCCAAGGCTGGGGAGAGACCAAGAGAGTCTGAGTCAGAGAAGGGGGTGGTGGTGGGGTGGGGAGGGAGACGGATGACGATCTGACGTCTCATCCCGGAGGACACTTCTGTCCACAGAAGCCACAGGGTCTGCATAGTTCTTATGGTTAGCTGGCACGGTTAGCCGGCACGGTTAGCCTCCTGGTTGCATAGACAGGCCCGGGCTCCCCGGGGCGGGGCTGCGTCCCTGCCTGGCTGCCCTTTGGAACCTGAATCATTAGAAAGTGGAGCCTGGTCTCTGAGACAGACAGTCCGAGAACCCCTGAGGCCCCGTCAGCACTGATCCTACACATCTGGGCCAGACACAGCCCGAGTGTCCTCTTTGGTGGCACAAGGACCAAGGATGGGCCCACGACGACTAGGGAAGTCTGCACTTTCCAAACGTGGCACTCAAAGCCCCTGAAGTGAGTGAGAAAGCCTCCAGCAAACGCAGGATGTGACGTCAGGCAGCAGAACACACTCTGCAGGCAGTTTCACAGCCGCTTCTGCAGGTGGGCCGGTGAGGGATGTGGACGGGAAACCGCAGGCACCCCGGTGGGGCTGGGATCCTCACACTCGGAACCTTTCTCCAGAGCTGCACCTGCTAGGTGGCCCCACAAAATCGGAGATCCCCCCGCCTGTGCTGCCACAAAGCTGAGAATGACACCATTGAAGAAAATGCCCCGAGTAACAACTTTTACCGAAAAACCTGTCACAGGTGGGTTTGAATTTTTCTTCAAATATCAATGCCGTTTTGCAAAGCACTTCAGAAGGCCCCGTCACCTCTCTCAGTAAGCAGAGGCCGCGCAGCCCGAGCGGGCACGCTATCTGGACAGACTCTGGGACACGCCTGAGTCTCGGTCTGCCCCGGGCCCCTGCAACAGCTGTGTCTGAGGCTTTACAGACAGCAGGCCCCACAACGTTGCCTCCACCCCCAGGAACCCCAGCCCAGGTCAAACAGGTGGGCTTCCTCTTTGATCTAAATGTCAATCTCTCTGAACGGCGCCCTGAAACTAGCTCTCTGCTCCATGAGTACTAACTAGGGTCTGCTATAAATCTACTACTGTAGCTTTTTTTTTTTTTAAATCATTTTCCTTCAGAAGTTCCTACCAACCTTGCATTTAGCCCCAGGGAGGGGCTGAGGGGGTCCAGACCCCCACGAGGGCCCACAGGGTGGACGTCCTGCACCCCCCACCCAGGACCGCAGCAGCAGCTTTGAGCAATTCAGGATAAAGCTGCTTTATGAACTGAAGACGGTGCAGCTCTCAGCACTGCTTCCCTGAAAATCCTACCTTCTTGAAAACTTGAGGGAAATGTTCTTCAAAAAATAAAGACCTAGAAAAGTTTCTTTTCAAAAACGCTTTTATGACCAATTTATGAGAGTTGGAAAGAGTCTGGGGTGTTGTCACACGACATGCGTTCTCCCAGCCTGGGTGAGAGGTGAGAGGATGTCCACCCGCGCGATGAGGAGAACCAGGCTTTGCTGGCCACCTACTCCCTCGAGGGCCAGGAGGCTAAAAGGGAAAGACTGGTCTGCAAGGACAATGGCATAATCTGGTGTTTATTCACGTCGAAGGTTTAACATGGGATTCACATTCCAGTCCAGTTTCCAGAACACAGCCCTGCAACCATCTCTTAAAAGGATGCTTTTGGGGAGGAATGGTTCATCAGGCCTGGGGACACACCCACCGCCCAGCTCAGACGGAACAGGACAGAGGTGAGTAACCACGAGGCTCACAGCACAGGCACCTGGGAGGCCGGGGTGAGACATCGGTGCTGGGAGAGGCTGAGAGAGGAGGAAACGGGTGCCAGGGAGGTCGGCCAGGTCTGAAATCTCAGAGTTCCATGGGATCGTCTCCTTTGGGAGGGGCGAGGCGATGCCCCCAGGGCCGCAGCCTAACCTGTGGGGGGAGCCCTGGGACCTGCTGAATCATCTCCTCCACGGAGACCCCTTTCAAACGGTGGCTTCAGAGATTTGGCAAAATGGTCACAGGACACAAACCACACCCCCGCCCTGCATGAGGCTGGACCCACCCTTGGCCAGGAGCCCCGTTGTGCCCTCCTCGCCCAGCCTCCGTGGCTCCCGGAGGAGCGCGGGCCCCTCGCCGGCCTGGACGCCCTTGGCCACGGCCTGGCAGCCTCACACTAAGGTCATGACCTTCAGGGCGGCCGGCTGGAACCTGCGGATCCTCTTCTTCAGGGCCTTGGAGGCCTTGACGCGGCAGAGCCTGGGCACCGGGGGCAGGGGGGGTCTGGAGCCAGCCGGGGCCCGTGGGGGCAGCTGGGGGGCCGCCCCAGCCCAGGCCGGGCCCCTCCCCCCGCCCTGCACGCAGCCCTCCGAGTCGCTGCTGCCGGACTCCGCGTCCCCGAAGCGGTTGGCGGTGTGGTCGCTGGCCTCGTCCTCGCTGGTCTCCGCGATGGTGGAGTGGAAGGGGGAGGTGGGCTCCGAGCCCCCCGACTCGCTCCTGGCCTGGGCGTCCTGGCGGGGCAGCTGGGGCCTGGCCCTGGCGCACACAGGCTGCGGGCCGCCCCCTCTCCTCACTGCCGGCCTGTGGGGCCCGGGGCTGGGGTCCAGGCGGGGTCGGGCCGAGATCTCCGCGGAGGACCGCCACCGGTGCTGCTTTCTCCTGGGCTCCCCGCCGGCCGCCACCAGGGGGGCTGCCTCCAGGGGGAACAAGGCCTGGGTTGACGCCCGGTGACCCTCCCGTCGGGCCACCAGCAGGGGGACGAAGAAGGACACGGGGTAGAGGCTGGATTCTGAGCAGGACCGGCCGGGCGCCCCCCTGGCGAGGGTGGGCCTCCTGAGACCACCCCCTGATGCAGGGGGAGGCCGGGGGGCTGGGAAGGCACCCCACTGCAGAGGCTGCTCCCCAAACCTTCCCGCCCTGTCACTGGCTGCCCCTCCTGACCTTCACAGGCTTTGTCTTGGGGGGTGGCATTTTCTGCCCTGTCGGGGAAGATCTGCTGGCAACAAAGTGGGGGTGGGCACAGTGTCCGGGGGCCAGAGGGACACTGTTCCCCCCTGCCCTCCCACACGGGGACCTGCCTCTACCCGTCCAGCCGTCGGGTGCCAGCTGCTGGGCCCGGGAGCGGGGAGAGGGGGCTTGGCCGCACCCCATTGAGGGGGAGCCTGCACCAGCCTCCTCCCGCGAGGGTTGGGGTCCCTTATCTGGAAGGCTGCTGGGGTGCAGGGTGTCCACAAGGGGCGCAGGGCCTGGCTGCGGGAGGCTGTCCCCACCGGCGTCCCCCCTCTGCACCAGCCCTCCCCCTTCTGCCCCTTCTGGGGCCCAGGCCAGCTTCTCCAGGCCACCCTCACTATCTGCCCTCTGGCCACTGAGCTCCGGCAGGGAGGGGGTCGCCTCCTGTCTTGGGAGGCCCCGCTCACTCACGCTGCCCCTCGGGGCTGGTCCCCGGCCCCGCAGTCGCAGCAGCTTGTCTATATAGGCTCCGGCCGGGCCAGCATCCGGGCCCAGAGAAGCCCGAATGGAGCTCGGACCTGCGGGGCCGGGAGGCGGCTGGCCTGGGGGCAAGGGGCTGTCGTTCTGCAATGTCTCCTTGGTCAGAGCAAAGAGGGGGCTCTGCAAAGCCACAGCGTGCAGGGGGCTGGGGTACGGGTACACCTCCCTGCCCCCCTTGGACACCAGGTCACGCTGGAACTTGGGGTCCACGCCGTGGCAGAGGAGGGAAGTGGCCTTGGGGTGCGCACTGGCTTTCTGGAGCCTCACCTCAGCCGGCAGGGCTCTCTCAAGATCACCTGCAGAGGAAAAGAAGAACAAGAGGTAAATAAGGGAAGAGGTGAGTGTGGCCCTGGGGCTAGAGGCAGGCGGCCACAGGACAAGCCACCCCAGCCTCTCACATCGGTGCCTGGACAGAGTGTCCTCTGCACACGCGCCCTCGCCCGGCCCCAGTCAGGCCCCTTCCAGCAACAGCTTAGAAGGTAAGTCGCAGACCCAAACATTCAGTTCCATGCCCTTGTCCACCAGAGGTGCGGAGGATGCCCAGGGGACAGCCAACACCGGACAAGACCTTGGAACAGACTTCCCTGAGTGTTCACAGATTCAGCCAGAGAAGGCTCGCCAGACCGGGTCTAGCATTAGGAGTAAAAGATTAAGTTTTTCCCTTTGAGCTCGTTGGAAGTAACAGAAAGGCTCTTCCCTGGCCTGTGGGGGCACAGCTCTCTCCCCACGTCCACACTCAGCGCTGCACCCACTCTGGTCACTGGCAGAGCCGGGACAGCCGTGCAAGGGTGTGGAAGGATGTTCATTTTAAATAATAAGAAAAAATGCTTTCTATTACAACAGCCCTGTTATAATGAGCAGAAGTGGGTGTTTGATTTCTACCTCCATCCAAAACCCAAAAAAGCCTACAGAAAATTTGGAGCAGCACCTGTGGGGGTGGTACCAGCCCCACACGCACAGGGCTTCTCCAGGGTGCTCAGCAGGGCGGCGGCCGCCCCCGCCCCTGGGAAGGGGCTCGGAGCCGCCCCCACTGCCTGGGCTGGGACCGCCCACCCTCCTGGCTCTCCTTACCTGTAGACACCGGCCTGGGCCGGGACTCGCCCTCCTCGCTGGCCTGGAATCCCCACGTAGGCAGGGGGACCCCGCACACGGTGGTCTCGTCTGCTGAACGGGGCCGGCAGTCCCCGGCGCTGGGCCCGGCCTTGGCGGTGGCGGGCAGCAGCGTGCCCAGGGAGGAGGACAGGCGGTCACTGCACACGGACGTGCAGGAGGTGGACAGGGAGCAGGAGCCGCCGTCGCTCAGCTCGTAGAAGCCTGGACCGGGGACAGGGCGGTCAGCCCAGCTCCCTGGGTAGCCCTGCGCTAAGGGGACTGCAGGGCCCCAGGGAAGCCGGCCTGGGAGTGGCCAGGGCTGGAACACCAAGGAGGCCTCCCTACTACCGTCTCCTATCACCCACGACAGGGTTGGTGGGACCCTCATCACCCACGCCCACCATCTGCCCATCCCCATCCTTGCCCAGTGGCTCGTTTTGCCTGATGTGACCACTGGCCTCTAGCCCTGGGGAGAGAGACTCTGGCTTCCGTCCCCCTCCGTCCTCGGTGCCTGCCAGGCTCATCCAGAGAAGCAACCAGACAAGAAGCTGCATTTCGGGAGGTCCCTCAGCCCCGCCCTGCTATGGGCATGACAACCTAGACTGGGGCACGACTTTGCAAATTAAAAACAAGAGAAAGAAACACTGTCCTTGGGGAGAACCCTGGTCTCCTAGGTTTGCCATCAGAACCACCACCTGACAGTGTAATCTGGATGGAAAGCCCATGTACCCAGGCCCGTGACGGTCAGAGACTCTCCAGCCACCTCTGTGTGACCTTGGAGTAAGGCACTCGGGCAGCAGGGGCGGAAACCAGCATCTCTCACTACACCGGTTTTAGACTGAATAAGCCTACAGACTTAAAAAAATACTTCTGTCACGTAAAAGTGGCTACTGACAACTTGCATGCTGATTCAACAGAAAAGAGCCCAGAAGCATCTGCCTCGGCCCAGAGAGAGGTGGGAAACTCCTGGGGTTTCTCTCCATCCAAAGCAGTATTTTCCCAGGTAAACAGTGTGTATCGCTCCCCCCCTCCCTCTTAAAGCACATTTAAGTAAAAGCAGTCCCTCTTCAGCACGCGTCAGTAACGCGCTGTTCTGGGCTTGCACACAGCTCCCAGAGGGCAGAGGCAGGTCTCCTCCGTCAGGCCAGAGAGCTGACCCCTGAAGGCCGGGGCCCCAGGACAAGCGACAGACCAGAGTGTCCCTCCGTGAGGCCACGCTGCCCCGAGCCCAGGGCGGGCGCCGTACCCGAGCTGGGCCTGCTGTCACTGTCGGGGGCCTCACTGGAGCTTCTGCGCACGTCCAGCTGCAGCTCGCTGATCTGCTGGTCCAGCTGGTCCAGGTGGGTTTTCAGGCCGACGTCCTGGCGCCTTAAGCGGCTCTAAGAAGGGAAGAGGGAGATGCCAAACCGCTGCGGGCACAGAAACCGATGTCCGAGGCCCCGCGTGCCGCCGCGTCGCCGGTGCGGCCTAGCCCGCAAACCCGCAAACCCACAAACCCGCAGCCGGGCGCCTGCCAGGCGGCTCCTCCTCACTCACGCCTGAAGGAGAACCTACACCACCCCCCCACCTCCAGCCGGCCTCCCAACTGCAGACGGCTTTTTATCAACAATTTCCAGTTAGACATTTCTTCATAAGGACACGGAGAAATACGGACACGGAGAAATAGGGTGGAATCAGGATCAAAAACGGGACAAGGACCCTCCTCTGGCAGGAGCCGCTGGTAAGATTCTCAACTGCTGTCTTTCTTTGCGGAGGTGCAGTGACGTGCAATGCCGTGCTAGCTTCTGGTGTGCAGCACAGGGATTCGGTTACACACACACGCATCCCTTCCAGACTCCTTTCCACCGCCGGGCGCTACGAGCTCTGGAACGCAGCTCCCTGTGCGATGCACCGGGTCCGGGGTGACCACCTATTTCCTTTTCGGTCTCGGTGAGACTCTGCTTCCCGGGCATGTGCTGCGTGGACCCTGCGTCTGGTGCGTCACCAGGTCTGTCACGGCGGCCTGTCCACGGCACCTGGGGAGGACTGACCTTTCTACCTTTCAGGGCGCAGGAAAGTCCCCAGGAAAGAAAAACAAGGCCCCTCTTCTGCAGGGTCTCAGCCCCCATATCACAGGTGGCATTCTGAACTGTTCTGAGTTTTGTCAGACTTTTGGGGTTGGGGGGGCACTGCAAGAGCAAAGGGCCCTGTGCCTGGGGTCACAGCAGCCTGAACACCAGCCCCAGGACCTGTCTGGTTTTGAGGTCCCATCTCTGCTCTGCCTTCCTGGGCCCCAGCTCCTCCAGGCTTCGGCTTCCCCAGCTGTCTCACGGGTCACTGTGCGCATTAACCACACGTGTGTGTGCATCATGTAACATACATATAACGCATGTATGTGGTTAGGGCTCACGTATATGCTCACACACACACACGTAAGTCACGTGTAACACCGGGTATTTAATAAATGCTGACTTCCTTCCTTCAATGATCAAACTTCACCCTGTTTCCTAGGTCCGCGGCCTAAGTTTCTTGTTTGAATTAACAATTAAGTTTAAGGCAAATAACTAATGAACGTAATGATGTGGGTTATCCTGTTTAAGAAAATAACTAACTGTATTTCAAATTTTTATACAGGAAACGAGGAATTACTTCAGTCATTTCAATAGTATGAGAAGTCGGTCCAAGAGAGAAGCAGGTGGTGGTAATTTCTCATTCTTTTGGGAGGACCGGGTCGGCCAGGGTGTCCTGACCAGCCCAGGTGAGGGCTGGGGTGGGGGGCCGGGGGCCCGGCCCGCAGCACCCGGTGAGGAGCAGACACCAGGGGTCTCAGAACCACCTCCAGGCCACAGTCTCCCAGCCTCGTCTCCCTGTAAACACAACACGGCCAAAAACAGTCCGGAGTTTAATCAAAACTTAAATACTCAGAAGCACCCAGATCAGCCTAAACACCCCGGCTTCCCACCTGCATTTCTTCACAAAGGGAACCGGCCCCCAGGTGGACGGCACTGCCTGAGAGCCGGGCCGGGGGGGGGGCGGCAAAGATGGGCTCCCAGCCAATCACCATCCGGGCAGAAAACACTTAGATTCAAACAAAGGGGATTTTTACTGCAAGTGATTTTTCTCCTGTCGTAAAACAGGACCATGGTACCAGCAGAAAATCAAGTTCCTCTGTTAGACCACACTTCGCTCAAAAACATCAATTTGACCTCCTCCAAACCACGGCATCCTCTTTCTTCTGAAGGAGGTCATCTCTGGATCCCACAGTTGGCTTCTTTCCTTCCTCTCCACACCCCTTCCCCCCAAAAACCGGAGCCCTGTGTGTTTGTGCTAGAATAATTGCTTTGTGATTAATGTTTGCCCAGCCAGGCCTGCAGTTGGCGGGTTCTGATGAATGTTGAGAGCGCACGGGCGCCGGGCCCTCTGGGACTCTCAGATGATTTACTGAGCCCTCAGGACCCCACTGCACGGCTACGGGGCTTCACCATCAGGGTTTATGCCGTCCTCTGTCGCCTTCCCCGTCCCTCATGTGGGCTTTCTGTGTCTGCTTCTCAAGAACTCTTCCTGGGCCTCTAACTTTGTGCTCGGTCAAAGTTCCTTATGTGGCCAGGACCGGGCATGACCCACTGCAGAGCCAGCCACGGGGCAGCTCCATCCACGTGTCTCTGCAGAGAAAATGTGTGACAGAGACGTCGATGCCCCGTCAACTTGACCGTGGCCATCACACGGACTCCCCACAGAGCAGCCCGCAAGCTGGGGGCCAGCCGCCCTCCCCACTCACCGCAGGCCCTCAAGCTCATGGTCAGGATACCACATCCTGCCAGAAGCCCCCGAACCTGGGCGAGGGGGGTCCCGTGTAAGGGAGAGCACGCGGGTCCCAGGAACTGGGAGCATGCACCCTGGCGTCCACACAGACTCTGGGGCTCCCTGCCACTACCTGAGACTCCAGGGCATTCCAGGGCATGCCTGGGCCCTTGCACTCTGACCAGCTCCCAAGAACCAACTTTTCACAACCACAGAAGTTTGTGGTCTTAAAAAGTTTGTTGTTTGGTTTTGCATAAGGATTCACATTTATTAGTTCAAACTTCTGCTCAGGGATATGCCATTCAGAACAAATACCTGGCTCATCCCCCACGTTTTGGAAACGTTTCCTCTGCTCGCCACGAGGGACCTGAGTTCCACCGGCTTCGCCTTTTGCTCCTGTCTGCCGTTCAGCTTTCCAGCAGATTCGGAGGACAAAAATGAAAATTGTCCCAAAGTTCAGGACACGGAAGTGGCCTCTAAAACACCTGCGTTCTTTCCTTGAAAGCTGAGAACAAGCAAAGGAAGCATCTTCCACAGGAATTCTGAGGCCTCACAAGGGCCCTGTGGTTGGGTAAGCGTTTCAGCCTCGCTTGAGAAGAGATCCGCCAAAGGGCCAAGGTCACAGGTTGGCCTCGGGATAAGGAGCGCTAGCATCACAGAAGGATGCCCCCCCCCAAGACCTTGAGCGAGTTCGATCCCCTGGTAATTTGAGGAGCCAGTGTGGTCCATCCCAGGAAACTACCAGGCAGGGGTGGGGGGTGTTACACCTGCAGTCAGACCTCCAGCCCTTAACGCCGGCACCTGGCGGCCGGGAGACGCTGCTGCCACGCAGGCTCAGGGCAAGTTGTGACCAGCAGAGCCAGCCGCCAGGAAATTCCCCAGGATCCGCTTCCTCACTTCCCACCCAGGGCCCCTGTCTCCCCGGCCCCTGCAGCGCCTCCTGGTGGCAGACGGGGCTCCCGGGCCCCTCGGGCTCCTGAGTCCACATCACTGCTGGGAATTAGCCCTTCTAAAAATAGGAACGGCAGCCGCTTCTCCGGGGGAACCCCTCCCGGGAAGACAGACAGGTGAGCCCAGGACAGCAGAGCGGTAGGGCTGCTCTGGTCGGAGGTCACGGGAGGTTCTTTATCTTAGAAACCTAGAACATGGAGAGAGTGAGTGCTGAAACCGTTTCCCCTTTGTGACAGCAAGAAAAGCTGCTCGTTTACTTACTCCACAGATACTGAGTACCTACTACGCGCTTCCTCGTGTGATTGGAGGCACAGCAATTAAAGGAAGGTGCAGAACGTTCTGGTCAGCGTTAACATGGTAGGAACTGTGATTCTAACTGCAGTTTAAATCCCCCCCAAATGCTCCAGCTCATTCTCACTTGGGAATTCTGTGGGACAAAGCTATGAAGACTCAGATAAAAGTTCTTCCTGTCTTCACACCTGAAAGGTGCCCCTTGGCCAGATTAACACCAGGGTGGGGGTGGGAAGAGGCCCTATGTGAGCAGGGAGTTACTGAAGTGTGCAGCTCCGCTGGAGATGAAGGTGTTTTTAAAAATATTTTATTTATTTATTATTTTGTTTTTGTTTTGGGGGAAGTAAGTAGGCTTATTTACTTATTTATTTTAATGGAGGTACCGGGGATTGAACCCAGGACCATGCATGCTAAGCACGCGCTCTACCCCTGAGCTGCACCCTCCCCCACACAGGTCTTTTGATTGTACTTGTCATCACAGAACTAGGATTACTCCTCATTTTTTCCCTGTAAGAAAAAATGTGAAGGTGTTAATCACTGGGCTGATGTCACACCTTTGCAATTATTCCTCCCTTTTGATCCCGTAATCTGTTCCAAGAACAAAGTTGCAAGACAAAGTGTGCGTGTTCCTTCTGGTCCCCACATTAAAAAAAAATAAAAAATAAAACAAAAAAAACCCTGTTTGATCTTCTCTCCCAAAAGGCTACTTGTAATTAGAGGCTGGGCACTCACAAGTCTGATTTGTACACTACTGAGGCCAAGTTAATCATCAACTGGGCTCCCACCCCTTCGTCAGGACAATTCACAGCAGCACTGCACCGCTCCTTCCAGTCACATGCGTGTCATGCCTCTCCGCCCGGCCACTGTGTGCTTCCCCAGGTAGGGTGGGTCTGGGTGCCCACACACAGGCCAGCTAAGCCAGCAGCTGGGACTTGAGAAACTGGTGAGTGGAAAGCCAACGGAAGCTCCACTCTGTAGCCAGCTCGGTCCCTCCGTGCCGCAGTCACGGAACCACAGGAGGAGAGGCTGCACAGGGGCCGTCTCAGCAGTGTGGGAAGACAGCAGGACCCTGGGAGGCACCTCCCGGCGCTGCCTTCCTAACTGTCTAATCCAGAAGCAGTTAGCAAGTCATTGACGTGACTATGCTAAGCTGACGGCTGCAGCTCTGTCCAGGCTCCTTTGCAAAGACAGCAACTTTTAAACAGGACAGATCTGATTTCTAATTTACAAGAAATTCCACTTGGAGTAATAGAGTCTACTGTATCAAATAGACATTCTTCTCTATAGCCTTTTAATTTTTGTTTTCTTTAAAGAATACTGTATCCGGGGTGAGGGGTATAGCTCAGTGGTAGAGCCCATGATCGGTGTGCATGAGGTCCTGGGTTCAATCCCCAGTGCCTCCCTTAAGGGGAAAAAATTCCAAAAAAAAAAAAAAAAAAAAAAAAAGAAAGACAGAAAAAAAAAATGCTGCAATAGTGTAAAAAAACTCTCTTGAGTTGCTTCCAATACGTGGAATCGAACCACACAGCGGCTTCATAACCGGCGCGGTCATCTGGAGAGTGTCTTCAGTGCTACGTAAGGAACCGGATTCGGAGGAGCCGGGCACTGGGGAGAAGGCGCGGCGGGAAGGCAATGCTAGGGGTCCGGCTCCGCCGCCTCGCCATGCAGAGAGCACACCTCTTTTCATAGGTCAGGTTACATTTTAAAGTTGGAGAGGCCCTCATCAGATACCTGTTTTCCCCATTATGTTGTTACAGTGACACGGCCCCCGAGCTCAGCCTGCGCACATCACTGGGGACAACCCGGGTGCACTCCGCACGCTGGAGCTGCTGTCCCTGAACCGACGCAGCAGGGAGGCGCTGGCACCGGGAATACGACACCGGGATTCCAAGCAGCCCCCACCAGGGGCAACCGACTTAATGCGTTCTTATCTGCACAGCACGGAAACTCCATCAAGCAGGAAAACATCCTAAAAGCCTGCCGGCGCGGGGAAGCGGGCAGAGCCGGGCGCAGTCCCGATGCGCCTCTAAGCGCAGGCGAGCAGTGCCCGGCTATTTTCGGGATCCGGATCCTTAGCCCTGCGCCTCGGGCCTCCGCGTCCGTCTCCTCGGAACCGAATCGCGTCCTTTCAAATCCCCGAGGGTGCCCCTCCAGCGGTCGGGCGGCCCGGCCGCCTCCCGCCTGCCCGGGTGAAGCGGGTCCCCGCGTCCCCGCGACCCCGAGCAGCCCAACGACCCCCGCGCGCGCTCCTTACCAGCTGCTCCTGCAGCGCCGCCAGCGCCGCCTCCAGCCGCAGCTCGTGGGCGCGGGGGCCGCGGAGGGCGGCGGGCCCGGGCGGGGGCTGCATGGCCAGGGCGCCCCGCACGCGCGCCTGCTGCCGGGCGCGCAGCCCCTGCAGCTCGTGCAGCCCCGCGAGCGCCGCGCGCAGCCGGGCGCCCACCCTGCGGCGGTCCCAGCCCGCGGGCCCCGGCGGCCCGCCCGGCGCCCACATAGCGCGCTCGACCCCGGAGCTCCCCGGAGCCGCCCCGGCCTCCCGAGCGGCGCCACGGCGGTGCGCGCGGCCTCCGGCGCCGCCTCTCCCCGCCCCCGGCCCGCGGGTCGCCAAGGTAGGCTGGGACCTATCGACCTATCGGTGGCCGCGGAGGCGGCGTTTGCACACGCCCCGGGGTCACAGCGGCCGCCCCCGGGCCCGCCCCGTCGGCGGAGCCCCGCGGCCTTGGGGACCAGGACGGCGACGATGCGTGCTGTGACCTCGGAGGGACCCAAGCGGAGGGAGGCGCCCGGCGGGAGACCTGAAGTGGCGGCAGTGGGACAAACACGGTGAAAGGTTTTGTCCAGGTTAAAAAAATGTTTAAGACGAATTATTGGGTAATATCACATTGTAAGGACCACGTTACCACTATCAACCCATTAGAACTTTGGAAAAAAACTCCACTTTTCTTGGAAGCCTTAGCTTGTCTTTTTCTTTTTCTTTCTATTTTACATTATAGTTTTATCGAGATCGACTCACACTCTAAATGACTTCCTCATTTAAGGTGTACTCGTCCGAGGTCCCCGAGTCCGTTCACAAAGTCGCACGGCTCTGACTAGCTCTCCGACTGCACCCCAAACACTGAACTGCCTGTTCTGGGCATTTTGTATGAACAGACCCACACACGAGGTGGGCTTTTACGACTGGATTCTTTTTCAAGGTTCATCCATATTTTAGCAAGTACAAGCACTTCGTGCCTTTTATGGGTAAACAATGCTCCGCTGTATGGTAGGACCACCTTTTCTTTGTCCATTTATTCCTTAACAGGTTATTGCCAGTTTTTGGCTGTTGTGAGTGCGGCTGCAATGGACATTCATGTACACGTTGTTGTGTGAAAATATGTTTTCATTTCTCTTGGGTGTTTACCTAGGAGTGGGACTGCTGGATTGTAGGTAACTACTTTGTTGAATCTTTTAAAGAACTTCCAGACTGCTTTCCAAAGTGGCTGCACCATTTTTACATCCCCACCAGCACCGTGTGAAGGGTCAAAATTCTCCACACGCTCACCAGTGCCCATCTCTTGTTTTAGCCATTCTAGGATGTATGAAGTGGTATCACATTCGGATTTTGATTTGCATTTCCCTGATGGACAATGATGCTGAGGAGCTTTTCATGGGCCTAATCTAAGGTGCTTTTTTGTAAGTTTTTTTTTTTTTAAACAGTTTTCATGCTCACATTTGAGTCTTTGATCTGCTTTTAGTTAGTTTTTGTGCATGATGTGAGGTAGGGGTCCAGCTTCACTTACTAACATAGATATTAAGTTGTCCCAGCACCATTTGTTCGAAAGACACTTTCCATCCCACCCCTCATTTGTTGAAAATCAGTTGATTCAGTAAATTCAATTTCTGGATTCTCAATTCCATTTCACTGGTGTACATGTCTGTTCTTATGCCAATTCCATGTTGTTTTGATTACTGTAGCTTTGTAGTAAGTTTTCAGGTCAGGAGGTCTGAGTCCTCTGACTTTGTTCTCTTTTTTTCAAGACTATCCTGGCTATTCAGGGTCCCCTGAATTTCCACATGAATTCCAAGATCAGCTTGTCAATTTCTGCAAAGAAGCCAGCTAGGATTTTGATGGAGGTTGAGTGGAATGTGTAGATTGGTTGGAGCAGTATTGCTACCTTAGATTGTGTCTTCTGAACCATAAACATGGGATGTTTTCCCATTTATTTGGCCTTCTGTAATTAAGTGTTCTGTAGTTTTCAGTATACAAGTCTTGCCCTTCTTTTGTTATTTATTTCTAATATTTTATTCTTTTTCAAATTATTGTAAATGGAAATGTTTCTCTAGTTATGTTATCAAAGTGTTAGTTTCTAGTGTATAGAAATAAGCAGTTGATTCTTGTATACTGATCCAAGCAAGCTGGCTGCATTTTTTATCAGTTCTAATGGATTTGTAGTGGATTCCTTTACATTTTTAAAAATTTACAAGATCATGTCATATGGAAATAGGTATTTTCACTTCTTACTTTCATACTTGGATGCTTTTTATTCCTTTTTCCTGCCTAATTGCTCTGTCTAGGACTTCCAGCACACCTTGAGTAGAAGAGACAAGAAAGGCACCCTTGTCTTGCTCCTGTTCTTGGGGGTGGAGGCCATGCAGTCTCTTACCCTTGGGTATGATATTAGCTACAGGGTTTTTTAGATGCCTTTCATCAGAATGAGGAAGTTCCTTTTGATTCCTAGTTTCTTGAGTGTTTTTATCATTGAGTTTTTCAGGTTGTTTTATGTTTCATTTATTTTTTTCCTTGATTCTCTCTCTTTATCTAATATTGGAGAAAAAAACGTCGGGCTGAGACATGGGGCGTCAGTTCCAAGATCTTTTGCCTTCAGTTTTCTTAACTATTTAATGAGTGTATTGAAGACGATTCCTGATGCTACCTTTTTTTTTTTTTTTTTTTTTGAAAAAAAGTGTGATTTTTCCTTTACATTTTATTCCAAAGAGACTTAGAGGGAGAGACCAGATATGAGCCCTTTATTAGTAATCTGTCTTCCCCCCATCTATGGACTCTCTTAATGGTGTCTTTTTTTTGGAGAACAGAAGATCTTTAATTTTATGTAATCTTATTTATCATTGGTCCTTTTTGTGTCATTTTAAAGAAATGTTTGCTCATTCAAGCTCTTGAAGATACTCTTTAAACCTACTTGTAGAAACTTCTAGATCTACAATCCACCAAGAATGGCTTTTAGTCTGTTGTATGAAATAGGGAGACCACAGTTTACTTTTTCTCAAACGCACATCCCAGTGCAATTTTAGTGAAAAAGAGCAGTCCCTTTTGAACTGTCCTGCAGTGCCACCTTTATCACAAATACAGTGTCCATGTGTATGTTTGGGTCTGCCCTGGGCTCCTTTTTCTGTTTGACTAGTGCGTATCCATCTATTCTGGCACCCGTGTTAATGTATAGAGCTTCATACGAAGTGTTGCCGTTCAGTGCAGCGAGCTCTTCCACCTGCTCCCCGAGGGCGTATCCCGCATCCTTGGCTCTTACTGTGTTATGTGAATTTTACAGTCAACTGCATTTCTAGGAAAGCTTATTGGCATTTGGCGAGGGATTGCATTGTCCCTACAGGTGCATCTGGGGAGAAGTGATGTCTTTACAATGATGAATCTTCTAATGCCTGAAATTGGAATACCCCTTGATTTATTCAAGTTTTTCTTAATGTCTTTAAATACCATTTTATGATTTTCTGTGTGGAAGTCCTGTACATCTTTCATTAAGTTTGTGCCTGTTTTCTAAGTGTTTCTTTTTCCAATGCTATTGTCAATGTTAAAAGTTTATTTTGCATTTGTATTTGCTGTATTTTGTATTTGTTGATGATATATGGAAATATCAGGAAGTTCTAAAAATGTAGCTAAACTCACTTATTCATGTGAATAATTCATCTGTAGGATTTTTTTGTTTGTTTTTTTCCATACACATTCATATCTGTGACTACTGGTAGTTTTAGTTTTTTCTTTCCCATCCTCACACTTTTGTTTTTCTTGCATTATTGCAGTGGCTAGGACCTTTAGTACAATATCAAAAAGTGATATCAAACAACCATGTATCACTTCCACAGATCCTGGGGGGCTTCCCTACATTTCCCTGGCTGAGAATGATGTCTGCTGTGTGTGTTTTGGAGACACTCTTTATCCACTTAAGGAAATTGTCTTCTATTCTGAGAATGTGTGTTGAATTTTATCAAATACATTTTCTACAACTACTGAAGCCATTATATTACTTTTCTCCTGTTTTCTTCTATTAATAACATAAATTATGTTAATTGATTTGCAAATTTGAAGCTGACTTTGCATTTCTGGATAAGCCAGTCTGGTCATGACATATTTTCCCTATTTACATATTGCTGGACTTAGTTTGAAAATATCTTGTTCTAGAGTTCTGCATCCATTTCCACGAGTGAGATCAGCCCATGACTCTGCTTTCTTGCAAATTCTTTCCCAGGTTTTCAGAATCAGTGGCCCCATAGAATGAGTGAAAGTATTCCCTTTTTTAATATTCTCTGTAAGGATTTGTTTAAGATTGAGATCATTTCATTCTTAAATGTTTGGTAGAACATTAATGAAGCCATCTGTGCCCAGGTTTTGTGTGTGTGTGTGTGTGTGTGTGTGTGTGTAAAAAATTTTAATTATGAATTCAAGTTCTTGGATAGTCTTATAATCACTCAAACGTCCTGTTTCTTCTTGTGTCATTTTTTTGCAGATATATTGTTTCATAGTTTTTTTAATTGTGTCCATATTTTCCATTGTGTTTACATTGTGTTCTACGATATTGTCTACAAATGTTTCTTGAATCTGTAGTGATGCAGGACCCCGCTCCAGTATTTTTATTTTTCCTATCATTGGTTCTTTGTGCTTTCTCTTTCTTTTGTTTTTAACCAGCCTTGGCAAAGGCTTAACAATTTTATCAGTCTTTTCAAAGAACCAACCTTTGACTTCGGTGACCCTCTATGTTTCTGTTTATTTTCTAATTCATTAAACTCTGCCCTTTTCTTTACTATTTCCTTCAGTCTATTTACTCTGGGTATAATTTACTAGAGTATTTTTCTAATTTCTTCAAGTGAGTTCTTGTCTCTGTGGCATCACTTCCCTCCAGTTGGCCTGGCTCAGACCTCATTCATACTGGTCAAGAGCTTGTAACTGGGCAGATGTTGGGTTCCACTCCGTCTTAGATTGTGTTTGGAGCCTTGAGTGTAAGAACAAATTGTGGGGTTTCCCTGCCTGCGTGAACTGCATCTACACGCAGAGCTTTATGCAGAGGAGGAGAAGCCAGCTCGTGCATAGAATGCTTTAGGGGGAAGTCATGGCTGCAGTCTCGGATGGGGTCTTAGAACGTGAGAAATACAAGGCTTCTTAGGGCTCCTGTACTTCTTACTTCTGACACAGTGTCATAGGTGAGAAACGGGCCCAGAAAAGTTAGTTTTCATCGACTTGTCAAAGACAGTCCTCTCTGCTTTTCTCGTTATTGAGTCTTGACAGCAGTGGAGTATGCTCAGCTTTTTGGACTCTCTCTGTCTCACATGCGTGCACGCACACACACGCACGCACGCGCACACACATGCACACCCCCTCCTCAAATATGGCAGCCTCTGTCTCAAGCGTGTCTGAGAGCGGGCTTGCGCCTGGAGAATGTCCCTGGGCTCCCAGCAGGGACGAACTGGCTCAGCCTTCGTGCTGGATTTGTCCGAAAGCCCAGGCTCCCTTCCAGACCACTGGCAACTTTACTGGCTTTCCCATCCTCCATGCTATCCCTCTGGTCACTGGACCTTCATTTATTTCCCATAAACTTGGAATCCTTGTCTGTTTTTAGATTCGAGGTTTATCTTTCTCTGCTTACACCCCCAGATAACACGGTTCCTGGGCCCTGGGGAGCTGGTGGGGGCCGGGGTGTGGGTGTCAGAAATCAGCCCTCCTTCCCTGGCACCCCTGATTCCCAACCAACAGATCTGCCGCTGCCGGTGATCTTTCACTGGTAACGACAAGATCCTGGATTTGGTGGCGCAAGGAAGCCGACTGCAAGGGGAGGAGGAGCTTTCCAGCCTCACCAGGTCTGTCATCTGTCCTTTTCTAATCACATTACCCACATCCCTCGTACTTACGTACTGTTCTGCAAACATATACGTCCATCACGATAAAAATTTTTAATCGATCTTTCTTCTTCTCTGGCTCATTTTCTGGCTATTCCGTTATTGTTCTGTGGCTATAATAGCTACTTGAATCTGTCTGTAAATTACAATTTTCTGTGTCATTTTTAATTACCTCTGCATTGTGTAGTGTCAGCTTTTCTGTTTATCCTTGACCGTTTTTGTGCTGTTGATCACATGACCGAGGATGCCTAGATGTGGTTCACGTGTCAGTAACAGGGAGGTGTGCATGGTCATTGAGTTTGGGTTCATGATGGTTAGAGGATACAGAGCTGGCCGGGGTGCCGGACACGTCCCCCAGTCGTCAATGAAGGGCCTTATCTGTGGCACCAATGCCGCGCGTCCTGGATGGGCATTTACATTTATTTATATTTGGCTGTAGTTGCAGATTTTACTTTTTTTTCTTTCCTTTCTATCATTTTATTGTGGACTCAGTAGGAAGACATGGGCTCCATACACCTTAGTGTGTGTTTCTCCACAAAAGTGTTACCTTAAATCAGCGAATTCAGTCATTACAATCAGGAGACTGATGTTGATTCGTAACATCTAATACCATCTAACGTTAAATCTAATGTTACCATCTAATACTCAGATGCAACACAGAATTTTTCCAGTTCGTCCTCTGGATCAGAACCACCCCCCAGACTAACGCAGTCCCCTGTCCTGCCCGACCGGCCTCTGTCAGCCTGGAGCAGGGCCTCAGTCAGTCCTGGGCGTACGGCTGCTCCTCTTTGAGGACTAGTTCCAGAACCAGTCACTTTGCAGGGTGCTCCTGTTTCATCTTGCCGAGGTCTCCCCCTGCATCAGGTCCTGTGTCCGGAAGACCGAGAAGTGATGCTGTGCTCCTGCCGAGCCTCCCCCCCGGGGGCCCACAGCTCTGCTTACCCGCCCGATGCTGCCCACGCTGCCCACCTCGTCTGTGTCCACAGCTCTGCCTGCCATCCATCTGTCCCTCCGTTTGTCTGTCCATCTACCAGCTAGCCGTCCATCTACCTGTCTAGTTATCTGTCTATAACCCAGCTGTTCAGGACGGGAAGGGAGGGGGTAAGGGAAGAAAAGAAAGAAACAAGAGCCCAGAAGGTGCTTTTGGGTTTTGTCCTCCATGTGAGGCAGGAGAAGGATCCGGAAGTCCTTGATGCTGGCGTGGGGCTGGGGAGGGGCAGAAACCCTGGACCGTCTTTGCCGAGCTGGGGGCAGTGCGTGCTCCTTATCCTGAAGGGGGCACACCTCTGATCGGCATGAAGAGACAGTGTGGCCAGCTCCCCCTACATCCTGCCCTCTGCTCCTCTGAGATGGAGGGGTGGGATGAGGGAACTGGGGGCTCCACACACCCACCCAGACGCGCTGGGAGCCTCTGGTGGTGGGGATCATGCGTTCATAGTGCTCTTGGATAGGGAGTCCCCCGTTACCTCCCTGTCCAGTCCTGGGGCGGGAGGGACGCTGGGCCCGAGGCACTAGACTCTAGACTCCAGCGCCTGCCCTGAGCTTCTGTGAGGCCTCGAATGTCAGATGTCATCTCCTCCTTCTTATCTCCCTAAACCCCCAGGGGTGACAGTGGTTTCAGGTGGGCCCCCTCACCTGCCTTTATGACTATTGGAGGGTCCAAAGTATGTGACTTATTCAGTTATTTTACTTCCAAAGTGCTGTTAAAGACTATAATTTGGAACACCAAATAGCAGCGAGAGAAATGTTTATGATAAGATGCCAAGAAAAAACAAACTGAATTAAAAACAGTGCCTGTACGTGTATAAGAAGCACGCCCCATGCCAGCAGGGCCCCTCTGGAGGCCTAAGAAAATGAAGGCAGCTGTTTGCAAGTTTGCTGTGGTTGTGGTGACTCTCTCCCCTGGGTTAATTCCCTCTCTCGTTGATCCGTTGATCCGTGCAGTCGGCCAGTATTCACACACACAGGCGCACACCCCCTACAGGCTACTAGAAATTGTTTCCCAGTCAGACCGACAGAGATCGGAACAGTGATACCCACCGTTGGCAGGAGACGGCGGGAAGACGCACCCTCTCCGCCTGCCCGATCGGACCCTGTGGGCCTCGCCTTCCTCCCAGACTCCCCACCCTCCAGCTCAGTCTCTGTCTGGTCTCAGGTCCCAGGGCCTTTGCATGTGCTGTGTCCTCCGCCCGAAGGCGTGGCCTCCCCTCCCCCCTGCATGTCTTTTTTCAGGTCTGGGTTTCCCGTCAGTGCCCCTGGGCCCCACCGTCCACTTTTCATTTCCACAGCACAGCATCCTCTCCCACTGCTTACACTTTGCTCGTTGGTTGTGATGACTGTTCCTCGTTTGTCTCCCCCACTAGACTGGACGCTTAGTGAGATGAGAGATCTTTGTGTTGAAACTAGTGTATTCTAGATGCTAGTAGCTGCCTAATAGCTTTTGCTGAGTTAACACTTGGTCATCTGTTCATCACTGAGCTGAAGGAAAACTTTAAAAATTATAATACGGTGTTATACCCCCACATGGAATAGCGTTTTTTACATCATTGAGTTTTATTTGTCTGAATGTCGCCAGGTTGCCCCTCAGGCTGTGATGATAACCAGCGGTGAGAGAGCAAACTCCTCACGTCACCGTCGATGCCGAGTATCTTCATTTTAAAATACTTTTCCTCATGTGAGTGATAAGCAAAGGGATCTCAGTACTCACCCAGCGCCCAGCGCTGTGGCTCAGCGAGTGTCTGCCTGCAGTTTCCGTGTGCCGGGACCTGCTCCTCGTCCCCGGCAGGGCTCTTCCCGAGCTCCAGGTGGCATTTGTCCTGTGCGTTGGACACACCTTCCCCTGAGTCTGTTGTTTTTCTCCAGAGTTGGTGTGGCCTCCTTGACGTATCACCACTTAATATTTTTCTTTTTTCCTTTATGTCTTTTATGATTCTTGTCATATTTAGAACGTTTTCCCCTATTTCAAAGTGAAGGTAGTATTTTTGTAAGTTTTATTCTGATATGACCTGTGTATCTTTTTCGACTCAGGATTTATTTTTGCATCTGATGGGAGGCAGGATTCTAACGTTTTTCCCCTAAGATGAGCTCGTTATTCTAGGACCATCACCGTTTCTTAAACAAACACCCCTTTCCCTCTGAACTGAAATGAATCACCTGTAAACCCGGAGCTATCCTGGACCCTCCAGTCTCTTCTTCTGACCTATGTTTCTGTCCTGAGGCTAATCATTTACTATCACAGCCCCGGGTGAAGTTCACTAAAGCAGGTGTGTAATCGTTAACGTGGAAAAGTGTTAGATGTGACATATCGCTAAGACAGAAACCAGACTGCAGACCCCTGTGGCGCCACTGAAGGTTGTGTGTGGTGTGTTCTGTGCACGCTGTATGAAAGGCCATACGCCTAAAATGTTGATAGTAGTTGTAGCTGAGATAAGAGGTTATAGGTGAATCGGTCTCTTACTTGATTTTTATTTCCCTATAAGCATTACCTGGCTAATTAAATTAAAAAGTTAAAAAGGTAATGACTCTCCTTGACCTACAAAAGAGAGGCTACCAACTTATTTTGTCTTCAGACCTCTCTATGCTGTGGCCACATCCAGACGGGAGTCCAGAGAAATACTAGAGCTGCATAAGGTGTCATGGCTCACTTATTCTGATTGAAGGTAATGGCATTAGTAAAGTTATAGCAAATACCTTGGCCTCTACGCTTGTGAAACCAGCCGTATTAAATTAATAATTATATTCACGCCAAAGGCGGATGGGGATTACGCACTTAGTCACTGCTTCGGCACGTCAGCTGGCAGATAGACTTCCCTTTATCTGTGAAAGCATCTCAGAAGGACAGTGGGGACCCTGTGATCTCCCCGCCACACAGACTTCCTGGGAGGTGTCCTGCGTGTCTGGGCTCAGAGGGCAGAGGTTCTCCCCCGGCTCCCTCTGCGGTTCCTGGGCTGGAGTTCCCTCGCCTGCGGTCCAGGTCCAGCGCTGGGAGTCGCCCACCGGCAGGTCCGGAGAAGCCGCCCGCAGTGTTGTGTAACACGCGGCCCCAGCAATTGCAACAGAGACACAGTTCCTGCTTAGAAAGGGGAACGCAGTCCACCCCTGAGGCAATGACAGGTCATCGGGGAGAACTGGAAAACATATTCAGGATGGGGCTGGCCCTTGGTTCTGGGAAGAGAAGGGCCAGGTGAGCACGCTGTTCACTGGGACTCACGGCTGGAGGTTTAGGTCCTCAGAGGAGACCCACGTTTCTTATCATGGATGTTTGTTATGTAACGATGCTTCGTTTGGTTTAGAAAACCTAAAAAAGGATGGTTGACTAAGCCTGAATTTGCTTTTGTACACATTTTCAGTGTTTCTTGATGGTCGTGAGGCACCTTAAGGATCCTCTCTGTTTTGGATTTTTCTTTGTAAAATGTGGATTCAGTTACTTAGAAGTGGTACCTACCGTTCTCATGTCTCCAGGGAGCTCCCTGAGAACCGGCTCCCAGGGTGTGAACCGGAGGGGCTGCCCCTGTGCCGATGCGCACGGCTCCACGGTCCTTGGAACCAGAAACGGAGAGACAGCAGGTTGAAATCACGTGGAGCGTTTCTCCTGCAGCCGTTGCAAACCTCCGACGCCGCCGTCACTCGTGCAGACGCAGGCGCTTTGACTTGATTGGCAAAGTCATAGTGAATTTGTTGGTGTCGCGAGCCAGGGAGCCGAGTACATGCGGCCTGAGCTGCCACTGGCCCTGCCTCTTGCTTATTTGTCTCAATTCTCCCACTTGCCCTTTTCTTTAAATTCCTCATTTAACAGTCTTACGTCAGCAACATTTCAGTCTTAGCTTTTCCCCTCGGCTGACCTCCAGGAGAGATGGGTCACTCGCTTCCCCAGAGCTCTGAGGTGGCAGATAACTGGTGAGAAGGGCTCAGCGTGCCTGCTGTTGGACGTGTGTTGGCACGTGCTGGTGTGGGTGTGAATGGCAGGATTTAGCCGTGTCTGTGTGTGTGTGTGCGCTCCTCTGTAAAAAGCACAGAAGGACACCATGTCCTCTGGCCAGTTAGTAATGCATTGTCATTTGTGTTCGAGATTAAACTTGTAAATCTGTGGACTTCTGTAAAGATGGAAATGAATCGGAAGAGAAAGCTGCCTGGGAACGTCAGCCCCGTTGTGTGTTGTTATTCCGCCGTAAAGGAAAGCCGGCGTGCGCGCTGTGATGTGTACATGGCAGAGCAGAAGGTGACGACCGTCTTGGGTTGCCCGTCATCGGGGCGTGATGATTAGTATACTTTTATGCAGTTTTTTGAACTGAAGCACCGTCAGTTACAATGTGTCAGTTTGGTGTGCAGCACAGTGTCCCAGGCATGCATGTACACACATAGAGTCGTTTTCATATTCTTTTTCATTAAAGGTTATTACCAGATATTGGATGTAGTTCCCTGTGCCATGCAGAAGAAGCCCGTATACTTCTAATTGTATGTCCTGGCACAGCCAGACCTTGGCTGTCCACAGTGTGTCACCAAGCTCCACATCTAGTCCACGTGGCATAAACCCCCTGCAGCCCCTACAAAGGAGGCGTGGGCACTCTGGTGTCCAGGCTGTGACGTGTGTCCACCCCCCCCCCCCGACATGGTGGGTCTTGGAGGGTCAATAACATGTTAATTATGAATGAACTGGGCTAATTTTAGGAGGCAGCTACCGTATTCTCCCTATTTTGGGATCATCACCATCAGAAAAATTTTCTCTTCACATGTGGAAATAACTTTATTGTTTATGCTTATTATTAAAGAAGTAAGTGATAATGGCTAAATCATTAGGTGGAAAAGACTGGTTGTAAACCCACCCCACCGTGCACAGCTCTGAATATATCACATCTTTCTAAACATTTCTGTGTAAATTTAATTTTAATACAAATTTATTCTCTTACTTAATAGTTTTTCTCCACTTTCTAAACCAATGCCTAATACCCCATTTTGTGACTTAACAATAATGTATTTCCTAACCCCCCATCGATGAACATTTATGAAATCAGTTATTTCTCACTCTTCTAAAGCATCCTGAACAAAAGTGCTTTTTCTTCCCCACCTGCTGAAAAAGAGTCTTGCCAATACAAGGTGTTATTAACACTTTTCTCCCAATTTTATAGTTCTTGGATTAATATTGAGATTGAACATTCTTCAGATGTATGCTTCATGTTTGTAGGCCTTCTTTGATATTTCCTGTTCAAATCTTTGGTCAACTAAAGTTGGGACACCTCTTATGGATATGTAAGAACTCTCTATTGGAGATGTGAGGAGAGGGTGCCAAATGTAATGTCGCGGAGAAGAAATCCAGGTCCACCTAATGCAAGGGACGGATCTCGGGAACCTCTGAGGTCATGGGCGATGACAGATTGCCCAGCGTGAAAACCCTGAGAGTTTCAGAGGCAGCTCATGACAGTGGGCGTATTGTCTTTAAGTGGGAGTCACCTATTTTGGAAAGAGGCTCATCGAAACGAAAGAAGGTAAAGAGGGACGTGAGGGCTGAGGCCAGCGGGATGTCTCCCGGGGACCATCCACTCCCTGAAGCCTCCGCTCTTAGGCAGAGGCGTGAGTCAGACACTCCTTCTGAACACATGCCCACGGCTCGCGGGGTCCCCAACGTCCCACACAGATGTTTCTACAATTTTATTTCACAGAAACCGCAATATTACTCGCAACCAGACCGTCAGTTACGACTAGAAAGTAAGGAAACACTTTAATCTTTGAGAAATAGGAAACCTTGGGGCATGTTTACATAATTGTTCACATATAATTGTCAAACAATTTTGTTTTGAATTAAGTGAAATGATTGCTAATTGTTGGCGTATACGCGGTGTGCTGATTATTCACATGTGCCTTGGATCATGTGATTACAGGAAGCAGAGCCAACCCTCCCTCCTCGCCAACACGGTGAGTTAGGAATAGTTGTGGTTTAGTCCCTCCCACCTTAATTCTAGGCACCCCCGTCTCGGGTACCTGTGAGTCCCAGCAGTCCCACCCTGCTCATCTTCCGTGCCTGCCCTGAGGCGCAGCGCGGCTCCAGGTAGGCCTGCTGATGAGGGGAGTCAGAGGATGAGGGGCGAGCGAGCCGTCTGCAGTGACCCAGCAGAGTTCCTGGCAGCCGCTGTGGAACCACATGAACAGCACTTACCTCTCAGGGCAAGAGAAGACTGAGGACCAAGCAAACCACCTTCTCTCTGGACGTAAGACCCGACCGAGCGCACTGCATACCTGTGTGTGGCTCCTGGAACCAGCCTTGGTACCAGAAAGCATCCTCCTGCTTCGAAAAGTTGAGACTGCCACGTGGATTTACGAGGAAGAAAATCGGGGTAGGAAGAGAAGGGAGACCTCTAGGGGCACTTGTGAGCTTTCTTTTTGGAAATACAGATTTTTTTTTTAAATGAAATTTTATTGGAAATCTTAGTTATTATTGGAGAAATAAGAATCTTTTTCTTCCTTATGATATTTTGTACATATAAGGTGATATTTTCATAAAAAGTATTTTAAGGTATTTTAAAAATTTGGTATGTTTTGTAGTAACTCCACGATAATTTGAGAGTATAAATAAATAGGCTGGAGTAAAATGCTTTCTGATGGGAAGAAAACATGTCGGAATAATTTCCAGCATTTTTTTGAGGGGTGGGGAGGAATAAAAGCAACAATTTAGAAGAAAGGTGTGGCTTTTACAGGCAGCCCCGACCTAAAAGCTTCTCATGGAAAACATTCACTAACCTCAGTATTAGGCTAGACCAGAGACTGTCCCACGCACAATAAAATCCCACCTGGGAACAAGCTGAATGGGAATAAAAGCCAGACAAATTTCCAGAGCCTGTTTCAGTATCAAACAAGAGTTTTCGGTTGGGTTGAACCATGTAGGGTTGCTGCCAGGCTGTTCAGTTTAGAAGAGGTTGAACATTGACAGCTTCGTGTAATTCGACCACCGGGGAACCAAGCGGGGTTTAAATGGTCAGATAAATCAGTATGCAGTGCACGGGGGAAATTACAGATTTGTTTAAGGAAACAAAGGAAAAGGGGGAGAGTCAAATAAATTCATTAAGATGCCAAAGAACAGTTCAGAAAACAGAGGCAGAAACTGCAGTGGGCCAGGAGAAGCTTCCACACACACACGCTGCCATTGCTGTCGCTGGGGAGCTTGATGTCAGCAGACCCCTAGTCAGGCCTGGCCCGCTGGGCCGCACAGGCCTGGGGTTTAACAAGCGGGGACAGAAACGGCGCGGGTCACTTTCCCGGGATGGGAGGAGACAGGGCTCCCGGCCGTCATGTGAGCGAGAACCCGGTCTGCTCGTGTTCCGTAACATTTCTAACTTAATTTGGTTTATTTGGGAAAAAACACACCTTTTATTGTTTTCTTGCTACTACAAGAGTGACACATACATATTATGGAATATTTGGAAACTACTGACAAGAAACGAAGGAGAAAAGGGAGCAGTTCCAGAATCCCCACTCCGGAGCGTCGTGGAAGGTCGCATTCTCGCTCTGGTTTCTATCACCCTCCCTGGGGCTGCGGGCCATGTTGAAACGCTGGCTGATGGCCCGGCCTCCCCGCCGGTCCTCTGTGGAGGCTCTCCTGTGCCTGTCGCCCCCGCCGTGGGTGTAGTTTTGTGTCTGCTGGTCTGTCCTGTGTAGACACAGTGTTTTACTTATTAATCTGCACGTGGACTCTTGTCACCCTAGGACTTGCTGTGCAGGTTACGAAGTGACGGGCCTCTGGCCTCCCCGCCCACCCCTGGCTCCTCTGCAGGTGCTCCCCCACATTCTCCTCCTCCAGAAGAGGAGGAGTGTTCTTCCTGCCAGCCCCCCACCTGCTCTATCACCCCGGCTCTGGTGGGGGGCCCAGCATGGCCTCTCCCCACACTGGCCCCACCTCGTGGCTCACCTCTCAGAGCCGGGCCAGGGGCCAGTGGCCAGTGTGGCAGCCCTGTTCCTGGATGGTCCCCTGAGCCCGGTACTCCCGGCCTCGGGGCATCTCAGCGTCTCCTGCTGGCTGTCCTTGGCCGATGGTGACTTACGTCCTGTCTCTGTTAACTGCTGGGTGTGCACTCCGTCAGACCCCTGCTGCTGCGTGTCCAGGGGCAGGTGTGCGTCTGTTCAGCTCCACGTTTGTGTCTCAGGGATAAAAACATGAAAAGAGACTTGCTGATGGTATTGAGAAAGCTGCCGCTCAGGCAGTCTGCGCTGAATTCTGCTCCCACCAGCGATGTGGAGACCTGGCTGCGATCGCACCGTCTTGCTAAACTGAATGGTCTTACTTTCAAAAATGTCATTAATTGAAAAATTATAACTTCATGAAATCAACTAAATGTAAATATTAAAGAATTAATTATATAACCCTGAAAAAAGCCAGGAATTAAAGGAAATGAAACTGTGTGCCTAGTGTCTTAACTTTTAGACTATGTTTTTCTCTGAACTTGTTACGCGCTTACCAGACACCAAGCACCGTATTTCGTAAGCATTAGCCCGCTTGCTGCCACGAGTCACCTGTGGAGTTGCGTCGGTCCTCCCGCAGCACGACAGAGACACTGCTGGTCGGTAACCAACTCCAGGTCTGTGTTAGTCCCAAAGCAACGCCAGGTGTGTCTGACCTCAGAGTCCGTGCAGGGGGGCAGAGGTCAGGTCACCACACAGTGAGTTCTGGACAACAAATCCAGAAATGACAACTGACTTTTGAGGGTCTGCCCTATGCCAGTCACCAGACCAGAACTTTTAATACGTTATCTCACAAGTAGAGGTGAAACTACAGAAGAAAGCAGAATAGAAATTGTGAGTCCGGTGGAGGGCACACGATCCACATGTGCAGAACACGATTATTGGGTTTGCAGAAGCCAAACGGGGTTTATCAGTGGGGACTGAATTCAGAAGAGGACTCTTCACAGGAGGACGCTCTGGGCGACCTCGTGAGCTCACCTTGGATGGACCTGAGATGAGAAAGCGGCCGGCCTGGGAAGGAGAGCTGCTTTGTGTGGGAGAAACCACGTATTGTTGACGACGACCCTGGAAAAACTGCATCAGAAACGGCTTCCTCAGGCAGAACTCCCTTCTTAGAGGTCTCTCGAAACAGACCGCATTGTCACCCTCCGGGGGGTGTGGGCATCAGGTGTGCGTCCACCGGAAAGGCTGGGATTGAACAAAGGGTTTTAAAAGTGTTCTTTATTATGGTTTAATTCCTAAAAGTAGAGACAGCAGTGAACAGCTGGAGCCTCGACTGCCGGGCAATGTGTGCGGATATAAAAACCAACGGGGGGCAAGGGCGGTGCGGGCTCTGAGCAGGTGGCCCAGCCGCGCCCCTCGCCCCGCCCCCAGACAGGCCCCTCCGCTGGGCTCCAGACCCAGAGCCTCACAGGGAGGAGGAAACATCCACGCAAAACCGCGGGGCCGGAGGACAGCTCTGAGTGTGGACCGAGCGCCCTGCGAGCTGGGGAGGGAGGGACGGGGGGTCCTGGCTCTTCTCAGAGTCTCGAAGGATGACAGAGCAGGGGGCAGCGTGAGAACGAGGCGGCGGCGGCAGGGCTCTGGGAGCGGGGAGCGTGGGTGCGGCTGGCCGTCCGCTCCAGGTGCAGGCCCAGGCGGGCGCAGGGTGGAGCCCTGAGCGGCAGAAGCACCTCTTACTGTGACGTTCGTCAGCCGCCCAGTCAGAGGTGCTTCAAAGCCAACCTGAGCGACAAGCCGCCCAGGAGATGACGACCCCCAGTCAGGACGGGCTGGGGTACAGAGAGCCTGGCAGCCCCTCCAGCCGAGAAGAAGAGATGCAGGGTCCGACCCACCTGGGCTGCAGGGGCCAAGAGACTGGGCCCGGGTCCTCTCGAGCGGGGTGGACAGAGGCCTCCTTACCTGGGAGTGTAGACGTTGGTGCCGAGAGCCCGGCTGGGTGGGGGGCTCCATCCCTAGGGAGGGGCTCCCGGACAGGGTGGCACTGAGCTCTGCCTGCCCGGACTCTGGGGCTTCCTCCTGGGGGCCAGCTCAGCTGCCTCCTGTGCCTGGTCTCAGCGTCCTTCCAGGCAGGGCTCTGTCACCGGGGCCCTTATCTATGGGCACCCCTTTCCTGCAGAAGAGTCTGCCCGGGCAGGGGATCAGTAATCTTGCTGGGTTCCTGACGGGAAGGGAGGGAAGGAAGGTTCCGAGGCTGGGCAGACACGATCCTCGGCTCTGGCCACATTTTCTAGGTTGGAGGTCCCCAGATTCTGGTCACGCAGACCCTTAATGTTGGCTGCAGGTGGCCCTGCCAGGAGACTGGTTCAACGTGCAGGTTTCTGGGCCGCGGCCGGGTCCTCGGGAGCAAGACCTTCCAGGAGCTGCGGTTCCAGGCCAGAAACCAGGCAGGAGGTTTTCTGGGGGTGAGCCCGGGAGAGGAGCCGTGTGCCCACGTCTCGGGTGGGGGTTCTTTCTGCTGTCACGGGTCCTCACCAGCAGTCACTTTGTGCAGTTTTACTGCATGTGAAATAGTATTTTATTGTGGTTTTGACTGCGTTTCCTGGGTTAATCATGAGATGAAGCTTCTGTCCAGTGATAAATCGGATGTCCGTGTCCCTCGTCTGCAAAATGCTCCTGCTTTGCCCACCTCTTGAAGGATTGTCTGTCTCTGTCCCAGTGTCTGTCCCTGCCCCAGTGCCTTCACAGCACTTTATCTGGGCTGGTGGCCAAGACTGTGCTTAGGGTTGTAAATAACTTCTGGCCTGAAGCTGGTTTTTCTTTTTTTTCTGTCCCAATACTGTATTTTTAAAAAATTTTATCTTTTTAAATTTGTTTTTTTGTTGGAGTTAATTACGTTTATTTATTAATTAATTTATTCTTTATTTTAATTATGGATCTGGGGATTGAACCCAGGCCTCGTGCACACTAGGCAGGGCTCTACCACTGAGCCGTGCCCCCGCCCCGCCAGTGTTGTATTTTGATAAGCAGGGGTTCTTGGTTTAACACAGCCGAGTCTATTCATCTTTCTGACGACTTCACCCTAAGTGGTCCCCGACGTAGCTGCAGCCGTGACCCCGAGATGGCCGTCGTCCTCACACGGCTCGCCTGCTGCTCACACTGCGCCCTGGATTGCTGACGTCAGTCGCACATTTCATCAGAGATGTTTTATTTGATTCTTGTAAAGGTCCACCCTGTCAGCTGTGGCAGTCGTGTTTTCTTCCATAGGTTCGTTCTCCACCTTTCACGTCTCTTAAAAAATGCCTTAAAAATCATTTCTCCTTCAACTTGACGTTGTCTCTCTGGGTCTGGCTCTGTCCTTGGTTGCCAGATGTCACTGGTGTGCTGTTTCCTCGCTGGCTCAGTGACTTTTGACCGTGAACTTGTGTGTCTTTGAACTCTGTCCGAGGGAAGGGCTGAGACCTGTCCTCTCAGGGAAGATGTGCTGCCGTTCCCGCCAGGTCCCAGGACCCGAGACTCAGTTGAGCCTGTTTTCCGGCCCCTTGGATTGAATTCCGGCACCACAGCTGGCCTGATCTCCTCCGGCTCTGCCCAGGGAGGCGTGCACCCCGGGGTCTGCTGTGGAGGGTGGGGCGTCCCCCTTCACCCGCTGAGGGGCCTGCACTTTCGGGGGGGACGCTCTGATGGACGGTGACAGCATGGGCCAAGAATTTATGGGACAAGATACAGGAGGAAAACTCAAGGTGGGAGAATTAGTTTTTTCTCCTGACAACTGGAAAAAATATGACAAAACGGAGCAGAGCACCGAGCTTAGACTTTATGACAACACCGCATTCCGCTGAAGGAACGTGGCCCCAGGACGTTGCTAGTCATTCTGCCCAGTGCAGGGGACGGGAGGGGTCAGCCTGTGTCAGTGTGGCTGCTGCTCAAGTCTCTCGCCCACACCCAGCCCTGCCCTCCCGCTCGGGCTACCTCATCGCTCGTGAAGAAAAACAAATCCTGCCCAGACGGCCCCCCTCACGGAGCAGGCCCGGGACCAGGCCCGCCCAGGAGGATGGGATTGGCGCGGAGCCCAGGTCCCCGGCTCCCCAGGGATGGAGCGCAGCCGCCACCGTGTTTCCGTGGTGACTGCGTTGGGGGGGGGGCAGTAGCCTCCCTGGGCAGGGGTGGGACGTCTCAGAACAGGGCTGGGCGGACAGTCCACCAAGGGTCAGAGAAAGGGTCTTCGTCTTCGTGGGACGAGGCACCACATCGAGGCCCCCCTGCAGGTACTTAGACACACATTTTTATTGATGAAATTGAAAACTTTACTCACAGACTCGGACCTTTGAACTTCATCTAGTCTTCACATCATGAAATGCTCTCTTTTGACTGTTTCTCAGCCCCTTGAAGATGGAGGCCCGCTCTCAGCTCGTTGGCTGTGCTGTGCACACAGCTCACCTCGCCGATAGTCATTCTTGCTTGTTAGTAAATCTGTTCAGTGACACTTCAAAAAATTCATTATTTTTTGTTGCAGACCCTGGTTAAGAACCTCAGCAGGGGTGACTCAGGACACTGCAGGGCCTGCCCTTTACAGAGCTTGTTCCAGGTGGGCCCGGATGGGCCGTCTGACAGAGTGACTCTCACCTGGCCACGGCCGAGGGGAGCACCAGGAGGCTTCCGTCCCCGCCCGGGGGGCAGAGTGCAGACACCAGCCTGGAAGAAGGATCTGCCTTGTTTCCATCCTGGAACTTTGTTATGTTCAGCTAGTTTGCAAGGGAATTCTTGCAGGTAATCCCAGAAAATCCTTTCTCGGGGGGAGCCAGGCTGGGCTGGACGTGGCTCTGCCGCTCGGTGCATCAGAACCGAGCCTTCCCTTAGGGTCAACAGGCGGCAGAGGCGCAGGAGGAGCACCAGGAGTTGAAGGTCCCAGGTGACCTGCCTCTCCAGGACCAGGTGCTTTCTACACTAAAATGCACAGAAACGCTGAGTTTTCCTCTTTCCTTCACCGAGGATGTAGGTGCCTCCATTTTTTATCACTGATAAAACCCACTGACGGACGACAAAGAACACAGAATGTGTGACTTTTGGGGCTTATTGTTGTGGGCGGCTGTGGGTGAAGAGGTTGATGCACTTTCAAATGAAATGACACGGATCTAGGAGTGGACGGGAAAACCTTCTGCAAAGAATTTCCCGACCCACCGGGAAGCTACTGGAGTCGCCGCACATGTAACGTGGATCTTTAGGGCAAAGAGACCGGCAAGCTCGGCCTCCTTCCTGGAGTGGCATTTCGCCTCTTCCTGCCTCGTAATGATTCCGAGCTGGAATGTCTAGTTTTGAGGTAGAACACTGAACCCAATTTCTCAGTGTGTTGAAATGAATTAGGACCAGGCACAAGGAGTGGTCCTCCGGGCGTCTGGGGAGCCCCGTAGCCAAGAGCCAGCCAGGGCAGAGAAGGCACCTGGCGTCCCGCGGGACGAGGGCTTGACAGCCCGGGTCGCAGTCCAGCACCGCCCTTCACCGGAGCTTACCTGGCAGTGTGGGTTTTCCCCGTGTTCCTTATTCGCTACTCAGAGCCCGTAAACACATAAGAATCCCTGCGACTTTTTTTTCTTTCAAGTGGAAAGCGCCTCTTTTGCTAAGAGAACAATGATGATGATTGAAAAACCCAAGAATTATTTTTTTAAAAAATCACATATTTCAGAATAAAAAATTACCTAAGAATAGTGGGATATGAAGCTACTTCAGTTTTTTTTTTTTTTCCTTAGGGGCAGAGAGGTAATTAGGTTGTTTATTTATTTATTCTTAGAGGAGGTGCTGGGGATGGCACCCAGGACCTGGTGCTCGCCAAGCCGGGTTCGGCCGCGTGAGCTCTGCCCTCCCTGAAGCTACTTCAGAGTTGGTCCCGATCCTCCGAGCACATGCGCACGCCCTGCAGGAGGAGGAGCACCTGATGGCATTCACGGTTGCCGGGTCTGCTTGGCTCTTCTGGTTGGATTTTGTAAAACTGCAGAAATACGAGTCACTGTCAAGTCTGCAGCGCCCGACACACTAGCGGACGCCGAGCGTGTTTGGAGACGTACATTTGGTGATGAGTGAGTCGGACCGAGCTGCCCGGAAGGGAAAGCCTCATGCATCCGCTGCTTTGCTAGTCCTCAGCTGTAACCAGGCTTAGGACATGAGCGACTTCACTTGAATCTTCACGAAAGCACTTCAAAGCCTGGGGCATTTCCACCCTCATTTTGCAGATGGAGAAATGGATGCAAATGGAAGTCAGGTGATTTGCCCAAAATTCCTCTGCTGAGACCTGGTGGTGCCGAGACCACTCTGGCCTGAGGGTCTGGACCTCACACCTCAGCACTCGCCACGGCTGTCTTTATTGTCACGCCGCACATGGTCACCTCCAGCAAGAACTTTTTCTCAAGCCAAATTAGAGGTGCAGAAGCCATCTTCTTGGCAGACTGGCTTTCTGTTGAATATTCAGCATCCTCATGATAATATAATCTAAGAGAGGTTTACCTTTTTTAAAAGAGAAGTGAGTTCTGTTCATTTTTAATGACAATAAAAATCGTGTATCACATAACATCTAGAAGGCTCAGAAAAGCAGAGCTCGGATCTCCTTATTGGAGCACGAGGATCCTCGTGTCCTGGTTTGATTCCTTCTGGCCTCTGTGCCCTGTGCCTGCGCTTCACACACTCGCAGATGCAACGCGGAACGTTCTGCATGTTCCTGCAACAGGAGGCCGCAGCCTTGCCGTCCGCACCATATTCTGCTGTGTGGATGGACTATGGTTTGCCCCTCTTTTAAGGCTTCCAGAGAGATTCTGAACTACTTCTACTAGAGGTGGCACTTTGATGACCCTCTTTATATGTCATTTTCCATACTGAGGACTTTGTCTTGGGCAGGAGTCCCCACAGCAGACTTAACAGGTAAAAGGACATAAACATGTCTGAAGTCTTTGCAGCCCGCTGTCCGGCAGCCTTCCCAGGCCGGACGTTCAGTCAGTCACACTAGGACCGGCAGTGATGGAGAGTGAGTGCTGCTGTGCCCCAGCCCCAAGAGCATCCTGTGATCTTTTACATGTTTTCCTGACCATTGATGCTCTGTCTGGAACGCTGGGTTTCAAGAAAAGGCCAGAGTTAGTAGAACAGCCCAGGGCTCTCCCCCGAGGGTGACCTTTACCACAAGGAGCTGGTGCCCTGAACTCACCCCCACCTCTGGAAGGATGCTCCTGCAGGCCCCTTGGGAGACAGGGAAGCTGTGGACTTGGGGACAAGCCCTCTAGACAGGCTCACTCTGGAGGTGAGAGCTCGCAGAAACTACAAGTGCTTTGAAAATCCGTCTGAAACGCACGTTTGATTCCAGTGAGCACTTCTGGGCTGTGGCTCTTGGTCAGTTCGGGATGAAGACCGTCCCGTCCAGGCGGGCGGCCAGCTCCCCATCGTGTGGGCAGGGCGCCCCCTGGCGGGCGCGCGGGCGGACAGGTCTCTGTGGGAGAAGCCCGTTTCCTCACACAAACCAGACTCCAGGCTCCTGGCAAGCGCAAACTGCGAAAGTTGGTGATGCTTCAAGTCTGTCTCGCCCGGTCTCCGGGGAGCGGTCTGAGGCGGCCGCCTGCTGACCGCCCCTCCCGGCCGGCCGGCCGGCCCGAACGCAAGCTCCTCACCGGGCACGCAGGACTTCCGTAAACCAGGTAAAAGGTACCTCTGGGGCACAAGCCCCCTAGCTTGGAGATTACGCGATTCTTCACATTTCTTCTATTTTGGGATTTGCCTTATTTCAATCTTCGTATATGAGGTAAGACCTTACTCACTCTTTACATCTTACTGTTTTAAATTTACATCCCAAAATGGCACAGAATCCATCTGTGGCGTCAGATTCCAGGGCAGGGCTCGTTCACGGCTCCGCCAGAACCTCAGGTATTTCACAGTCGTGTCCGAGAGGGTCTTAGGTGAGTTGCCTGCTGTTAGAAGGATAATCTTCGTGCCAGAGTGGAGACACCGCTCAGGCTGCGACCAGTGGGTGAGTCCTTATTGGATGGCCAGGACGTGGAGATGCTGAGAGTTGATTAGCAGGTCAGAGCTGCTAGAACAAAGGGCAGGAGAGAGGAGGAAGGGAGGGCTGTGGGAAAGGGTTTTGTCAGGATGGGAGCAGCACTGTTTCTGTAACGAGGGAGGGGAGGCCAAGGCTGGGAGGCCTGGCAGGACACCCCTGCACAGAAGCGCAGGACGTGGAGGCGGCGGGAGGAGGGGAGAGTGTCCAGGGCACAGGAACTGCTGTGGGGGGGCGGGGAGAAAGAGAGCTCGTGCAGAAGTGAGTGCTCACAGCAGCCAAGACACGGAGGCAGCCTACGTGTCCATCGACCGACGACTGGGTAAAGAAGAGGTGGTGTATTTACACAGTGGAACACTACTCAGCCATAGAAAGAATGAAATAAGGCCATTTGCAGCAACATGGATGGACCTGGAGATCGTCCCTCTAAGTGAAGTAAGCCAGACAGAGAAAGAAAAATATATGATATCACTTCTATGTGGAATCTAAAAAAATGACACAAAGGAGCTTATTTGCAAAACAGAAGCAGACTCACAGGCATAGAAAACACACTCATGGTTACCAGAGGGGAAAGGTAGCAGGGGTGGAGGGATAAACTGGGAGTTCGGAATTAGCAGGTACCAACTACTCTATACAAAATAGACAAACAGCGAGGTCCTGCTGCACAGCACGGGGAACTACATTCAATACCTTGTAACACCCATAATGGGACAAAGTCTGATGCTATGCACCTGAAACTTACACAATGCCGTAAATCAACTATAGCTAAATTTTTAAAAGACAGAGGAAAGAAGTGAATGGACATTTTAAGGCAACAAGTTTTCTGCCTTGGGGAAGAGGAAAGGGTCTGTTCTTCTAGAAGGCACTGTCAGAGGGGAGAAGTCGGGGGAACGGGAGGGGTGGGGGCTTGGCATGCCTGGTTTTTCTTTTCTCAAAACAAAATGGCATTTAGGAAACCTCAGTTTTTGCCACACCTGACTCAGCTCTGGAAAGAGTCTCTCCCTGGGGAGGTGGTTTGCAGCAGCAAGAAGGTGTTGGGGAACCAGGCAGAAACAGTGCCTCCAGGAAATCTCCCCGGCTCACTTTCTCTCTAAAGCACGCACTTTCTCAAGGCGTCTTCAGCGGGGCACCACTTCTCCGCCATCACCAGAGTCGTCTGTGCCAGCTTTAATGGGCCCGGTTTCTGGAATTTGCTCCGTTCGCTATGCGAACATGAGACAGTTCACGAGGGAGACGTCATCACCGAAGACACCTCCGCAAGTCACAAACCCCACGCTCCGCACTCGTGGGAAGTGGTCGTGCTCTATGCAAGTGGTGCCCATTCCAGCATAAAAATTACATCAGGCCATCTAAACAGCAGCCAGTGTGTACTAACCAGATCCCAGTGTTTGACGCAAAGGGAGAGGAGGGGCTTGAGTTTACTCAGTGTTGACCTGAACTAGCCCCTTCACTTTGCTCCGTTTCTACACTTTGGTCATCTCAGATAAATGCCACTCCCACCTTTTTTTTTTTTAAATAACAATCTGATTATTATTATTTTTAAAAAAAAATTTTTGGGGGGGAGGTTATTAGGTTTACTTATTTATGTGTTTATTTTTGGAGGAGGTGCTGGGGAATGAACCCAGGGCCTCGTGCGTGCTAGGCTCGTGCTCCACCACTTGAGCTGTACCCTCCTCCCAGTCTGATTATTAAGGCATTGCTCTTGCTGTGAAGTTGCTTTGTATTCCAGGTAACAAACACCACGTGGTTAGTGGGAGAGAATTCTTCCTTGTGATGGTCATTGTCTGCTGGACAGTTACTTCTCCTGCAGAATTTGAAGAGATGACTTTGCCAGGCTGGTGGGCCGGGCACGTCTGCGAGCTTGTGGGAACCTTTGCTGATTCATTAGCGCAGAGTCCCCATCGGCGGGCGCTTTCAGCCTGAGCTGGCTGGTGACCCGGACCTCTCCTCCTCCGTGCACTGATGGAGGCGGTGGGAGCGCCCAGCTAAACCACCGCTACGGCCCTGAGTCCCCTGGGGCTGCACTGGGGCCCCTTGGCCGCTACCTGCGTTTTGAAAATAGCTGTTCTCTTGTGTTCACGAGGAGGTCTTCTACTTAATCACGGGTAGCTTCGCGGCTGCCCTGAGGAGGGCCTCCGGTCCACTTGCCTTCGGAGGTCCCGTCATCACTCCAGTGCCGGTGCCGGTGCCGGTGCCTGGGGTGCCAGGGGTGCCGTGGGCGCCGGCGCGCACTGCCGGGCAGGGCTGTGGAAGGAGCTGCCTGCACTGGGAAGGTGGAGCTGCTGCCCTCGCCTGGCGGAGGTGCTCCCGGATGGCCGGACCACGTGGTGGCCCACAACCAGGTGCGCGACTGAACGCAAGAAAAGGGACATGTGGGGGCTAAGGGGGCAGGAGGCGGGCAGGGGAGGCGAGGCAAGGAAGGCCTTCTCTCTGCCCCTGGACGGGAGGGTGACAGGGCTAGTTTCCGAACAGAAAAGAACTGCACTCAGGAATCTCAACTTTTTGGAGAAAGAGAATGAAATAGCTTCATTAAAACTACATAAACTGCATTCAAATAATGACACTTACGGCAAAACTGAAAGTACAGTAAAAACAACCTTTCCTGAAAACCTTCCTGGAAACAGCAGGCAGTGCAAGGCCGGCGGGTCCCGCCGCCTCCACACACGTCCGGGCGGGTCCCTCCGCCAGAGGTGGGCGCGCGGGTGAGCGCAGTCAGCACTGCCTGGGCCGCAGACCCCACGCGGGTCTCGCCAGCTGCCAGCAGTTCCCAATCTGGCAAAAGAATTCAGGTCAGGATCAGCCTTGGGCTCATCTGTGACTCTCCTTCAGTTTCTTCTTGGTCGGGAACATTCTCCAGCCTGCCTTCGATTTCTGGCTGTGGCACGTGGGTGTGCGGGTAGCAGCTGGCTACTTTGTAGGATGCTCCTCCAGTCAAGTGGGCGGTTGCTTCAGTGATAGTTATGCTGTGTTCCCATGACAACCTATCCAGTGGGCAGTTTCCACCTCTCATCAATGATCATGTTTCTTTTGATCACTTGGTTAAGGTGGGGTCAGCCAAGGATCCCACTGCAAAGTCACCTCCTTCCTCCTAGTAACTAATTAGTAAATTATATCTTAATGAAGTAGTGAAAAAAAAAAAAAAGAACATATGGCTTTTACTTACCTTCATTGCTTTTATATATGTGCGTCTTTTTTCTTGGGCAGAAAATCTTATTTTCTAAATTTATTAACAGAATTACATTTTGTTTTACTTTATGATATACCTGTATTTGTTTCAAAATTATAACACTAATAATTTTCTAACAATATGGCTACTGAATGAATTTAAAATTTATTTCTTTTTTTCTTTACTATAGAATATATCCTATCAGAAGTTTACAATTATCTGAATAGAGAAAATTGAATACTTCCTAACTCATCCTATGAGTCAATATGACCTTGATAACAAAACTAGGCAAAGATATTAGAAGTAAAGAAAATTACAAAGCAATATCCTTCATGCACGTAAGTGAAAAATTCCAGACAAAAGCTTTGCAAGTTAAATCTAACAACACGTACAAAGAATACTGCACTATGACCAACTGCAGTTTCTCCCAGAAATGCAGAGTTTGCTAAGCAATCAAAAGTAAGAAAAGGAAAACAAACGCTCATCTCAAGAGGTGCAGAATAAGCCCTAAAAATTTAACATCCATTCCTGATTAAGGAAAAAACCTCCAGGCAAAGTAGAAATAGAAAATTTTCTGAACCTGGTAAACGGCACATACGGAGAAACCACAGCTGACACACTTGAGGTGAAGGTCTGGGTGCCCCCCCCAATCAGGAACAAGGCAGAAATGTCTGCCTTCACCACTTTTGTTCAACATCATATTGGAAGTCCTAGCCAGAGCTATAAGGCAAGAAAAGTAAAAAAACAAAACAAAACAAAACAAAAAAACCCCAAAAAAAACAAAAATTAAAGTTCACTATTTATTTATGTTATTTATTTATCAATAAATCCAGATCAGAAGAAGTGAATTTTTTATTTGCAGGCAATAAAATGCAATAGAATCCAAAAAAAAGCTAGTAGAATGAGTAAGTGAAGTGAGTCTAGCAAATTACAGGATATAAGATCAATGGTCAAAATAATTTGTATCTCTATATATTGGCAACAATTACTGAGAAATTGGAATAAAAAATGCAATTCCATTTATGATAGCATAAAGATACAGAATACTTAGAAATAAATATGATAACTCATGTGCAAAAACATACAATGAAAACTATAAAACCAGCGTGCAGCGTGAGAGAAATGAAAGATGATCTAAATGAATGAGACAGACCTTGTTTGTGGGTCAGGAGACTCAATACTGTTAAATATCAATTCGTTCTAAGTTGAGCCTTAGATTTAATGCGATTCCATTAAAAATCTCTGCAGGCATTTTTTTGCTGAAATTGACAAACGATCCTAAAATTCATCCAGAAATGCAGTGGGTCTTGAACAACAAAACGACTCTGAAAAAGAAGAACTAAACTGGAGGAATAACACTACCTCATTTCAAGATTTATTATAAAGCTACAGTAATCAAGACAGTGTGTTTCTGCTGTGAAAGCAGAACAGATCAGCGGGACAGAGTAAAGGGTCTAGACATAGATCCATGCATTTATAAACATTTGCTTTTTGAAAAGTGTTTTTATAGGCAACTCAGTGGAAAATAATAAATAACTTCAACCAATGTTCCTGGAAAAACTGTATATCCATATACCCAAAACAAGCAAACACATCTTTGACCCATACCTACTGCACTATATACAAAGGCTAATTCAAAGTAGATTATAGACTTAAATGTAAAACCTAAAAAATATACAATTCCTAGAGGAAAACAGGAGAAAAATTTTTATGACCTTGAATTAAGTGAAGGTGTCTTAGATATGACACCAAAAGCATATCTCAAATAAAACAAAATAAAACAAACACATACACAAAGCAAAGCTGACAAACTGGACTTCTTTAAAATCAAAAACTTCTGCTCTTTGAAAGGTGCCGTTAAGAGGATAAAAAGGCAAGCCGCAAGCCTGGACAGAGGAAGTGCTAATCACGTGTCTATGTTAGGTCTGTGTCTCAAAAGTGTGTAAAGAACTCTCAAAACTCAGCAAGGAAACAAACAAGCCAACAAAAATTGGGTGGAAAACGTGGACAGGCACTTCTCCAGGGAAGACACGTGGGTACAGACACACACATGAAGAGACGCATATCACCACTAACCCTTAGGAGAAGGCGAATGAAAACCGCGCGGAGAGCCCACTGCATGTGCATTAAGGCGGCTACACTAGAAAGCCTGGCCAGCCAGGGCCGCCAGGGACGGGAGGGAGCGAGGGCGCGCGCCGCGGGGGGCGCAGGGGGCACAGCCGGAGGGGAGGCCCGGCGCCCCGCTCTCGGAAGCCGCGCGGGCCCTGCTGCGTGGTTTGGCTCCTCCCCTCCCAGGGATTCGCTTATCGGGGGTGAAAGAAAGCCTGCGTGGTGCCAAGACTTGGACACAGGCCGTCACAGCAGTTTTACGTGTATCAGCTTGGCACGGAAGACGACCGCCGTCCCCAGGGGAAGGTGAGTGGACGAAGACAAACTGCGGCGTCTTGACAAACCGCAGCAGTGCGCAGAAGGAAAGGAAGCGGCTGTTGATCACGAAACCCCAAGGAGACTCTCGCAATAGTGACACGCCACGAGAGGAGCCGGGCCAGGAGTGCTTACTGTTGATTTTGGTTCTCTTAAACGCTAGAAAATGCGAGCTTCTCCGTAGTGACAGGAAGCAGCTTGGTGCTTGTCTGGGGCAGTTACAAGGGGACAAGGAGACATTTCCGAAGGTGACGCATGTCCACCGTCTTAACTGTGATGGTTTCACGGGTGTGTCCACATGTCAACACTCACCCAAAGTGGGGAGGGGATCGCTGAGCGGTGGGGCGCATGCTTAGCACGCATGAGGTCCCGGGTTCAGTCCCCAGTTCCTCCAAAAAAATAACTAAATAACTAAATAAACCTAATTACCCCCCCTGCAAAAAAATTAAAAAAAAAAACTCATCCAATTGTGTACTTTAAATATGCAGCTTTGCATTTATCAATTCTACCTCAATAAAGTTGTTTAAAAAACAACTAAAGTTTCCAGCAGTAATTTCTTCCGTGTTTATGACACCAACTTGAAATATAGCCGGTTTCATTTGCCTTCAATTTTTAAAAATGTATATACTTCCCACTGTGAAACAGGGAACATTTGCAGAAATCTCACTTGTACCCCCCCTTACATCAAGATAACATTTTTTTCCTTAAATAAAGTTTTGGTTTATTTTCCACTGATTTCTTTTGAAAATATCATGGAGTGTGTGTGTGTGAGTGTGTGTGTACACACACACACTCACACACACACACTTGTAATGCACACAAACACATGCACACTCTCACACGGACACACACACACGGGCTCACGCTGCACCCTCGCCGACAGCCCGTCCTCCCGTCCCAAGCACGGGGGGGTCTGGCAGGGCTGTCTTCCCCGGGCCTGGACATCTGGTCCTGGCGTGTCATCAGGATCACGGGGCGAGGAGTCGGCTGGTGATTTATAAGGTGCTGTTAAGTCGGGACCTCCCTAGGGCCCCAGGCCCAGCTGTCACATGGTTTAGGAGCAGGGAGATTGATGCTCTGCACCTGGGTGAGTGCTCACAATGGCGGGCTGGCGTCAGGCCTGTGGGGCATGAAGACCCTACTGGGAATTTGGTTTGGACTCCGCAGAATCCGAAGTCCCTGCACCCGTCTCGGTGGCTCCTAATCAGAGACCGGGTGTGTTCTGTGTGGATGCTCCGGGGGGGCCCTCTCTGAGGACTGGTCCCGTAGCACCATCTCTCCTTTACCTGGAGCCAGCCGTACCTGCATGCGCCCTGTGGCTCATATCTAACACGGCTCCTGAGGCCCGAGGCCTGGGAGTCTCGTTTCTACTCCTGGTGCCCAGGGAGATGTGAACTGCGGGGAGTCTGTTCCCTTTTTAAAGGCACAACATCTGCCACAGCATTTTTGGTGGTGGTGGGGTGTTGACATGAGCACGCTCCCATCTGGGACCTTGACGAGAACTGTGTCCCCCCACAGTGGCCCCTGTGTCTCTAGAATCATTTAGGAAAGTTGAAGACATTGCCAACTAGAAAACCAGTCTGCCAGGTCCAAACTTTAACTTAATCTCCCTCACATCAAAAAGCAGAGGCAGGGAGGCGTCAGTGTGATCTATACACACATTTTTATTGAAAACATACACAAATCATTAATATACAATAAATGATAGTATAAATATTAATAACTATACATATGCATATGTGTATCTATGTATGTGTGTACATATATAGAGAGACAGTTCAGTGGGTCCTCAAATGCTCTCAAAAAGTAGTTTATTGCTTAAGATCCATGATTTATAAGTGTGTTTCTAAATGTGCAAAGTATTAAAAAATATTCTTTGAGGATGGTCAGGAACCACCCCCACTCCCCAGGGTGAAAAAAAAGAAATAAAGCTTTTTTTCATTCTCAAAGTCACTGGTTCAAATTGTAGCCAATGTTGGAAATGGGGTCCAGGTGCTGGCGATGACAAGTCTGACACTTTCTGGAACACGCTCTCTGTTTATGTAATAAAAGTATGTTTTGTTTGTCAAACAAAATTCTGGCATGTGAAATCGAGCTTTGTTTGAGGTAGTTGGTGTTGAAAAGAGTCTGGCTCCCATGAAAACTGCCTGGTTGTGGGCGGACAGAGCAGCCTTGGGGTTAGACAGAGAGCCGGAGGGTTAGCTGTGGTGAGGCCGTCCCCCCATTCCCCTAGAGTCTGGAGTCTGCGCAGCTCAGGGGTCTGGAGAGCCCAGGGCAGAGTAGAACTGGTCACTCAAAACAGTGTCCAGTGGACACAAGTCCAAGAAGAAGGTCTCTCCAGAAATTCCCAAAGCCTGGTGGTGCTCACCACATGGCCGGTGGGTCAGAAGACAAGTTCAGGGCCTTGATCAGTGGGTGAGGGGGGAGCAATCCCATTGCCAGATGTGTCGCTGGTGGATGTAGCCAGCGTCCAGCTTCTTGTCCCGTCGTAGAAAGAGTTCAGAGACAAGACGTGGAGGTCAAGAAAGTAAAGTGAGGATTTATTAAGGGATGGATAGTCCACTCTCAAGGGGAGAGAGGGCAGACTCAGGTGAGCAGCTGCTCTGGGTTTCTTCGGCAAGTTGGTTACAAAGGGTGTAAAAATGAACGGGCGGAATATTCATTAAGGGGGGTGGTTTGGGGTCGTGTTCCCTGATCTCCACCCCAGCTCTACCTTCCCGAGGGGAGGAGGGATTGTGTCCTTATTTAGTCTGGATCAGAATTGTGTCCTTATTTAGTCTGGATCAGAATTGTCATGGCCTCGGTGCATGATGGGGACTTCTGATCTGCAAGGCTAGTGTTACTGTAATGAGGGCGTAATGAGCAAAAGGCTACATTCAGACCCTGGAGGTTGCTGCCTTTTCCCACCTTTCTTTGTCGGCCTTCAGGCCGCTTGTTACCCAGAAATTGTGTGACCGCTTATCGGTCCTGAGGTTCGTGCTTTTCTTTCTCTGCCCGGGGACCCCTGTTGTTTACATGATGTGTGGTTTCCTGCATTTGGCCCGGCCCCTCCTTTCTGCCCAATTCCTGCCCTTTGGCCTGTGTCCCCCTTCCTCTGTCATGTCCAGCTGTCTGCCTGTGGTAATAGGTGAGGGGGTGTCTGCTTCCACGTTACTGATGTCACGACAGTTAGAAACAGCACCAGTGGCCCCTTCCCTTCCCTCCCGCGCTCGCTCCTTCACAAAACACTGGCCGGGTCTCGGGGACAAGCTGTGCACTTTATCGCTGTTTCTTACATCAGCCCACATGCAGCCATTCAGGAGAGTGAGATGTCCGTCTGCAGCAAGTCATTCAGTGAATGAAGCTGACCACACACACGTACATTATTGTCTTATTTTGGTAGAAAAATATATAATAAAAAATGTGGATGCTTATCCCAGAATGATTGCTATGGGCTGGACACTGGTCAAACTGACTGTCCTTCTGGGCGGCAGGGTTTTGGGTCACTGCACCTTTTGGGGGGTACTTCCCGTAGGGACTGTATTTTTGCAGCACACGTGTATGCACACATGTGTATTGAGGCAAAGACGAAGCAAGGCCATTTCAACACTGAGTACATGTTAGAACCCTGCGGCCTCGGCAGAGCTTCAGGACTAATGTGCTGAGCGGGGCTCACGGGGAAGGGGACGCCACTGAGCTGGAGCCTCTAACAAACGCCCCTCACCCGTTTGAACGGCAGCCTCTCGGGCACAGCACGTGCAGAAGCGCTGTGGGCCTGCTGTGCTCATGGTGGAGGAGAGACGGTCAGGCCGGGGATCCGGGAGGCTCTGGGACATTGACCGCACGGGGAAACAGCCCCTGTGTGGTGGCCGAGCTGGTCAGCTGCAGAGTCATCACTGGGGGGGTCTCAGTCCCGGTCGCACTGGGCCTGCCTGGGAACTTAGAGAGGCTAATACAGTGACCTGACTGAGGTTCCAGCCGGTTCCGGCTGCAGCACGGCCATCAGGACTTCCAACGTGCTGCCAAGGTTGGGGTCACTGTCCTCTGTCACCCCCTCCACCCCTGGCTTCTTGGGCTTGAGTGGGCGCTGGGGGCTCCCCGGGTCAGCGGGAGGCCAGGAGCGCGGAGCGGCTGGAGAGGAGGCGTGCCGGTGCGGACAGGGCCCTGGGACGCTGAAGCAGCTCTCTGACATTCCTAGTGCCCTTTACCTGGTTTGCGCCGTCAGGGGTTCAAGGTGAGCGCGCCGCTGGGCGAGGGGCAGCTCTGTTCTTGGCTGGAGCCTCTAAATGAACACCTGGTCTCGCTACAATTGGGCTTCAGTCAAGTCTCACCCCTACTCCAAGCAGGATTATTATTTTCATTTTTCATCCTGAAAATTATTTGCAGATTTGCTGGCTCACTGGCTCTCCGAGAGTTTTGCAACTCCACTTCAAATTGTGTTTTGCAAGATTCTGGCAACTACTACGCAAAATGAGGAAAGAGTGCTGAGTTGGAAGGATCCTTGTTTTGCAAGAGAGAGCTCCGGACCCGGATGTGGAAAACAGTGCGCTGTTACCTGCTGAGAGCCGTGCTCCGCCCTGGTCTCATTCTTTCCACAGCAGTGTGCCATCCCTTGGTCCTTTCCGTCCCCTCTTTGAATTTTAAGGAAAATTGGAAGAATGGGAATCACTTAAGTTTCTTTACTCTCAGTGCACGAAGCGCCTCTTCCTGGCGGGAGGACGTGCTCTCTCCCGGGGGCAGGAGCGCGTGAGACGCTCTGGGAGGTGCTTTCTGCTGCACGGCGGGTCTCCAATCCGGCTGCGAGTTAAAATCAGGAGGAAGAAGGGCACTTCTGCCTGGCTTCCCGGGACCCCCAGGGGCCAGGGGGACTCTGTTGGAGGAAGGTGGGGGCTGTGTGTTCCTCTATTCAGACGGGCTGTGAGCATGGCCTCGGGAGAACCGGCGCCCCTTCCCGGGTCCCCTCCTTGCTCCCCCGGAGCGTGTCCCGGGGACAGACTGTCGGCGTGTGGTCCTCTCCCTTTCACGTATCCACGTGGATTCCAGGGTCAGAACCAAAACCCAGGGCCAAGGTCACAGCAGCAACGGGAAGCAGGAACGAGGCCACCTGACTGAGTGGGCCTGCCATCAGGACCACCTCAGGGAGCTTCCTGAATCCCCGTGGAGAGAAATGGCTGCGAAGCCAACAGTCATTGGTGCCACCTGCCTGCTGGCCTGTCTGTGCCTCCATGGTTCGTTTCCACCTCACCTGCCTCTCGGTCTCCGGCGAGACCCCCCAGCCCACTACCATTTACTGGGCTGTGGGGGTGAGGCAACGAGGGGGCTCCCCACAGCCACAGCAGGCTCCCTCCCTCGGGGTGCCCTCCAGTCCCCGTGACCACGTCCACACCTGGCCCCCTCCGGGTCTCCGAGGCACCCCTCGCGGCTGCGCTGGGCAGCACCATGTGGGCCCCCTCCAGCTGGACTCGCCCCACTTTCCACAGCCGTGTCCCGCTGGCTTGCAAGTGGAGGTGCCTCCTCCAGCCTGCGCCCTGTGGTGGCTGCCTGCCCCCACCCCGTCCCCGTGGCTTCTGTCTCCGTGTCTGTGAGCCGCCTCAGTGCTACCGCGCCCCACCCTGTGCACACTGTGCTCTCCTCCCTACAGGGTGCTCAGGTCCTCCCTGAGTGAAGGAAAGCGCACCCAAGCGCCGTCCACTCCTGTGCGCGGGCAGGCGGCTGAAGATCCTCCGAGACTCCCTCGGGCATTTAAATCAGGGAAAATGTTCAGACAGGCTTCTTATTTGCCCTTGTAAAGGCCGGGGGTTAAGCTCGCCTTCCCACAGTCCTCCTTTCTCTCACCTCCTCCCAGGCGCCGGGAGGAGTCTGCGGGATGCGGACAGACCCTGAAGCTGGCGCACCGCGGCTCCCCATCCCGGAAGGAGCCGCTGTTCCCGTTCCTCCCGTGTGGTCTGTGCGCACGAAACGGAAGCCTGCGTCTTCCGTCAGCGCATCGTGTGTGCCAGACCTGGTGCAGAGATACACACACGTCCACCTTGTCTTTTGCGGCCGGTTTTGTTTTCCTACAACATAAAATCAGAATCAGCACGTACTTTCCGCTGTGTGCATAACCGAGCCATTAGTATTACATCAGAGCTGACTATGAGGTTTATGTGTTTCTATGGCAAACCTATGTTCAGTGCCATGAGAAGACTGTGAGCTGCTGTATCTCCATAAACCATCTGTTTAATACTTGGCATTACTTTAATTTGATAACAGGGCTGCTGTTGCTTTTTATCGTTTCAATAAAGTAGCCCCCAAAGTTTTAACCACTCAGAGATGTGCTGGGGCGATGGGGTCTGGAAAGCTCCAGAGGTGGGGGTAAAGGTCGAAAGGGGACCTCCTCTGTGCAGTGTCGCCACGTGCCACCAGGGGGCAGACTCAGGCCACACTGGACGTGGTCCAGGGTGTGGAGGACTGACCCGCCCAGGCCAGGTCGGAAGGAGTCTGGGGTGCAGAAAGGCCCTCCCTGCCGGCTCCTTCCCCTCACCCCGGCCGGCCAAAGCCAACGCCCCCTCGGACAGCAGGACCCGGGGAGGTCCAGGTGTGAGGCCTGCAGTGGCAGGTGCCTGAGGATGGGGACAGGGGACGGGGCTCTTCCCAGCCGCCCCGGCCAGCAGTGGGGGTGGGGACCTGGGGCCTTCTCACCCCTTCCCTGTCACAGCCTGCGGACCTGGGATGTGAGGACGTCATGCTTTAGGAAAACACCTTGCAAACCGTTACTTTGCAAAGCTGGCTTGGAAAGGAGACTTTGGTCGGACAGTGCAGCTGCCCGACCCTTGCTGTCGTTTGCTGAGAGGAGAGGCCGAGGCGACCCTGGGACCCGCGTGGTGCCCGTGGGGAAAACCTGAGCCACGGGACCCGGCAGGAGGCGCTGCAGCAGGTGTGAGCCTCTGCCGGGTCCAGGCGGGTGGGCTGGGCCTGCGCCCCCCTCCCAGCCCCTGGTCAGCCTCCCGCGTGGCTGTCACTTATTCCAAAGCCACGCCAACGACTGGGGCTGCAATATTTGAAAGCTGCCCAAGGCGTGGTCCTGATTACAAAGTGCCTCCCGTCAGCCCACAGGACAGGGCTGAGGGCTGAGGGGACCCCCTGCGATAACCGATCAACCTCAGTCCCAAAAGAGCATCACATGACAGGCCTGAGGCCGACCTCGACCAGCGTTTCTGCTCTAGGAAAGCCGTGTGCCCCTCATTGCCGGGGCGGCGGGTGACTTGCGCGTGTGGGTGTGCTCACTGTTGACGGGGCTTGGCGGGGAAATCACAAAATGCGTGACAGTGCTCTGCGTGCAGCCCGCCCTTTCGTCTTAGTTAATCTGAAGTGGCTTGAGGGGGTGCCAGGAGCAGATGCTTCCCCGCACCCCGAGGTGCTGCGTTTTCCTGGGAGAAGCTTGGACAAAGTGCACCTGGGCACAGGCGCCGTCACCGGCATCCTGAGACGGGGCACGCCGTCGGCATGTCCTCGCTGGCGGCCCCTCCCCGGGGCTCAGCAGCCCGCCGGGGAGGCCAGAACAGGCCTCGTTGCGCCCACCGTGCAGAAACGACCTGACTACCAGGAGTCGTGGCGAGGTGTGCGCCTTATCCGCGTACCGTGCGGTGGGCCTGCCGTGAGGACGTGGCTCTGACGATGGTGGTTACACCCGGCCGGCATCTCCGAGGGCTGCGGGGCGGCGGCGGGGCCAGAAGCAGGCGAGTCACTGACCCACAAACACCACGAAGTCAGACGTCCACGCGTCTGTAGGTTGTCATTTCTTACTGGCAGAGACAGGCGGCCTCCTTTTGTTCCTAAATTCGAGGGGCCATGCCAGGTGGGGCGCACGGCAGCCTGAGATAAAAGGAAACCCAGCAGTCCTACCCCGTCCTAACTTAAACTTTGGTGTTGCGCTCTCTGTGGAGTTTTGCATTAGTTTGATTTTTTTCAAATACTGGTTTTGCTGTCATTTGTCTTAGGACTGAGTTTTCAGTTGCCTCCCTCTCCTCACCTCAGTCCCAGCCCAGCATGGACCTGGTTTGGCTCCAAAAACCATTCCTTCTTCCAAAGGATGACCTTTAACACGGCGAAACAGTCACAGAAAAATAGACCGGACACTATCGGCTTCCCTGTGACAGGACGGGGCTGTCCCTTGGCTGTGACAGGGGTGGGCCAGTCCCTTTGCAGCTTCCCTTCTGCGGAGGCTGCGATGGGCCCAGCGGCCGCTCTGCTTCTGCCAGGGCTGTGCGGGCAGCTCCAGGCCACCCTCGAGCCCCGTGTTGTCACTTGAAGGTGGAGCCACGTCCGCGTCCCACTGGCTTGGAGCCCCGGCCCCTGGTCCTCCACCTCAAGACACCTGTGTGTATCGCTCCCACCTGGCCTGCACCCCTCACTCCATCATTGCTGCCACCATTTTGGTTGTGGATTTGTCCGTTCTCACCCCAAAGCCAAAGTCAAACTTCCTGACTATGATGCGGATTCCTGACAGAGTGTGGGTGCCTGCGTTTCCCGGGGCTGCTGGAACGAAGACCCACAGCCCGGGTGCTCAGAACAGCAGAACCCATCCCCCACAGCTCTGCAACTGAGGTCCCTCCAGGCGCCCCTTGCCCTGGCCTGTCCCGTGGTGCTCTGGGGGCCCTGCTCCTCCCAGAAGGACGTCGTCATGGGACGGGGCCTGTCCGACCTCTAGGATGACCCCCATCTTACCTGATTTCTTCTGCGGGGACCCCATTTCCAAATAACTCTGACTGTCAGATACCAGGGTTGGGTGTGGACACATCCTTCTGGGGACAAGCTCACCCCATCACGAGAGGGCAGGTGCAGGCGTGCCTCCCATGCGGGGGCTGCGCTCTGCTCAGACTCAGTTTGGGTCCCAGGACGGGGAGGGAGGATCCGCCACCAGGTGGCACTGCTGCCCAGGGTTTGTCCCAGGCCCAGGCCGCGTGTTCTGCCCTGCCCTGCCCTGCAGCCGGGAAACATCCCGGTGAAGACCCTGAAGACCACTTGGGAGCCGCTCGCCTGCCGGCGGGAAGGTCTGCTTTCCTCCATCACGTTCGGGTCTGGGGCCTGACACCTTGGCTGCAGCCCTGGTCCCCCAGCTGGTTTTGGTCAGTTTGGGGCGGCTGCGATGAGTGACTGCTGGTCTATGACAGGTGGGCAAGTGGGCCGGGGTGCAGGGACCACAGCAGAGCCTGGGGCCAAGCAGGGGAGGGAGCTGGTGAAGATCACAGGGCCAAGGAGCCAGCCCCGCCCGGAACCCCAAGGGCGTGTGCACACCCACACGCGTGTGCACACAGACACGTGTGCGCACAAGGGCACCACACGCGTCCACACGTCTGCGTTCACTGGGAGCGGACTTCAGCCTGGGGGACACTGCAGTGCGGACCGGCCTGCGCTTTGGCGCGCCGCAGTGTGGACTGTACCCCAGACGTAGCCCCCGTTGGCCATGCAGGGGAGGCAGCCTGAGCCTGGGGTCTGCCCTGGACCTGCGCTGGGTCCTGGAGCCTTGTCCATGTAGCCCAGACCCTCGCGGTCCCACGTCTCCCTCTCAGGGCGTCTGTGAAGGCCCCGCAGCCACCACAGGCCACCTGACAAGGTAACAAAGCTCCGTTCACCCTGCGCTCGCTTTTATGGCCGCTGTCTGGTTTCCGTGAGGGCCCAGCTACTTTGATGTGGCCGTGTGCTCTGGCCGAGCAGATGCGGCTGATCTGAGCGCCGGTCCATCCCGCTGCCGGCGGGGGGCAGTTCCTCCTGGACACCCCCCCGCCCCCACTGGCAGCAACACAACGTCTTTTACTGCCTTGCAGGTGCCTGCAGCCAGATAAATGGGGCCCAGAGGCCGTTACTGATAAGGAAATTTAATACCTAACAGGACTGGGAGCTTTCGCAGGGGCACGGCCGGAGGGGACCCAGGGCATGAACGGGGTGACTGTGAGGGAGGGGCGGGCTCACCTGCTCCTCAGCGAGGGAGCGCCTGTGCTGCCCTGTTCCGGGAGAAGAACTCACTTTTCAGCCAATCGGACGCTCACCTACCTGGAAAGAGCCACGTCGGATCTTGTCCCGTCCGTCAGAAACTGACCGCATTTCGAGATGGCTCTTCTTCTTCGCTTTTAATCTGGGACTGTGGGTGACAGGAAGCCCCCTCAGCTGTGGTTCAGTTCAGACAGTGGTGCTGAGACCAAGGGGACAAGACTCGTGACGTGGGCTCCGGGCCGAGCTCCAGCCGGGGTCCCCGGGGGAGGGCGAGGGGGCTGGCCGCTTCTGCACAGGAGGGGACCCTTCTGGACGCCGTCCTGCTCTCCTCCAGGTGGCTCTTTTTTCACTTTGCGGCTCAAAATCTGCATGGATCCTCACGCCTCACACGGCCCCTCAGCTTCTTCTACCTGTTGGCACATCCAGCCTTTCTCCTTGTTTTTGTTGCATGCTCTCCAGGTAGCAGTGACGTGTACAAAGGGCCACCCGGGAGCGAGCCCCTCGAGCCCCGTGACGCGCAGTCACAGCTGACATGTCTCGTGGTGGAGCCGGTCAAGCACCCCTTCTCACGTGGCTGCTCAAGCTGAGGATGGGGTGTGCGCGGCCTCTCCGGGGCTGTCCAGGTGCTCGCAGTGGAGGAGACGGGGCAGGCCACCGATGCCCACGTCACGGGGCCCCGACCACTGGCTGCAGGGGACTCCCAGGGCTGGACCAGCCGGGGGGGGGACCCTGGTGTCTCCAACAGTCCTGGGGGGAGCCAGCCGTGGGGCAGGTGGGAAGGTGACCCGCATCCTCCCCAGAAGCTGCTTCCTGCACAGAACGGGAGACGGCCCAGAAGGGGTGAAGTAACCGGCTTGAGCTCCTGCCCGCGGCGGAACCTGACCCAGGCGCCCACTGCGGGAGGACCTGCCCTCCAGAGAAGTGGGGTCCGGGAGGAAGTGGACTCGGCCACCAGCCACGTGACTCCCCTGCATCCTGCGTCCTGTGGCCGCCGGCTGGTCAGGGCCAGCGCAGCTGGGTGACCAGGTGGAGCTGGTACACAGAGCCGCCGGGGGTCCAGCCCTGACCCACCCCGTCCAGGGCCCCCTTTCTTCCCGAGGGGAGAACATGGGGAGGACTCTGCTGGAAGGAGCCCTGACAAGCTGGATGTTGCCCAGGAGGCTCGGAGGAGCCAGACATGTGGCTAGAGGGTCCCCTCTGTCCACCACCACTGGCCGCTTCATTCTCATTCAAGGGTCTTGAGCGTATCTCTCTGCAGCCAGGCGTGAGAACCGAAACCCAGGCTTGCGGCTCTCAGGTCCCCTCTGGCCGTGGCTGAGATGCCAGAATGCTACTGTCTGGGGGTCCTGGGTGGAGGTTTCAGGGTGCCCTCTGAACCCCAGGGTCTCTCAAAGTGCCTCACAGTCACATCCCTGGGAGGGGTCTGCCCACACCTCCAGCCCCAACCAGATCGCTCTGCTCCTGCCTGTTTTAATTTTGGGGTTCCCAAGAATGATGTTTGCACAGAAGACTCCAACACCAGGTCACCATGAGCCCCTGGGGGAAGGGAAAGCCTTGTTCCCTCATCACGGGGTCTTGGGCGTGGAAGAAGCCCCACACTGACCCTCAGGCCAGCCAAGCAGACTGCCCTCAGCTCCCTGGGCGAGTGGACTGGCTGAGACCCAGCTGCAGCCGACATCCCAGGTCAGAGTTCTGTCCCCATGCAGGCTGTCGGGGAGGTGGTGGCGCTGGGATGTGGGCAAACCGGGTGGACGTGACTCTCGGGGCTGTCACGCTGTGGCTTCGGGAACTTGGACAATCCCCTGACCTCTGGAGGGTTCAGTTTTCTTATCTGCAAAATGAACATAACTGTACCTGCTTCCCAGGATTGTTCCCAGTAAAGAAAGAGATGTCTTCGGAACCCCTCACAGGTGCCGAGGAGGTGAGAGGCTTACACCTGCCGGCTGTGAGCCGCCCCTGAGTTGCCTGCTCAGGACGGCTTCAGCCCACCTCCTTCCTCTGTCCCCTGGGAGGGTCCAGGACCTCCAGGTCCAGAGGGGCCTCCGCTGTCCTGCCCCCAGGCCACCTGCCTCTCCCTCTCAGTGACCCCGAGCCCTTTCCCCTCAGGCTGGTGTGGAGGGAAACCGGGGGACACAAGCCACAGCCTCGTTCTTCCTGTGACAGCGCAGTCAACCTCCAACCGTGTCGAAGGCAAACTCGAGACAGAAGATGCGAGAAGCAGGTTCTGGAACCGCATCTGTGGGTGTGAGTTCTCACTTGTGTGAGATGGTGCGTGTGCGAGAGCTTGGATGTTGCCGGGGAAAAGCCAGGGCGAGCTCTCAGCTGCCACTTTTTGCCTCCCCGCTCAGGTGGAGAACTGGGTTTCTCATTGGAAAATGGCCTACGAACATCCCGCAATAAGATTCAGCTGTGAGTCTGGTTTTGTGCCTTAAAAGCCAGGCTAACCACCTTTACTGGGAGTTGCCTTTTAAAACTGTAAGTAGAGTCGTCTTGGGGTGGCTTGACACAGATCGGACCCAGGTGTGGCCGCTGGTCGCCCTCCTCACCTGGCCTCGTCCCCAGCCTTGGCACGGGACCGTGGGACCTCACTCCCAGCAAAGAGGTTGCAGTGCAGATTCCTCGCCTGCCTCTAACAGCCGCGTGGAAGGGACGGCTGGATACATCTTTTCCCTCCTTTTAAGATCTTCTCCATGTGTCTGCGAACAGCTTATCAAGGTAATGGCGTCCATATCTAAGCTAATACAGCTTTCTCCGGGGCCTTGTAAGGTCGGAAGGTTATCCCCTCCCTGTAGTTACGATGTGAAATGAAAGGGGGTCCCGCTGAGCAGCCCTGGCACATGTGCACTTGGTTAAATGCATTCTTTAAATAAAAGCATCTCTCAAGGTTTTTTTGTTGTTGTTGTTGTTTTTGGTTTTGTGTTTTCATAACCACAAGATGCTAAGTAATCTGTTGACTTAGTCAAGTATGTATTTAATCCCCAAAGCAAACTCTGAAAGGGTTGACATTAAAAGCAGGCAGGGATGGGACGCAACTCAGAGCGAAGGCCCTCGGCCCCGTCTCCCTCAGGAGGGGCCGTGTGTGGAGAGTCCCTGGTGCCCTTTCCAGAAAACCCAGGGTCACCGCACCACATCGACACAGGCGGCCTTCCTCTTACCATTCCCGTGAACTGGGCGGCTGGAGCACCCCATGCTCCAGGAGGGACGGCGGTGAACAAGCCAACGTCCCGCTAAACACGCGCAGCCCCGCTGGCCTCCCCGGTGCGCACTTTCTCTTCTTCCCGCCGACCTGCAGTTGCAAATCAAAGGGAAGGAATCAGTGGGTCCTTAAATACAGCGCTGGCGCCTCTGCTTGGCGATGCCTTTGTCGCGCTGGGTGTTGAGGGTGAGGTGGTCCTGGAACCCCTGGTAGCCCGGTCACCTCCGTCAGCGCTGCCCGCGGGCTACCCCCACTTGCCTTTATTCAGCGGGACCTCAGCGTCTCCATGGTTTTCACCCCTGAGAGCTTCTGATCTGCGGCCTGTGCCCCTCAGGCAGCAGCCAGCAGGCGCGACCTCGGTAGAAAAGTGTCGTGCAGCACAGCCGGCCTCCCAGGTGGCTCCGCCCGGCCAGGCCGCGGGGCGTGCGTGCCGTGGGCGTGCGTGCCGTGGGCGGGCTTGTGTGAGAATTCTCCCTCCGGCTGTGCAGCTCGGTGAACAGATCTTTCAGATTTTCTCTTCTCCTCAAATTAAACACCTACGTGTGTTTCACTGACCAGCATTGACAAATCCTGCCAAGACGTGGTGAGCTGAGCCTCTCCTGCGAGGTGGTCCTGTCCCGTCACTGAACGCCACTGACGCATGGTCTGGGGTGCATCAGTGGTCCCGGGGTCCCCTGTTTTCTCAAGGGCCAACCAGAGAGCATCCAGCCACGAGAACTCGTCACGGGTGGCCAGTTTCAGCAAGCCTGTCTCCAGACGCCCTCCTTGGCCGCTGGACGAGTCAGCCTCACGGACCAGAGCCACCCGAGATGAGGGGCTTCGCTCGGCAGCAGGTGCTTTGTCACCTCCTCAACGCCCCTCCTCGCCCCCGCTCCCCGCATCTCCTGCCCCAGAGTGTGTGGTTCGCTCAGACCCCCCCGAATAAACAGTGTGTCTCCGAAGAAGCTGCTCCTGCTCCAGCCTGAGGGTCAGCAGTGTGGGCTGTGGGCAGGTGGCCCGTGAGGGGCATCCTGTGGTCTGTGACGTGCTAGCAGCATCTCCGCCCCTACCCTCGGGTGCCCGGCGCCCCCACCCCCGTCTCCAGACACTGCCCGTGTCCTCTGGGGACAGATGATGACCCTGGCTGAGAGCCCTGGTCCGAGCCAACCATGACCACCCGGCCTCCTCTCCCAAGACCATTTCTGAAGGTGCCCTTGACCCATATGAACAAAGTCTGCTGGAGACTCCTGGGAAGGGTTTTGCTTTTAAAAAAGGCGTAAGAGGAAGTTTTCCCTCTTTCTGTTGAACCTTGTCTGAATCGGTGTGAGGCCAGGTCCCACAGGAGCCATCCTGATGGGACGTGATAGGGGCAGAGGGCAGCGTGGGCCGTGCTCCCGGCCCCGCCTGTGGACGTCCTCTTGGGGCAGGTTGTTCGGTCACTGCCGATGCTGTCACTGGTCAGCGAGAACCTGGGGGCTAAGTCAACACAGAGTGGCTCCCTTACAGCTCTGGGGGAGCGCAAGCCCGCAGTCCGAGTCCCAGGACAGCAGTGGGCATGTGGGCGGGGCTGGCCCTTCCGGGGTGTCTGGGGGAGGGTCCGCACCTTTTCTAGCTTCCGGGGGCGCCTGTGTCCCTGCACTTGTGACCTCCTCCGTCTGCCGAGAGCGTCACGCCCCCTCTGCTTGTCTCTGTCATGACGCCGTCTACTCCGCGTCTGCGCTCGCGTCTCCCTCGGCCTCGTCCTTACAAGGACCCTTGAGACAACATGTGGGGCCACCCTGGAGAGTCCAAGACAGTCTCTCCTCTCAAGATCCTACACTCCACCACGTCTGCAAAAGCCCCTTTTGCCGTCTAAGGTGACACAGGGCCAGGGATGGGGGACCTCTGGGGTCACTTCAGCCCACCACACAGGGGGGACTATTTCTCTAGTGTCTCAGCTGAAAACGGCCTGTTACAAACCTTCCATGTGAATGTTGTCCTGGTGCCAAAATTCCAAGGACATCGCCCACAACCACTCTGCTCGAGAGGGCGGCAGGCTTGGCGAGGACTGGCCTTCGCTGCTGCTGGAGCCTGGAGTCAAGTGAGGCTCCTTATTTAGAAGGTGAGCCACGTCCAGGGTGTGGAC